>NC_092715.1:266179861-266497361 GCF_047496885.1 Scyliorhinus torazame | reverse complement strand
TCTATGGTGAGATTCTGTGTTCCTCAGACAGCTGTGATGTACGTCTGTGGGCTGCTAATGGTGCTCAGTGATGAGTTGGGGTACTTTAGCTGAGGGACACATGTTCCTGGGTGCAACAATCACCAGGTTGGGAGATGTTTTTGATGCAGCTGCTTTTACAGTTATTGCTTCCTGTGATATTGGTGGAGGGGATTTATATTGAGCAGAAGGTTTGCCATTCAGCTGGGCTGTTGTATTCTCGATATTTAAATCAAATGTTTTTGCAGCTGCACCCACAATGCAGCTGTTTGTGTCCAGCCTTGATTCTTAGCAAGCTCTTCACCCATGGATGTCTTGCACCCTCATTTATCAAATACTGAGGGTCCAATATTAAGGCTCCATCTCTTCTGTTCGCCTATCCTGTGTGTTCACCTTTGATCATAACATTGAATCAAATAATGTTTTCTGCTGTTCTTCGTAACGCCTTTTCACACTTTTAAAAATTGTGGTTACCATAGTTTCCTATAATGTGCCTTTGGTTCTTCATCAATTTGCATTTATTTAGTACCTTTAGCATAAAACATAACAAGGCACTTCAAAAGATTATAATGCCAAATTTGACATCCAGTGTGGTGATGTTAAGGCAGATGGCCAAAAAACTGTCAAAGAGGTGGGTTTTAAGGAGTTTCTAAAAGGAGGGCAGAGAGAGAGTCTTTGAGTCTGGACCTAGAAGGACTGAATGCGTCCGTCACTGAGTTCTCCCCCCAAGCAGCCAGTCTTCATATTCCAGCATTGTGCATATGTGCTACGTGGTGCGATGAGAGACGGTGGGTAAAGAGACCCCTTGCCTGATCATCGGTCTGTCTTGTATTAACTGTTTAATAGCAGAGAGCTTGGTTTTCCAATTGAGGGATGACAAATCAGATGACGTTTGTATCTTTTGTTAAAGCAGGCAAATGCACATTTTTCACACGAGTAGTGAGACTCCATCTGATCTCTTTTATTTTCCAACCCCTCAACTGTTGGAAGAATTCATCAGTATATATGTGCTGTATGTGTGACGTATGGGCATTAATATCTGGGCACCGTGGCAGTTTATCCCTCTGCTTATTGACCATACAGGGTAGGGGACAGCATGTCCTGCAATGAATCATCTAATTTAATCAGTAACTGGAAGGAAAACAAAAGCCACAAGCTATTATGGCTTATGAGTGAAACACCTAGCGATGACTTGGCGGGTTGCGCTGACCAATTAACATCCGGGAACATATTAACTTTAGGCTTTTAATAGATTCCATGTTGTAGGAACCCTTTACGAAGAAGACTTTTGAGCAAATTTCAGCAACATGCAGACTGCAAAGTTCCTGGGATTGGCCCAATATGCAGTGAATGTCCAAATACAATTCTTAATCGTTCTGCAAATGTTTTAAGCTCCATCCTCCCCTACTGTTATTTAGTGTTGCTTGCGTTTGATGAGATTGAGTTTGTTTTTCACATTTAGGTAGGTGCGAGGTCACATTTTATATCTCACTACCTTTTCTGTTTAACAGAAAAATGTGCTTACTATGCTATCATATGGGTTTTATTTTTCATCAGTGAACTTTCCCCCACTTGGACACAGAAAACCTTTGACAATCACTGGATCCCCACTCTCTACTTTGTTCATAATTACAGGTGCAGTCAAAAAATAGCCCAGGAGCAAAGAGTTTTTGCTGATAGAAGTGGACTTGCTTAGCCATTAGAATGGCCTCCCATTATTTATCTTAAAACCTGCCTTGAGGTTTCCCTCATTTGTGGTTCAATTTGGCTTTGGAAACCTTACCCTAGATTTGCCAATAGGAGTTACAGAAGGCCTCTCCTCATTCTTGCCACTTTTGGAACCCACCACTCTTGAACTGACCAAATGCAGTGGTGTTAAGTATCGTGGGGGGTGGGGACACAACATGTGTGAGTGTGAATTTACTTTGGAAGCAACTCTGAAATGTTGTCATTTCAATAAGTATAATTCTGGCAGAACTCTGCTGTGCTAATATGGTGAAGCATTTAAAATTGCTTTGCATGAGATAAACAGGGTGAGGTCTGCCCAAGCTCACTCCATAGTGGAGTATTGCAATTTGTATGTAAAATTTAACACTGGAAAGATCTTAGAGATTTCATTGAATGTAGGACCCACGCTGGTTCTTATTCGCTCCCTCCCCCACCTGTGAACATTGGCAGCAGAGTGTACCATCCCCAGGATGCACCGCAGCAACTCATTAAGATTCCTTCGACAGCACCTTCCAAAACCCATGACCTCTATACCACCTAGAAGAAAAAGGACATGCTTCGGAACACCGGACCTGGAAATCTGTCGCTGTTCCTTCACCATCGCTGGGTCTCACCATCGCTAACAGCATTGTGGGTATACCTGCACGTGTGAGAAGCTGCGGTTTGAGAAGATGGCTCACCACCACCTTCTTGAGGGCAATTGCCAGATGGGCAATAAATATTGGCTTTGCTAAAGTTGCCCACATCCTGTGTATGAATACATTTTAAAACCTTGTCTTTTCAGAGTTACTATTGAATCTGCTTCCACTATCCTTTTTCAGGCAGTGAATTGCAGATCATAATTCACCGCCTGAAATGTTTTCTCCTCATTTCCCACCAGTTGTTTTGTTCTTTTGCCAATGACTATAAAACTGTGTGCTGTCACCCCCACCAGCACCATTGGAAACAGCTTTTCCTGATTTGTTCTATCTAATAATCTTTATTGTCACAAGCAGGCTTACATTAACACTGCAATGAAGTTACTGTGAAAAGCCCCTAGCCGCCACATTCCAGCGCCTGTTTGGGTACACAAAGGGTGAATTCAGAATGTCCAAATTGACTAACAAGCACGTCTTTTGGGACTTGCGGGAGGAAACCAGAGCGCCCGGAGGAAATCATCGCAGACACGGGGAGAACGTGCAGACTCTGCACAGGCAGTGACCCAAGCCTTACATCCTGGCACTGTAAAGCAATAATTCTAACCACTGTGCTACCGTGCTGCTAGTATGAAAGTCTCTCAACCCGAGTGCAGACTGGGATGTTTTGTACATTGATAATGTCCCTGGATTGATTATTTGAATTCAGTGGCGTGGCAGAGTTGGGTGAATGCAGCTAGCTGCTTTGCCGGGCATTACAAGTGCAAGATGCTGCTGTCCAAGCAGTTCTGATTTTGGAGTTGTGAAATATAACTGATCTTTTATCCTATACATATTTCTGCTTGTGGGTGGATTGCATTATCTTCACTTTGTGTGTACGCAGCAAATAGTGATTGAAGAAAAAACATGATGGAGGAAAGTGGGATTGAGACGACTCCCCCCAGTACCCCACCACCTAATACCTCGGTGACTGCCAGCAGTCCCCCACCCCCCACAGGTACTGCTGCTTAAAATTTCAAACTGAACCTTTTTCAGATGCAGAATCTCTGAATATAGATGCTCTGTGAATGTTGATGATTAAATCAGACCTAATGAAATAAACTAAGAAGAATACCTAGACAGACTTTAATGCCAATGTATTGCAATTTTTTGTAATATATTAAAGATTCTAGTTGTCATTATGGAAAAATTAGATCATGTCATAACGTTTAAGGGATCTTCTGTATAACTGACTAGGTGTTAAGAATGAATGATTTTGTTAGAAAATTAGTTATAAGAACTTAGACGCAAGAGAAGATGATTCTATGAATCCAAAAATAGAAACCGTAACATTAAGGAAATCAGGAAAAACCTCTTTTATCCAGAGTGTGTGGAACTCGCGACCACAGGGTGGGGCTGAGGTGGATTGAATAGATAATATTCAGTGGGAAGCTAGATAAGTGGTCACGGGGTTAAGGAGTATGCAGATTGAATGGATGAAAAGAGTACTGGATGAGATTTGTGTGGAGCATAGGCAACAGCATGGACTAGATGGGCTGAATGGCCTGTTTCTGTGCTGTAGAATTCTGCATATTCTATTAGCTGTAAAATTAAAATGAGGAAGTTTGAAGATTCTTTTGTTTTAGGTTATGGAGTGCTTTATCCCAAGTTGCTGTGGAGGCAGAAACTGCAATATCACTTAAAATAGAATTTTAAGCATTTTAAACAAATGTCTAAAAGGGAAAGAGAAGGAAAATGGATCACAGAACACGGTGTTGGATGGGGTTGATAGAGCCAATTAATCTACCCGTGCTATAATTTCTGTGCTTTGAGATATTTCAGATGAAACTGTGACTTCATCTGGATGCTAAGCTGCAAAATGCCGTGTTTTATTATTTAAATTATGGACTTAATCTGCTGAAATAATGAACATGTACAATTCCTCCTTGGCAGTCTTTATAAGCAAAATTTATTCGACCATGGAGCTCTTTAATATGGATTCAATCTTCCAAAACTATTTAAATCTGAAGTCAGGTGTGAGGCTAAATTTTCTGTTAACTAACATTTGAGCACATCCACTGCGTTTCCCAATAGGGAATAATTTTGCATTCAAAGGGCTCACTACTTTATAATGAGATGTGGCACAGATGCATCGTACGGAATAGGAATGTGTTTTTATTTTAACTGAAGTGCTTTGTGAACAGGATTACTGCTTTAATTTTTTCCCCCAAATTGACTCCTTGAGAGTTTGCCTGCCGTAGTATCTACCGTCCTGTTAGCAGTGGAGCTTTGAAATGGCAAGCTCACATCAGTTGTCGGGGAATCGCTGGCATTGATTATTAATGAGGTTGTAATGGTACACTTGGGCAATCAAAAATATGATTAGGCAAAGCCAGTATGGTTTTATGAAAGGGAGAGTTGAGGGAAAAACTATGCAGCTATTTGACTGTAATGTACTTCACGATCTCTCTCATGAGAGAGACCAGACAAAGACTCTTGGCGTTAAAAACTAGTCTTTATTTATAGGCTATAGCGACGGCTCTCTGCATTCTAATTGGGACACCAAAAAGCCCCGACTCTCGAATGGTGCAGACAGTTATACTTTGAGATTAGATTACAAGAAATTAGCATATCCCAATAATTTGTTACTAGCTACCTACATCCAATCATGATTATCGATTAAGGTTACACCATTCATAGTATATGAGAATACTTAACAAATCACATTAAAAGGCTTGCATGCTTAATTAAACTATCCAATCATTACAACGGCACGTATATTGTTTTGCAATTAGTGATATCGGTGGTCCGATATCTGGGTGTAGCCATTAAATCATCTCCCTTTTGCTATCAGGCTTACTGGTGCCATCACAATGGTGCCTTGTTACACATTGTGGCATAGACCTTGAATTGTAACATATGCAGCTTCTATGCCTGAAAACGGGTTTCTCAGGCGTCCTTGTAATATCTATTACACATGGCAATCCCATAGTCTGAAATTTGAAGAATTCAATTTCTCCAGTAAAATGGTGGAACTGTAGGTTTTTCAAATGGTTGCAGTATACTCTCCTATCTAAGGATGCCCAAATTGTCCTCTTCTGGAGGACAAATCAGAAAGACAAATCTTCTAAGGTTTTTGAGGGTGGAGGGTAGATGAAGGGGAAGCAGTGAAAATGGTATATTTGGACACAGTGCCACAGAAAAGTTTGTTACATTAGATAAGGGCGTAAGGGTTTTGGGGTAAACATTCACACTGATAGAAGATTTATTAGTGGATTGGAAATGGTGGGAATAAACAGATAATTTTCAGGTTGGCGGACTGTAGTTAGTGGAGTGCTGCAGGGACCTCAGCCATTCAGAATCTATAACGACATTGGTGACGATACAAAACTAGGTGAGAAAGTAAATTGTGCAGAGGCTTTACAGGTTGCAATGAGACATGGAGAGGTTCATGGAGTCGGAAAGAAGGGGAAGGTAATAGTATGATGTGGAGAAAAGTGAAGTTCACTTAAGAAGGAAAGAAAAACTGACTTTTAAGTGGTGAGAAATTATAAAATGTTCGGGGGTAATTGGATGTCCTTATACACTAAACAAAGTTATGCAGATACAGCAAGCAACTGGAATGTTGATCTTTATTACAAAGCGATAGAGAAAAGAAGTCTTACTGCAATTGTGTGCACGCAGTTTTGGTTTCTGTATCAAAAGAGTTATATACTTGCCTTGGACAGGTATAATAACAATCTTTATTGTCACAAGTAGGCTTACATTAACACTGCAATGAAGTTACTGTGAAAATGCCTGTTCAGATACACAGAGGGAGAATTCAGAATGTCCAAATTACCTAACAGCACGTCTCTCGGGACTTGTGGGAGGAGACCGGAACACCCGGAGGAAACCCACACAGACACGGAGAACGTGCAGACTCCACACAAGACAGTGGCCCAAGCTGGGAATCGAACCTGGGACCCCGGCGTTGGGAAGCAACAGTGCTAACCACTGCTGCCCATATGTATGACAGTTCACTGGATTAATACCTGGGCTGGGGGTGCTGACCTCTGGAGAAAGATTAAGTTGAATGGGCCTATAGTTTAGAAGAATTGAGAGATGATCGCATTAAACTATGTAAGATTCTGGTCGGACTTGATTGGATAAATAAGGGATTGAGAAATTTCTTTATTTGGTTGTGAGTCTTGGGAATTTTCTGCTCCTGAGAGCTGTGAATTCTCAGTCGTTGAGTGGTAGTATTTTTTGGACTCAGGGAATTGGGTGGGAATATTGAGTTGATGTTAAAATCAGCCACGATCTGATTAAATGGTAGGGCGAGTTTGGGGAAGGGGGTGTGGCCTAACTGACCGACTCATATTTCTTACTTTTACGAGAACAATGTAAGTGTTGATTATATGCTTTTAAACTTTTCATTTTTTTTTGTTTCCCTTTTGGCTTATCTGTCTGCAGTTCTGCCCAGTCCTCTATCCAAACCTATCACCAGCTCTATCCCTCCATTGTCTCCCTCAACCTTTTCCACGCCTCCTCCTCCTCAAACCCACATGCCTCCTGCCAGGTCTTCCACACCCCTGACTGTGGGGTCTTCTGCTGTCGCTTCCCCCATTCATCCGGCTGTTGCTCATCCCGGGCCTGCAGCATACAGCAGTCCCATTACCTTTCCTCCTTCAGCACCTCCGATGTGCTCTCCTGCTGGTCCTGCTTTTTCTGCACCTCCCGTAGGTCCACCCATCACTGGTTTCTCCATGGCTGCAAATTACGACATCACCCGAGGTCACGCTGGTCGAACCCCTCAAACCCCACTGATGCCAACCTTTTCTTCATCCGTCACAGGTGGTAGTTTAATTTTAATGTTCCATTTTTGTTTACAGAGTGCATTTACCGAAGTTGAAATTTGTGCATAGTGTTTAATGTTGTTAACTTAGATACATCTTTTAACACTTATTTTTAAATATAAATTTAGAGTACCCAATTACTTTTTTCCGATTAAGGAGCAATTTAGCGTGGCCAATCCACCTTCCCTGCATATCTTTGGGTTGTGGGGGGGCCCTGGGTCACTGTCAGTGTGGAGTTTGCACATTCTCCCACGCAGACACGGGGAGAATGTGCAAACTCCACACGGACAGTGACCCAGGGCCAGGATCGAACCCGGATCCTCGGTGCCGTGAGGCAGCAATGCTAACCACTGCGCCACCGTGCTGCCCCAATCTTTTAACACTAGTTGACATGCAAATTTGAAATCTTTTTCCTCCCCCTGTACCTTGACACGGAAAGTCTTTAGTAGTAACCATTAGCACAGATACTATCAATGTTCCAATAAAGTTGTTAATGGAAATGGGACATGAGTAACATTTTTTTTTCTTCCCGCTCAGCCTCATGTTCTGGTCCAGACCTTCCTTCTGATGCTGGTCTATAAATTGCGGTGCAACATGATCCCAATGACTCCAATTTAATTGTTACTCCCCAGTTGAAATGAAATGTAAATCACTTATTGTCACAAGTAGGCTTCAAATGAACTTACTGTGAAAAGCCCCTAGTCGCCACATTCCGGCACCTGTTCGGGGAGACTGGTGCGGGAATCGAACCATGCTGCTGGCCTGCCTTGGTCTGCTTTAAAGCTGGTTTTTATTTTAGTAGTGCTCTTCCACTTGCACACTGTTGGTGCGCATGCTTAAGGGTTGACAAAGGGGCTTACTTCTCTTGGGTAACAACATTACAGAAAGGAGTTTGATTTAAAGATGCTTTATTGTGGCTTCAGGATCTCATCTCCTCGCCTAACTTTTAGCAGGGGCCATTGTTTAGCAGTCAGGAACAGGAATTCTGGCTGATTTTCATTTTCAAAGCACCAACTGTTTAATTAGTGACCGTTGTTTGTAATGTTATGGGCCAGGGTTTAGAGAACCCTAAAGTGTATCATGGAGTTCACCTGATCCACAATGTTTAGTAGATTGTGGTATGGGGAGCACACGGCCCACTCTACAGGTGTGGTACAACAGAAATGGAAAAGTATTTTTTAAAGCAAAACAATGTTTATTCTATGAACTCAAGTTAACCTTTTTAAAACAAACAATGAACATCTTAGCACCCATTAATTCAAATACAACCCCCAAAGAATACAACACTAAGTAATCCATTAAGCTTTCCTTTTAACATCCATAAGACTTAAAACACCTCTTACCAGAAGCCCGTCAGGTTAAAGTCACTACTGTTGTTAGTTTTAAATCACCAGAATCGATTTACAGTCTTTAGGTTACAGAGAGAGATTCATACACCTTCTGGCTGTGACTGCAGCTATCCAGCTCTGAAAACGAAACTAAAACACACCCTGCAGCAAACAGCCTAAAACGAAAGTTAAAAAGCTGATGGACAGCCCAGCTCCACCCGCTCTCTGACATCACTGCAGTAGTAAACACCCATTTCTTAAAGGTACTCTCACTACAGATATTTATATACACACCCATTTCTTAAACACCCATTTCTTAAAGGTACTCTCTCATGACAGTAATTAACATTCTTGTTCTGAATTAACATTCTTGTTCTGAAATTATTTCTGCCAAACGTGAGCAGAGCAAACTTGGTTCCTCATGTTCCATATTTTTTTTTTTTTGGCAGGGGTTCGACCAAGCTCAGTGGCTCAGACCTCTGCTGCTGTTCGAAGTGGCTCCTCCATTACTTTCCCGGAGGAGACTGAAGATCCCAGGATGTCTGTCCACTATGACCAAAGCTCCTCTGGGGGAGGACTGTGGGGATTTTTTAAGGTAGGCCTCAAGAGGAGTGACACTTGGCCAGGATTTTGTGGTGAAAGAATAAATGTTCTCCGTTCATGTCGCTGATACTGACCCACTGAGTTTATCCAGACTTTGAAGCGGAAACTTGCTCTAACTGAGCATTTGATCCAGGGTGGCACTCTATAAGGCATCTGTGAGCAGGGCAAGTAACAGCAAGGTTCTTCAACCGGTGGGATTGAAGAATTTTTACTGAGACAAGCAGTGTGTAAACCAATAATTAGAAATAGGGATTAAGAGAGATGAGGACAGAAAAAGTAAAAAAAAACGTTTTGAATCTTCAACATCAATCAACCTCTAAAAAAGAATGAAACTCCCATTAAGTGTCTTTAATCTCTTGGGCATTCCCTGGTCAGTTACGAAGTCATTTCAGCAGGTATTGTGCTTATTACTAACACGTCTGAGTTAAACCCTGTAGAAGCAATGTTTCTCCTCCAGTAGTTGTTGGATTATCTCAATATTTTCACTGAACCAATCTTGGTGCTTCCGTGAGGTTCTGCAGTGGTCTGAAATCTATCTATCTATGGGTTCTAGTCTACCAGTTCAATCCTTAGCGTCAATAAATCAACACTTGGAGAAAAAGCCCAAATTCTAGAAAGGGCCGGGATACCTTAACCACATCCTTAATCGGCCTTCATCCATCAATGAAGAAGCAATCAAACTGCGACAGGTTGCCATCAACTGTTCTCATCATGACTCTTCCAAGCTAATCGAAACGGTGAATCCGGGAGCCAATGCTATCCCAGCTTGAGGTCTGGGAGGTCCGTGCCTTGTCAAGAAGCTCACTGAGCCTTTTCAATCCATGTGGGAGGAAGAAACTATCCCACAAAAAAAACCAGATGCCTCCATTGTCCACCTGTACAAGTGGAAAGGAACTTGCCAATCTTGAAACAGCCATCGCAGAATCTCGCCCCTCTCCGTCGCTGGCAAAAGCTCTGCTGGAATCCTTCTGAACCACTTAGTGCAACATCCCGACCAGGATCTGGTGTCAAGACTGTAAATGCTGTTTCTGGAAAGCTTGAACAAGCCACTGATGTAGTATTCTCGGTTTGACAGCTTTGAAAAATGTCAGAAACAGAACGTGGACTTCACCGTCATTTTTGTTGACCTGAACAAGGCCGTTGACGCAGCCAGCTGTGAGGGCCCTTTGGAAGGTCATGGAGAAATCCATCACAATGTTTCAACAGTTCCAAGACGACATGTTCGTGCGTGTCCTGGGTGATGGGGAGTCTTCTGACCCATTCCCAGTCACTAATTGAGTTTAAAACAAGGCTGCGTGCCAGTGCTAAACTTCACATTTTTCACCGCTGTACTTTCCAAAGTTTTCCATGATGGATGATCCTGATATTGAAGTCAGATATCACATGGATGGAAAGCTGCCCAATCTGACATGATTCCAGGCAAAGAACAAGGTCTCCAAGGACTACTTTGTGGCTTCCTGTTTGCTGATTACTGTGCACTAGCTGCAGGTTCAGAGCTGGACATACAATGTAGCATGGACTTGTTCTCCAATGTATGTGACAGCTTCAGCCTTACAATCAGTATGAAGAAACTGAAGTAACGTTCCAGGAAAGCCCTATCTCGAGCCCAATGTTTCAGTCCATGACCTGAACCTGTCAGCGGTGAATAAGCTCACTTATCCTGGAACCGCACACTCTCGAACTGTCTTCATAGAATTTACAGTGCAGAAGGAGGCCATTTGGCCCATCGAGTCTGCACCAACCCCTGGAAACAGTACCCTACCCAAGCCGATGCCTCCACCCCATCCCAGTAACCCCACCTAATCTTTTTGGACACTAAGGGCAATTTATCATGGCCAATCCACCTAACCTGCACATCTTTGGACTGTGGGAGGAAACCGGAGCACCCGGAGGAAACCCACGCAGACACTGGGAGAAAGTGCAGACTCCGCACAGACAGTGACCCAAGCCGGAATTGAACCTGGGACCCTGGAGCTGTGAAGCAACTGTGCTAACCACTGTGCTACCGTGCTGCCCAGGTCTTCATTGGCAGTGAGATGCATACAAGAATTGCCAAACATTGTAACCTTCGGCAGACTTTGAACATCAGTCTGGGAATGTAAGTCTCCCTGTCAAACTGAAAATCTATGGAGCGATAGTTCTGCCCACTCTGCTGTACACATGTGAGACTTGCACAGTGTACCAATGTCAGGCTAAAAGGCTCAACCACTTTCACTTAGAATCACAGAATCAATCCCTACAGTGCAGAAGGAGGCAATTCAGCCCATTGAGTCTGCACCGGCCCTTGGAAAGAGCATCCTATTTAAGCCCACGCCTCCACCCTATCCCCGCAACCAGTAACCCCACCTAATCTTTTGGACATCTTTGGACTGTGGGAGGAAACCGGAGCACCTGGAGGAAACCCACGCAGACAGGGGGAGAACGTGCAAACTCCACACAGTCAGTCACCCGAGGCCGGAATTGAACCCGGGTCCCTGGAGCTGTGAGGCAGCATTGCTAGCCACTGTGCTACCTTGCCGGCCTTTGAGCTGCCTTTGAAAGTTACTGAAGATTAGATGACAGGATGAAATACCAGACACTAGGTGCTCACCTGAGCTGGCATGCCAAGCACTCACACCGTATTGAGACAGGCACAACTGGAGTTGGGCTGGTCACGTGGCCAGAATGCCGGATACCCGTTGCCCAAAGTGATCTTCTATGGCGAGCTCGAGTCTGGGGTGCCGTCTCGGGATATCAAAGAAAACGCCACATGGACACACCAAAGGCTTCGTTTAGGAGTTTTAATGTCAACTTTTGAGTCAAGGGAGAAGCTCGCCTACGATCTCTGTACCTGGCTCAGCCAAATAACTAACCGTGTGACCTCCTTAGAAAGTAAAAGCGTATGAGAGACCAAGAAAATGCAAGGAGAGGAAATGCAAGCTCCATTGCCTGTGGTACCTTTTCCTCAGCAGAACCGTCCAAGCACAGATCGACTTTCCAAGTCACCTACGTACGCACCAGAACCCTAGCAAACACCTCAAATGATGACCATCACCTCAAAGGACGAACATGAGAATAATTCACTTACTCTGAAGTTTTCCATATGATTCTTCTGGGGTCTTTCCTGGGGAGCTAATGGACAAATACACCAACTTAATGCAATGGTGAAAATGACTCAGAATTTCAGTGCCAAGAGTATGAAAGGTTACGAAGCCAAAGCAAGTGGATGGAGTTGATATGCAAATTGACAGTGATTTCATTTGTGTGGCAACACGGGTTTGAGGGGCAGTGTGGCATTCTGTCATTATGTCCCCACCTTTGAGTTTGGAAATCAATCTGAGAGGGAGCAGAATATTTTCATTTTTTTGACATTGGGTGTCGGCTTTAAGTACTCCCAGGCTAGTTATGATGCAAGTTTGATAGATGGTAATGTTTCCAAACTAAATCTGTATAATTCTTCTGTACATTGTTAGTGTGGTCTTCTGATGCCTACGAAAGGGAAGACTGGGAGCCCTTGCGTTGTTTCACTTGGGACCCTTATAGCTGCTTTTTAAAAGCCGCTTAAAATATCTATAATTGAAATGGAAGGCGTTGAGGACCCGGTTTCGATCCCGGCTCTGAGTCACAGTCCGTGTGGAGTTTGCACATTCTCCCGGGTTTGCGTGGGTTTCGCCCCCACAACCCAAAGATGCGCAGGGTAGGTGGATTGGCCGCGCTAAATTGCCCCTTAATTGGAAAAAATGAATTGGGTACTCTAAATTTAAAAAAAAGAAGAAAAAATATAATAATTAAAATGGGCAGTGACTTGACTAAAGCGTGAAAACCATGAATCATTTAGATTAAAGCCAGTTTCAGTTGCTGGTTATAGCGTCTTTAACACTATTATTTCAGAAACAGCTGTATTCACTCAGCAGATTGCACTTTGTTTATGGCGGTAATACAAAGAGCAATCGTATATCCCTGTAAGAAACTCCTCTTGCACCAACAATTGAGTGCTGCCAAAATGCTGCACTGTTATACTGACCGTCATACGTCACAGCAGGTAAATCACGTTCGCATGAACCCATCCACGATAAACATTGCGGACTGTGCTGAGATACAGCACTGTGGATTAGTAGCAAGGCACACTCATACATTAACATTGGAAATGGGAATGTGGTCCTCCTAAAACGGCAGCCTACAATTTGCAACGGTGATTTATTTTACAATGAAATAATACACAGCTGACTTCATTTGGAAAAAACATTAAACTCCAGCCCTTTTATTATACTATATGCGAAAGCTGACAGCACAGATTAAGAACCATTACTTCCCTCGGGAGAGGAACCGATGGAGAGGCACACGCAAACACCGAATGAGTTTCCACTGCCTTTGAGAATTGGCTATTTTTATCGTGGTGTAAATAGGGGCCAGAGTTTAATTGCTTTACTGTTGGTACAGTATCACACAGCCAGTAACATAGTCCAGCCACGTTATTACAAAAAAGGATTTGGGGGCACTGGAGAGGTTGCAAAAATAATTTACCGGAATGATTCTATAATTGTGAGGTTATATCCATTGACAGTCTGAACAGTGTGTTCTTTTTTTCCCCTCGGAAAGAGAAGGCTGAGGGAGTGACCTAATAGAGGTCTTCAAAACAAAGTTCGAAAAGGCAGGCGTTAAAATGTTTCCACCAGTGGGGGAGACTAGAACCAGGGGCCATAAATCCAAAAGAGAATTCAGGAAAACCTCGAATGTGGAACTCAGTACCACATGCAGAGGTTGGAGCAAATCGTATAGGTACATTTGAGGAAGAAATTGATGGAGAAAGAAATAGAAGAATATACTGATAGGTGATGGAAGTGTGCTTGTGTGAATCATAATAACCGACTGATCAAATGGCCTGTAAATACTGAAACATAAAACTGCCATCATTTGTGACGGTGTGCCCCTTGTTGCTGATTGTGTTTCTATTAGACTCTGCCATTAAACTAGAGCAGTTTGGCATTTTTAAATTCTAATTTTCACTTATTACACTTAGGGTGTGGCGGGAAACTCTGTTGTGAAATCAGTTTTGGATAAAACCAAACATTCTATGGAGTCCATGATCACCACCCTGGATCCAGGCATGGCTCCCTACATCAGTAAGTGTAAAGCATCAAAAGTTCTAATCTATTGTACTTGCATTGTCTGAGATATAAAGTAAATGGGAATGGCTACTTTGAAGTTTGTTTAATTCCACTTTTATAACATCACTCGCCTCCACCCCAGCCCAGCCCAGCTGGAAACTACACCGGTGCGTTTGTCACCACCAGACCTGATTGCTCCCCTTCATGACCTCCAATTCTCTGTAAACTTCCGTTTATTTGAATTTCCTGTGGGTGTACTGCACCAATTGACCACTTGTTCTCTAGTGGTTCCCAGACCTCAAAAAATGTATAATTTCCATGTTTGCATCACTGGTGAGTACTGTAGTGGTTCCCAGCTTCCTTTAGTACCATCAGCGGTGACCATGCTTCATAGGCTGGAATTTTGTTACCTTGAAGACACCTGAACACGCCTTCATAATCTTAATATTTTCTCCTTGGCTTAGTGCCAGTTCTAAAATACATTGGGATGCTTTTCTACTTTACAGTGTGCGTGGCATTGTTTGATTTATAAAATATATTGACTTGAAAGTGTTATGGACATTAGTAAACTATATTCTAGATAACGGTATCATTTACGAACCATTTAAGTTGGTTGAAATGGCTCATTTTTCAAATCTGTCTTCAATCTGTACCAATCTGATTCTCTCTGACTCATCAATAACGTTTGTAAAATCTGTGAACCCATTGATGAAGCAGTGTGTGGTCAATCTGACAGAATTTGTGGTGCCTCTCGATGTAAAGAAAGAAGTTGAATTTGTATAGTGCCTTTCCTGATCGCGGGACATCGGGAAGGCTTCGCAGCCATGAAATCCTTTAGGAGCATGTTCACTGTTGGAAAGAGACTAATTGCATTCTAATTATGTGGCCTATGGCAATTTGTGATCTTGGACAATTTGAAAATGAGTCATTCAACCTGGGACTTCTGTATTACAATTCTGGCCTCTGATTGTCACCATGCCTATAATCTTCTTTTGTGACTTGAAGAGTTTTGTTGCGCCCTGTGATGAGAGTTGGGGTGTTTTGGCCCATTAAAGACACTATGTTACGTATATGTTGAAAATTGCTTTCTGAAATTAATCTCGCCCTCTGCTGGTGGGGATTGATTGTGATATACAGTGGATAGGCTGTACATGAGCTTTCATGGAACTTTGCACAAGGTACCATGCAGGGGTCTATTGCAAATTAAGGTGTAACACTACATTTAAAATTGCTAAGCAGGTTGGGCAGCACGGTGGTGCAGTGGTTAGAACTGCTGCTTCACTGCGCCGAGGACCCGGGTTAGATCACGCTCTGGGTCACTGTCCGTGTGGAATTTGCACATTCTCCCTGTTTCTGTGTGGGTCTCACCCCCACAACCCAAAAGGGTAGGTGAATTGGCCACACTAAAATTGCCCCTTAATTGGGAAGAAAAGGAATTGAGTGCTCTAAATTTATTTTTAAAAATTGCTTAGCAGGGACATAAAATGTAAGAGTTAAAGTAGTTTTACAATCAGCAAGAAGCAATGTCCATTCTGGGACTGTTTCTGCTCACTGTGAATATCAGCTCTTTGGATTTAGGGTAGAGGGCATGGCGGCCAAATTTGCAGAATATAGGAACAGGAGGAGCAGCCACTTGGCATGTTGTGCCTGCTCTGTCATCTACCTCTGTGCCATTTCCCTGTATTATTTCCATATCCCCTGATGTCATGTATCTCCAGAAATCTATTTATGCTTTCTGTATAAGTTGATCCCACATATGTTTAAGCTTTCCTCTTTTTAAAAAAAAAAATGCCCAAATTGGCATTACTTCTTTGCTTTACTTTAATCCATTTTTGTCCCTGATGGTAACATGCAAGGCATAATAGAGAGGGGTGTAGAGTGACCCTAGTTTAGAGAGGGATCATGGGGTGGATTTCTAGCAGAAGGCATGAGTGGGTGACAAAACCTGATGAAATGTGGAAGATGTATGAAATTACGCAAGAGAACGCGGGTTCCAACTTTTCGGGATGTCCAGAGTTCCGACAAATGAATTCAACATCTCGAGTAATTAAGACAAATAGCCGTGAATCCTTTAAGAAGCTGTGAACTGCATGATGCGGAAACCGTGGGGACGGTTGTGCTGGAGAACTTTAAAATTTCATAGACTGTGTGGACGTTGAGACATTTGATTATGTTAAATGCGGCGTAAATGTAAGTTTGCCTAGTTATGTCCTAAATAGCCTACTTATTTTAGTTTTGTTATTGGCTCATAAGAGGGCTTGTGCGTAAAATACGCTTTGCTCCTTAGACCTTATAGGGCTGTTCGATGACTTCTGTGCCTGTGGTCTATCTAAACAGAGAAATTATGTTCTTTAAATGGCACTTGATTAATGAGCAGGACCTTCTTGGCCCTTTTAAATGTTGTGCATGCAGGAATATGAAATTTCAGCTGTGTGTGTGTCAGCTTGGCTCAGTTTTTACCACT
The DNA here is from genome assembly GCF_047496885.1 of Scyliorhinus torazame. Lineage (NCBI taxonomy): Eukaryota > Metazoa > Chordata > Chondrichthyes > Carcharhiniformes > Scyliorhinidae > Scyliorhinus > Scyliorhinus torazame. Next base: position 266,480,681 of record NC_092715.1, on the reverse strand, counting down.
TTCTCCTCTAAAGGTTCAAGTTCTACTCCAAGAGCGAAGCTCATCAAAACAGTGTGTTAGGAAAACAAAGGTAGTTTAAAGGGATTAATATTTGCATTAGTAAATGTTAGAAATAAGGTATAATTTAATATTTCTGTGCCTGGAAGGTTAAAACCTAGAGTTGGATTCATGCTGGACAAAAGTGTTTGTATGTGTGGTGGTTAGTTTAAGTTCCAACTGTGTTTCTACTGTGCTGGGAGAGGGATGTGGCGTGAAGAATAAATATTAGCTGCAGTCAGTGCTTAGCAACTGGAGGCCCTTTTAAGGGGAAGAAAGCATTTACGTTTTCGCTGGATTTATTGCAGTTGGAGACAGGGCACAGGGAAGCGAATCCTCTGAACTCTGCCAGGGGAAGCTGAACAGGATGAGGGCGTAGGTGTGTGTGTTTGTGGGAGGGGGGGGGGGGGGGGGGGTGGCAGCGGGGCAGCTCCATCCCCATCTCTCGTCTTTTACGAAGCAAATTAATTATTGTAACACCAGTAAAAAAACAAAAGCTTATTCTGTCAGAGGATGGAGTGCTGAAATCTTTCTTGCTGTTGCAACAAATTATTCCAATTTCTCTAAAGAATCGGTGGTGGAAGGGGTATGGTTTATTAACAAAACATTAGTTAGGCAGCATCTAGAAAACAAAAGATCCATTAATATTCATGGTGGAATAGTTTGGCTATTGCTGGAAGGATCCTCTAAGATGCTGAATGTCCTGCATTTATTTAATTTACCTTGGTTTAATTTTCTCTTTGCTTCGTGGGACGATTGGGGCTATGCACATTTCTGGGTGATTAGACTTGGGAAAACTTTCCGGGTAATATCCAATGAGAGGAACCCTCTCTTGACTGGCTTGCCTTTTTTCTCTCCTGCTCTAGAATCGGGTGGCGATCTGGATGTTTTGGTAACTTCCAATAAAGATGTCAAAGTGGCAGCTATTCGGGATGCCTTCCAGGAAATGTTTGGATTGGCCACAGTTACTGGGGAAGCCGGCCAATCAAATATTGCCCCACAACCTGTTGGCTATGCAGCAGGAGTAAAGGTAAGTTTTTTTGTTTGAGTTCTTCAATAGCTCTTGTCACTGACAGACCAAGAGTTTAGAGAGGAATTATGGGGTGGATTTCTAGCAGAAGGCATGAGTGGATGACAAAACCTGATGAAATGTGGAAGATGTATGAAATTACGCAAGAGGCAAAGGAACGCGGGTTCCAACTTTTCGGGATGTCCAGAGTTCCGGCAAACGAATTCAACATCTCGAGTAATTAAGACAAATAGCTGGGAATCCTTTAAGAAGCTGTGAACTGCATGATGGGAAAACTTTGGGGATGGTTGTGCTGGAGAACTTTAAAATATCATAGACTGTGTAGTACGTTGAGACATTTGACAATGTTAAATGCAACTTCGCCTAGTTATGCCCCAGAGTCTGCTTTGCAGTCTGGTCACTAGAGGGCAGAGATGACCAAATTAAAACGTGTGTAGCTATGAAGCCAATTGAAAGGCAAATCAGGATGAGGGTGTATAATGGGCAGCTGATTGGCTATAATGTATTTGGTGCTTATGCCACAGTTACATTTCACTGACATTAAGGCTGGGCCAATCAGAATTTTGTCATGCATTTAGGCACAGTCGACAATATTTTGATTTTATAGTATCGTTTTGTGGCCCCAAATAGATCATAGAATTTACAGTGCAGAAGGAGGCCATTCGGCCCATTGAGTCTGCACAGGCCCATGTAAGGAGCACCCAAGCCCACGCCTCCACCGTATCCCTGTAATCCAGTAACACCATCTAACCTTTTTGGACACTAAGGGCAATTTATCATGGCCAATCCACCTAACCTGCACACCTTTGGACTGTGGGAGGAAACCAGATCACCCTGAAGAAACACACGCAGACACGGGGAGAACGTGCATACTCCGCACAGGCAGTGACCCAAGCCGGGAATCGAACCTGAGATCTTGGAACTGCGAGGCAATTGTGCTAACCACTGTGCTACCGTGCGGCCACATAAGGACAGATGCAGGTGTGACAGGGCAATAAGGAAATGGTAGACTCGAGGGTGGGTAATTGTTGCCCATTTCTGAAGCTTTGTTTGCGCATCCTTGGCCTTGTTCCTAAGGTCATAGCCATGTGCATCTTTTACTAGACAATAAAAATACGCACAATTTTTTAAAATGAGAAAGTTGTGTTCATGTTGCATTTGATGTATGTGTCGTTTCATCCCTCCTCTGTCTCTTTCCCCCCCCCCCCCCCCCCCCCCCCCCCCCCCAATCAGGGAGCCCAGGAAAGGATCGATAGTCTGCGAAGATCAGGAATGATTCATGAAAGACAGGTGACGGTTTCCATCGAGAATTTCCTTGCAGAATTGCTCCCAGACAGGTAAGCAACACCTCCCTCTTAAATATTTGTCGGAATGTTTTTACAATAATGTTACACTTGTGCAGTTAGGCAATGGTCAGCTAACGAGATTAGAGACAGTATCAAGCTGAAAGAAAACTCTTGCAATCAATGCAAAGGGATGTAGAAATCCTGCAAACTGGAAGGGCTGTAAAAAGCAGCAAAAGGAGACAAAGAATGTAATGAGGCGCACAACTAAAATATTTTATATATGTGTGTGTATATATATATATATATATATTTGCAAGGGGCATCAAAACTAACCGGTTTTATAGATATTTGCAGAACAAGAGTGGTCAGTGTGGGTCCATTAAAGACAGATGCAGGTGTGACTGGGTAACAAGGAAATGTTAGACTTGAGGGTGGGTAAGGTTGAGCTATACATCAGCCATGATCTCATTGAATGGTGGAGCTGGGTGAGGAGCTGAAGCATCTCTCCGTGTCCGTAGGTTTTTCATTCACCTGAAGCTCTTAGAATCACGAGAAGTTTGGTTTGAGAGCTAAAGTACTTGTCACATTTGGTGGCATGTTCAAATTCAGCTTAGCAGCCACCCTAGAGCAACGAACGGTGATGATTTTTAACTTTTTATTCGTGCTGTCACATAACACTGGCCATCACATAGCAGGCAAATTGCATTTATCTAAACACTCTTGTTATGAGCACCAGTGACTGTAGCAGTAAACCTTAGATTCTGCTTACAAGGCTCCATTTTGAGCCGGGCAAAGTCACACTCCCGAGTGTGGCGTGATTAGAAAGTGCACTGCTTGGATTTTAAGCCATTCCTTCGGGCAGATTCCCGTTTATATCGAGTGTGAATTTGATCTAACTGCTGTAATTCATTGTCAATGTCCACCGCTGAACGGTGTTATTTACATGTGCATCCTGGGATTACCAGGTGTGATTACTTCATCTTCATCTATATAAATGTTGTTTTCCAGGTGGTTTGACATTGGTTGTTTGATTCTTGAAGATCCAGCTCATGGTATTCGTTTGGAAAACTTCACACAGGCAACACCAGTGCCTTTAGAATATGTGCAACAGGTCAGTGGGTGCTTTATACTGGTCCCTGATGATTTCAGAAAATAACTAGCTTTATAAAAGCTATGTGATTCAGCTTAAAATGTCTCATTTTGACCTTAGCAGTGAGTAATGGAATAGTTCCAGGAACTGGTCACTCAACTTTGCATTAAACCAGAGCATAGATGTGAAACTTTTATATGCAATTTTGGATTTTGTTGCAAATGTAATGACTGCAAATAGGTGCTGATGGGCATGCAGTATGTTACATCCACGGTGAGTTAGGGTAGGTAATCTGTGTGTTTAAATTGATGTCCTTAATATCTATTATTAACGTTTAAATAATTTTAAACACCAACTACCTGAGCCTTTTTGTACCATCTTTTTGGGGAACTTGCATGTATGTGAAAGAAGTGGATGTGGTCTGACCCCATAAAAAGTCTCTTCAGATAAATTATTATTAAATGTATTTGATATGAGAGCGATTCATCCAATCAGTGGCTTAGGAGTGTGTCGAAACTTGGGAGAATGTTCAGCATTCCAGAGGAGGTGGTTGGGGAGAATAGTGCAGATCCAATTAAGGGGGAAACTAGGTGAGCAGATGCAGGATACAAACTAGATTCAGAAAGGAATAGAAGGTTATGCTGATAGCGAGAGTTAAGTCACGTAGAGAATAAACACCAATTTGGGCCGGGCATTAACTGCTGTTAAGTGACTTGGTGTCTGGTTACAAGCCATCCTTGTCTCTAATTTGAGATGGAGATGGTAGACCATGTGATCTTTTCCTGTCAACCTTGCGTTTTATATTTGTATTAATCTGAAATTTCTCTCTCCAAGTTAACTTATTTCTCATTTTATTTACTTCCTCTAGAGTAGCAGCCCAAACAATTGGCAGACCAATGCTTTGAATGTTTGTATTTATTGGCCTGCAGCACAATTTCAAATCCACTATGGTGGACTAAGAGATGGGCAGTTTGTCATTCGCCTGAATCCAGCAACACCAACTTGCATTTAACATCATAAAACGCTATGAAGCAAAATACAACTGAACCACATATGACTATACTTGTGCAGATAGGTTTTAAGGAGCGTCCTAAAGGAGGCGAGAGAGGTTTAGGGAGGAAATGCCAGGGCTTTATGGCTGCTTACCTGAAGGTGCAACCATCAGTGGTGGAGCTGGAGAAAGCAGCAATGTGCCAGATGCCAGAATGAGAGGCGTGCACAGATCTGGGAGGGTTTGGTGGCTGAAGGAGGTTGCAGAGGTAGGGAACGGCAAACCCATGGAGGGATTTTGGAAACCAGGATGAGAATTTTAAAATTGAGTTGCTGAATTGGATCATTCAATATATTTGGAAGGAAATGTTGGTTTTCAATACCTTTTTGATGCATTTGCTTAAAATGGGAATGTTTTGTTTTAAAACAGGCGCAAAACCTCACGCCTTCTGATTACAATCTGCGGTGGTCTGGGCTGATGGTGACTGTAGGGGAAGTGTTGGAGAGGAGTTTACCCCAGGTCAACAGGAATGATTGGCACATCATGTTTACAGGGATGTCACGAAGGCAGATGATCTACAGCGCGGCCAAATCGTTAGCGGGAATGTACAAGCAGCGTCTACCATCAAAGTCCATTTAACACGTAACGCTGTGGCCTTCTGCTCAGTGGGGGCATTTTCTTAAAAATGTTGCTTCACTACATGCTCGAGAATGGTTTAACTTTGTATTTTTATACTCCAATCAACAAAACTCAGTTGCTGAACCAAAACGTGTCTCGTAGTTGCCTAGTATGCCAGCACAGGAACTGGGACATTCCAGAGACTGAAGATCCAGTGTAATGGGAAAATTTTTGTAAAATGTGTATTATAACTTTATATTAAATTTAGCAATATTTTTCGTGCTGAGATATGGCACCTAAGGAAATTAGACACTAAAAGTTGGTAACGCTTATGACTGATATCATCTACATCAGCTAATCATTATAAAAAATTGTGACCAGGTATGGGTTAATGTGCAGGGTGTTCAAACACCGTGTTTTTATTTCACTATTCCCTACCTCTGCCCTTGAGTTATAAGCTTGTATTATAAAATGATGGATGCATGATTTACAGAATACAGCTTGTCAGCCCACTTGAAAACAATGGTCTGGCAGCTGATTACTCAAGTTAAATTGCAACAATATAGAATGAAAGACTTTGTTTAAAACAAAACCCAACCATCTCATCCTTGAAAACTCTAGATTATCTCCACTGCCAAGTAAAGCTATTGCTGGGCTTGTTTGGATTATTCTGGACACTTATTTTGTCGTCATATCTAAGGGAATAAAACTGAAATGTCACTAGTGATGCCGCTGTTTTCTTTGAAATGCTGCCTTAATTCCACATCAGTCCGCCCCGTTTTGAACGGAATATACCTTGAAGTTGAAGTTTAATAGTTTGTACTGCAATAAGTCGTGCTGCAATAGTTTGTATATATGAGTAATTCCTTCGTCAAATTGGTACAATTATCCTTGGCACAAGCAGTTTATAAATAAACCATAGCCAAAGTATTTTAATGGTGAATTTTCAGTTTGGTTCATGTTGTGTATCTTCCAAAACCGGGTTGCTGCCACTGTTTTGACAGTGGTGTCGCACATTGCCTCTGGGTATTTTTTTTTTTTTTTGAATAAAAGATTATGCTGCCACTTAAATTACCAGAAGATAAATTAAGATTCACAGAGCGAAGTAAATTTGCTGAGATGTCACCACGATGATCTGCCAAATGCTGTATAACTTAAGTTGACCATTTTTTCTTTTCAAGTTTCACTTTTTTTTTTCTTACTCTCCTCTGCAGCCTTCAATAAAAAATCCTGTAAGTTATGTGGGAGAGTCCAGAATGAGCCCTTACAATTAAAACAAGTCTGTCAGGAAGGACTTCTTCACACAAAGGGTGGTGAAAATCTCTTCTCCCAAAAGGTGTTGCGACTGGGACGTCTGATCATTTACAAACTGGAATCGCTAGATTTTTCTGGTTTTGGCAAGAGCATTAAGGGTTCCATGGCCGAGGCGGGTAGATAGAATTAAGATACAGATCATCAATGATCTAAATGAATAGCAGAAGAGAACCGATGGGGCTGAATGACTGCCTATTCCTGTGCAACAGGCTCGAAGGGCTGAATGGCCTCCTCCGTTTCGAAGTTCTGCTATTTCATTGTGGAAAGGCGAAATTTTCAGAAACTTCCCTTTTGATTTTGTTGGTTGGTGCCACATATTTTTTGCCGATATTTTCCGTGGGGGCTCCTGCATTGACAGGTCAGTAGCAGGCAGATCAATGAATATATTCACTTGCCAAAGATCCTCAGCACTTGCTTGAATCCCTTAATGACCAAAGTTAATGGTTCATCAGGCAAAATCAGACCCTGCATATTTTGGCGTCCTTCGCAAACCTTTTCTGTTGCGAGGATCAGGACCGACTGGTAAGTGGTTTGGATTTGAAATAAGTTCTCTAATTTATTTAGCTTCATGGCTTGCTGATTTTGATGACTTGAAGAGTAGAATAAAGCATTCAAAAAACTTTGTCTTTAGCAGTGTCCTGTGCGCGCACAGTTAAGAGTCTTCACCAGATACAAAATGCATCATCCCATGTTTTTCAGTGCGTTCAGTTTAGTCAGTTTTTAGGAATTGTGAGCCTGTTCCTTGGCACAGATGCCGTTACTGTCTTCCTAACCATCTTGATTTGTCGCGCTTTTAAAGATACTGAACTCTTTGAGAATGTGTGCAGTGCAAAATGGTTCCATTTTCAGAACACATGTCATTAATAATGGCCATTGAGGACCCAATTTCAGTGTCCTTAGAAATGTTAATGTGGAGATTTTGTTATTTGGTCTACCTTATTGCAAAGTTTACATTTTTACCTGAATTTAAATAAAAGGTCCTTTTTAAACATGACAGTAACACGCCTCTTTATTTTGATGCTGTTTGCGATTCTGGGTCCTTAAGTCCAAGTTTAAATTGTTTTTGGTGGTGATAAAATTATTCTTCCCACAGGAGAATAAACTGACATGGTCCTGAAGCATTGTGCAACCAGACCCTTCCGTTTTTAGTTCGCATTGAAGTAAGAAAAAGGAAATGTTATAAAATTACTTTGTCGGATGTGAATGTTGCTGGCATTTACTGCCCAACCCGGATTGTGTTTCGAGCTGGGAGTGAGCACTTGCTTGAACTGCTGCAGTCCCATGTGGTGTGGAGAGGGGAATTCAGGTTTTTGACCTACCGTCAGTGAAGAAATGTCAATGCTTCCAAGTCCGGATAGTGTGTGTGTGGCTTGGAAGGGGACTTGCAGTTAGTGGTGCTCCCATATGTTTGCTGCATTTTTCCTTCTAGATGGTAGCGATTGTGAGTTTGAGGGATGCTGTTGAGGGGAGGTTTGGCGAGTTGCTACCGTGCATCTTGTATATATTATAGTGAATGGACATTAACCTTTTGGGAGGCATAAAGTCTTATGCAGTACGATTATTGTGTAAAACACCAATTACTTGGAAGAAAGATTCAGTGAGGAAAGAAGATATTGAGTGGATAAAGAGTATGGCCGTTGACCTTTATCGCAAGAGAGCTTGAATACAAGAGAAAGGTCTTGCTGCAATTGGACAGGGTTTTGATGCGATGGTACCTGGCCATCTGTATGGTTTTGAAATCTGATTCGAGGAAACTCATAGATTGCTTTAGAGGGTGGCTTAATTTCTGGGATGAGAGGGGTTGTCCTACAAGAGATGGAGTAGAATGGGCCTGTGTTCTAGAGTTTAGAAGAACAAGAGCTGATCTAATTGAAACAGAAACGTATTTAGAGGCTTATTAAGATGATATAAATAGGAGCAGGAGTAGACCATTCAGCCCCTCCAATATGAGCATGGCTGAATTTGGGCTTCAACTCTACTTTCTTGTCCATTCCCCACATTCCTTGAATATCTTTTCAGCTTTAAATATATTCAACTTGGAGCACCCACAACCATGGGGGGGGGTTAGATCCTTCGAGGAAATTTCTCCTCCTCAGTCCTAAATGGCCAACCCCTGGTTCTGAGACTGGCTGCCCAGCCAAGGGGAAAATCCTCCATGTCCACGCTGTCAGCTCTCTTCAGAACCTTGTAATTTCAATGCGATCACCTCTCACGCCTCCATACCCCAGAGAATATCGACCCAGTGTACTTAGTCTCTCATCATGGGATAACCCTTTCATCCCAGGGAATCAATCTAGTAACCTTCAGGGTACACTGCCTGGAGATGAAAAGCTAGTATCACGGTAATGGATACCATTTCTGACACTGATTGAATTTCTTTACTCAAGAGAGGTGTGAATCTGCCCAGTATGTTCAAATCACATTCCGGTTTTGAACATGAAGGGAATCAGATGGAGCAGCGGTAGAAAATCAGCCAGGATCTTATTGAATTATGGAACTGGCTAAATGGTATCTGATCCTCCTATTTCATTGTGTTTTTAAATCGATAAGGAGTAAGTTGCCCAAAGAGCTATTTATGCCGACAGGGACAAAGCATTACTGGCAGACGGATTTTTACGAAGGATTTAGTAAATGCGATGGAAGTTTTTTTTTAAAATGGTTGTGAAATGTTTGGCTAGCTCCCAGTCCAGCTCCTGGACACAAACCTGTGGACAGGACAGAATTTCTCTTACTTATCACTGATCGTCTTGGAGCATGCAGGGTGGAGGGCATCCCACCCTTTTGATCCTCTTCTGCAATTCGTGGAGATTGTGGCTGATCAGTATTTTAATTCTATTTCCCCACCATGGTCCTGTAACCTTTAATAACATTGCCTCACAAATTCGATCGATCAAGTTTGGAAAGGTTCAATTAATGCCCCAGCCTCAAAAGTCTTTTTGTGGGGAAGGGTTTCCCAGATTTTTATATTCCCCTTTGTACGAAGAGGTTCTCCCTGATATCACCCCTGAATGATGGAGCTCTGTTTAAGGCAATACCCTCTTGTTCTGGATTTGCTCCATAAGATAACAGATTCTCTCTTCCCTTTATCATCCATATTCAAGCGAATGCAGGCCAAGATTGCCGTGGTAATTTAACACTGAAGAGAAATGCAAAACACCACTGCACTGGTGCACTAGAGGGTGCTGGTGAGATAGATAGAAATGTCCCCTTGCTTGTGCATGTGGCTCTTCCATATATGACCTGGGGAGTACATATTGAGAACATACATATTGGAAAAGGACATCTTGCATCAGCGAGATTGAATGGCCTCCTATTCTGTTTGAATGCAGTGGTTCTAATGATGCTGACACTCTGTGCTATTCCAGAAAGTAACAAAAGTAACTATTATATGAATGACATTACACATGTCTTAATAGGAAAGAGAAGGTTTTGCGAAGGGAAAACATTTAGGGCTTGTCTAACGACAGCCTGCATTTTTGTAGCACCTTTTACCCAGTCAAACCTGGATCCAAGGTTCTTAACAGAAATATTTTTTCAAAATTCAAAAGACAGCACTAGGACTGATGACAAAAAGCTTGATCGAACAGATTTCAAGAAGGATCTTAGAGGAATAGAGAAGGCTGACAGGTTTAGGGAGTTCAATCCAGAGCTGAACTTGGGCAGCTCGAGGCACAGCCGTCAATAGCGGAGCAATTACAATAGGCACAAACTGGAGTGGAGCAATGCAAGGCTGGTAGTGCTGGAGAAGGTTAGAGGTGGGGCAATGCATGCACTTAATGGGGAAAAAAGCTAAAATGTAGCAGATGTCCAGATTTTGGGCGCTAATTATAATCTCGCAGAAGCAAATCATCGTTTTCTGGAAAGGAAGGCCTTACCTTGGGGTCCTGCATTGGATGATTTCAACTTCATTAAAGACATTGATGTGTTTTGCCTGGGATCTATCCCAAGACACTCTGCTTTACTCAGACTGCTGTGTGCCAAGCCAGCTGGGGTTGCATAGTGACATTACTGATTCAACAGGGCAGCTAACCATTCATGATGTTCTACTGGTATATTTTCATCAGTTTTCTTTTCAAAATCTAATCTGTAACTCTGTTTTAGAGCACTCCTGTTGCTGATGGGCATGAGGGAGCTATTGTAGGTCAGTTGGACTGAAGGCCTTGCTTGCGCTCTAAGTTCAATGTAACTTGTATTTGTGAAGTGAGTTTAAGCAAGTTAAATATCTGGAGGTGTTTCGTAAGATCGGCCGGAATCTGACACTGAACTACATAACGTGATATTAGAACAGGTTAACAAAAAGCTTGGTCAAAGAGGTAGGTTTTTTTAAGGAGTGTCTTGAAGGAGCAATTTAGGGAGAGAATACTATGAATGGGGATATTCCCCATTTCTGTTTAAAGCACTGTGCACTCTTACATTTATTCTACATAACACTCAGTGAAAATGTTTTATCCACAGCCATAGTGTTAGCACAGTGGGTAGCACTGTAGCTTCACAGTGCCAGTGTCCCAGGTCCGATTCCCGTCTTGGGTCAGTGTCTGTGCGGAGTCTGCGTGGGTTTCCTCTGGGTGCTCCGGTTTCCCCTCACCGGTCCTGAAAGACGTGGGGCGGGATTCTCTGATCACCGACACCGAAATTGTGTTCGGTGAGCGGCTGGAGAATCTTAGTCCAGCCGCCCCACAGTCGGGGGAGGACCGATCCGCGGGCAGGAGGGACTTTGGCAGCGGCTGGGGGCATTGTTGGGGGGGTAGTCCGGGGGTCTACCAGCCAAAGGGGGGGCACTATTTGTCAGGCCGGGTCCGCCTGTGGCCGGCGCCATGTTGCACAGCATGGCCGCTGCAGGCTGCCGCGATGTGCATGCCACGGACCCGGCAATTCTCCGGCCGTATCGGCAGCTAGAGCAGGTGCTCTATGCTGCCTTGTTGCTAGCCCCCCACCAAGCGGAGGAAAGGTGGCCATTTTGCACCACATTTTCGGCCATAAAATGCCACAGTTCCTACAACGGCGTCAGGACATAGCCTGAAAATCAGAGAATCCAGATCGTGCTTGTTAGGTGAATTGGACATTCTGAATTCTCCCTGTGTGTACCCAAACAGGTGCCGGAGTGTGGCGACTAGGGGCTTTTCACAGTAACTTCATTGCAGTGTTAATGTAAGCCTACTTGTGACAATAATAAACACTTATTATTATTATTATGCCCTGCTCTTAGATTGAGGGGCTTATTTTATTGGATTGAATGGAAGCACTTGTAGTTTCACACGTGGCCATCAGCTGTGCTCTTCTCTAATTTATATGATAATGTTCCAATAATTAAGGGATTATTGAAAATGGAACAAAAAAAACCCATGTAAGCGTGAAAGTTGATTGTTTATTCATCTGCGCCGAGCAAAAAACATTAAGTCAAAAGTATTTGGGAATTTCAGCTCCGGAATAAACAATGTGTCAAGATAATTGCTATTGTATGCTACATCATATCATGAATGTGAGGCAAACCTTTTCACCCACAGGGTGCTTGGAGCCAGGAACGGACTTCCTGAGAGGGTGGTGGAGGCAGGTTTGATTGAGGTATTCAAAAGGGAATTGGATTGGCTATCTGAAAAGAGAGAATGCACAAGGTTACGGGGACAAGGCAGGGGAATGGGATTCGGGAGAATGCTCTTTGGGAGCCAGTGCACACTCAATGGGCTGAATGGCCATCTGTGCTAAGGATCCTGTGATATCAACTGTAATGCAAGCATATAATGTAATACTGACAGGAATACTACCAAGTTTCTATATCACCTTTCATAATCTCTGATATAACGACTTTTTGAAGTATAGTTGTTGCTGGAGGAAATACACCAGTGACTGCATGCACAGCATGATTCCACAAACAGCAATGTCATAATAAACAGATAATCTGTGACATTGATAAGGGATAAATTTTGGCCAGAAAAGCAGGGTGACATGGAGCCATGAAACTGTTAATATCCACCGAAAGGGGCAAAATCACATCTGTGATTAACATTTCTTGCTGACAGACCCAATCCCTCTGACAGGGCAGTCTTTCCTCAGTACGGCATTCCATATCGGAGTGGGACTTGAACCTACCACCGTTGCCTCAGTGGATGCCGGTGCTACTTACTGAAGCACAGCTCACACCGACAAACCAAGACCTAATGCGATGCCTTTGGCAGTATTATCAATGGGCAAGTTCTTTAATCCATTTTTAAATGGATCAAGGTTACAATTTATTCTCCTGACAATGAAATATGGAAATGAAATATTTCCTGACCCCCCCCCCCCCCCCCCCCCAAGCCTGTCCACTATTTGCAAGGCCCAAGTCGGGAGTGTGATGGAATACTCTCCACTGTCCTGGATGAGTTCAGCTCCAACAACACTCAGGAAGCTCAACACCATCCAGGACAAAGCAACCCCGCTTGATTGCTCCCCCTTCCACCCACATCAACATTCACCCCCTCCACCACCGACACACAGTGGCAGCCGTATGTACCGTCTACAAGATGCACTGCAGTAACTCACCAAGGTTCCTTTGACAGCACTTTCCAAACCCACGACCTCTACCGTCTAGAAGGACAAGAGCAGCAGATACCTGGGAACCCCACCACCTGGAGGTTCCCCTCCAAGTCACTCACCACCCGGACTTGGAAATATATCGGGGATCCTTCACTGTTGCTGGGGCAACACCCTGGAACTCCCTCCCTAACAGCACAGTGGGTGTACCTACAGCCGAAGGACTGCAGCGGTTCAAGAAGGCAGCTCGGCACCATCTTCTCGAGGGGCAATTAGGGATGGACAATAAATGTTGACCTTGGCAGCCCACATACCGAGGATGAATTGAAAAACGCACAACTGATCCGGTAAAGACTCGCAAATCCCCTAAGGAGCGAAACATTTTGATGGCAGCTTTCACAGGGGCTTGTCGAGGAGGGAAGGAGACAGACCTGGCCCCCATCAGGAGGTGCTTGGATTGAGACAGAGCTGTGCTCAGGGACTGACAGCGAGTGATTCTCTGTAACAAGTGTTGGCTGCTGCACACACACACAGCGTCCAGTTACAAACACTGGCTCGAGTGCATCATCCTCCAACGCTCTTTCCAGGGGCTATTTTTGGCTGGCTGTTGCAGTTCCTTCCAAAGTGTTCAGCTCCCTCCCCTCCCCTCCCCCGTTGTTCTCACTCTGTCCCTGTTGGCAGCTCCGAGCTGCCAGTCTGCGAGCTGAGCGGGGACAGAGCGCAGTCAGAGATGGAAAGCACCCCCATCCCGGTGGTCACGGTGCAGACCGTCCCGTACGACGACCAGAGACCCGGCACCAGCGGCTTGAGGAAGAAAACCTCCGTGTTCGAGAGCAAGAGGAACTACCTGCAGAACTTTACACAGAGCGTCCTGACTTCCATCGACCTGCGGGACCGCCAGGGCTGCACCATGGTGATGGGCAGTGATGGCAGATACTTCAGCAGGACCGCCATAGAGACCATTGTGCAGATGGCAGCTGCCAACGGGGTAAGGCTGTCTTTCCAAATCTAACCCCCTCCCCAAAGCAGAGCATTCGGGAAAAAAAAACAAGGCAGATTCTCATAGAAACTGCCCCAGGAATCTCACCAAAAAGAATGTTTTTTGTTCTATCACATAAAACAAAAATTACTTTACTCGCCTCACACCCCAGACAATATGGACAATTTAATCGCAATAATCTTGATTAGTGTCACAAGTAGGTTTAACATTAACACTGCAATGAAGCTACTGTGAACAGCCCCTAGTCGCCACACTCCAGCGCCTGGAAAAATATTCACCCTCAATCCAGCGCAGGCATTGCGCAGAGGGAACAGCCAATCTCTTTATGGAAATATAGATTGGGAATCCAGGAAAATGCAGCCCCAGTGAGCGGCTTCGAAACACCAGCCGAGGCTCTCCCTCTCCACACCAACCTGCTTTGAAACCACTTTCCAAACAGACCCAGTTTAGGTGGAAAGGAACTGAATATTGACTTATTCCACGCTAGGGATAATTTTTAACATGTAGAAGGTTAACCTGATGTCAGCTCGAAGAAGCTAATAATAATCGCTTATTGTCACAAGTCGGCTTCAATGAAGTTACTGAGAAAAGCCCCTAGTCGCCACATTCCGGCGCCTGTTCGGGGAGGCCGGTACGGGAATTGAACCCGCGCTGCTGGCCTTGTTCTGCATTACAAGCCAGCTGTTTAGCTCACTGTGCTAAACCAGCCGCAATGGATCAGGTGGATCTGTGTCTCAAGCCAGAATTGGTAATTGAGTCACTTATTGTCACAAGTAGGCTCCAAATGAAGTTACTGTGAAAAGCCCCTAGTCGCCACATTCCAGCGCCTGTTCGGGGAGGCTGGTGCAGTGTTGCTAATTTGCCAGTGCACTGAATATCGCAACATTTCACAGACAAAGCAACTCAGTATTTTGACACGGCTGAATTCAGTATATTCCCCTTCCTCAGGTGTCATGTTTTACAATGTGGTTCTCTAGCCTTTCAGCGCCTTTGATCATGGCCAACATCTTGGTCTTGTTTTCAAATCATGTACCTGTTCTAAAATATCCCAATTAGTTTTGTGTGTTTTCCAACTGATCTTCATCCTATGTCTCAAAAACCACACGCCTGGTGTCGTTAATCCTCCATTGACTTGCTCTTGTTCCAAATTCACATCTATACAGTAACGTGGACCAGATGTAATATTTTAATAATCCCACTCTGCTTTCCATAAAGATGGCCTTATTTCAGAAGCGGTCTAGCATTTTTGCAAAGTTTTCTTTTGGAAGTGTTGTGTGTTTTCCGATGTCTTGATCACTCAATCACTGTCGATCGTGGCACGGTAGCACAGTGGTTAACACTGTTGCTTCACTGCGCCAGGGACCTGGATTCGATTCCCGGCTTGGGTCACTGTCTGCGCGGAGTCTGGACGTTCTCCCCGTGTCTGCGTGGGTTTCCTCCGGGTGCTCCGGTTTCCTCCCACAGGTCCCGAAAGACGTGCTTGTTAGGTGAATTGGACATTCTGAAATCTCCCTCTGTGTACCCGAACAGGCGCCGGAATGTGGTGACTAGGGTATTTTCACAGCGACTTCATTGCAGTGTTAATGTAAGCCTACTTGTGATACTAATAAAGATGATTATTATGGTATATTGATCTGACGGAACTAAATCTGTGAAGACAGTTCGGGAGTAGAGGGTGGAACTTGCAATACTGGGTGTTGAGCTGAATATTGAGCACCTTCAGCGTAGCTCCGACACAATTTGGAAATTGGCACTTTAACCATTTGCATTTATTTATGCGGCACCTTTAACATAGTGAAATGTCCCCAGACGCTTCACAGAAGCATTAACATTAGGCACCGAGCCACAGAATGAGATGTTAGGACCACTGCTTCGTAAAAGGAGTGCCTGAAGAAGAAGGGGAAAGGGCCAGTTCCAGAGCCTGATACCTCAGCAACTGAAGGCATGGCCGTCAGTCCTAGAGTAACAGAGAGTGAGAAAGAGCAAGTGGCCAGAATGGGAGGAGTGCAGAGATCCTGGTGGTTGGAGAATTGGAGGAGACTACAGATGTAAAGAGGGGCAAGGCCACATTACATAGGATATAAGCAGGCCATTCGGCCCAACCAGTCCCTGCTGATACTTCTGAGCCTCCTCTTATCTCACCTAAATCTATCAATGCAACTCTCTATTCCAATCTCACTCATACATTTGCCTAGCTTCCCATTAAACTGCAACTATACTATTCACTTTAACCGCAACTGTAGCTGCAAGTTCCACCTTCTTAACACCCTGAGTGAAGTTTCCTTTGAATTTCTGATTGGGTTTCTTGATCACTGCCCTATATTGATGGCTTTGATTTAGCTCTTCCCCATAAGAGGAAATGTTCCTCGGATTTCACGCCATTAAAATTTTAAAGACCTCTGCTAGGTCACCCCTCAAACTTCATTTTTCAAGAGAAAAGAGACCCAGCCTGTCGATCCATTCTTGATACGTACACCTGCACATTTCAGTTATCGTCCTTGTAAATCTTCTCTGCACTCTTTCCAATGTCTCTATTTCCTCTTTATAATGTGGCTACTAAAACTGCAGCCAGTGGTCCAATCAGTGGTCCAATCAAGGTCCCCCCACCCCCAGGAATGAAGCCGAGTGCCTGGTTTGCTTTTTTCATGGCCTTGCTAATCCATGGCACAACTTTTAGTGTTTGATGTATTTGTATTCCCAAATCCGTTTGTTCCTCCAACCCACCTCGACTCGCACTTTCCAGGAAATAAGTGACCTCCCTATTACTTCTATGAAAACGTCCTCCCTCACGTTCGTGAATATGGCTATCAAAACAAGTAGGCCAACATGTTTGCCACTAAGTTAGATTTCCCATCTTGAATTTTCAGTAAAGCTATCAGTGACATTTTTTAAATGAATCAGCGAGACGCCCAAAGGCATAACGCAGGACACTAAACCTAAGAGTTTTAAGACTGTTGGAGGTGGATCAGACAATAATTAGATGATGCCGTATCTTTACTTTTAAGAGTGGTGACGAGATGATAGATACGTTGATGTCAGTGGTGAAAATTCTGGAGACTGTGATGTATCGTGATTCTAACAGTGGAAGTATAAGATGGAAGAAAATGTCTAGGACACAGCATAAAGCACTAATTACTTGCAACTCCATCTCAAACCTTTTTTTAATGATTATATATTGGAATTTTCAAATTTCTTTACAAAATTGCCTCAAAAAAGGCATAAGCAGAAAGATGGCCACATGTATCAATGTACAACAGATACAGCACAAAAGAGGAGCAAGATGCTCTTGCTGTAGAGGGAGTGCAGCAAAGGTTTACCAGACTGATTCCTGGGATGGCGGGACTGATGTAGGAGGAGAGATTGAGTCGGTTAGGATTGTATTCGCTGGAGTTCAGAAGAATGAGCGAGGCTCTCGTAGAAACCTATAAAATTCTAACAGGACTGGACAGGGTTGATGCAGGAAGGATGTTCCCGATGGTGGGGGTGTCCAGAACCAGGAGTCACAGTCTGAGGATACGGGGTAGACCATTTAGGACAGAGATGAGGAGAAATTTCTTCACCCAGAGAGCGGTGAGCCTGTGGAATTCTCTAACACACAAAGCAGTTGATGGCGACAGACACCAGGAATAAGACCACACAAAACTAGTGGTCACAGCGTTTTACAGCACAGAAAGAGGCCCTTCAGCCTATCTCATCCATGCTGGCCATCAAGCACCTAACTATTCTAATCACATTTTCCAACACTTGGTCTGTAGCCTTGTGCGCTAGGGCATTTCAAACGCTCTGCCTCCACCACACTTTCAGGCAGCGAGTTCCAGACTCCCACCCCCCTCTGGGTGGAAAGGTTTTTCCTCACATCTCCCGCCCATAGGCCTTCTGAACCACCTTATCTACTTGTCCTGCTTCCCCCCTCAGAGTTCATGATTCAATCATTGTCGTCACTTTGTTTGGGTAACGATACCTAACGTATGTGATATGAAAAAGATGTTGCTTTCTCCTCAGTGACTTAGCGTTGGCTCAGAATTAAACTAATCTGGTACTTGCTTCCCGTAAAGCCCTGTTTCCATTTCAAAGCTGTTATTTGTGATACCTTTTGGATGAGGAGAATGAAGAGCTGAAGGGTAGGCCAAGGAATCCTGCTGCATCTGTGGCTCATTGCAACCCACGCACCAATCAGAGCCGAGGCAAGGTTTTCAGACAACAAAACTAATGTGACAGCCAGGATCATTCATCTGTCTCTTAAACATCATTGAGCAACTTGTGGCAGTCTTCAACTGTAACAATCTGAATTTCTATAGCCTCCTAAAGTAGTCAAACATCCTGGTGTTTCACAGGAACATTAAAGGGCAAAATTTGACAACGGTGAGCTCATGACCTCTGACTCACTCCCAGGACTCCAAAGGTGTGCAGGTTGGCCAAAGTGGATTGGCCATGATCGATGTGCGGGGTTACAGGGGTAGGATGGGGAAGTGGGCCTGGGTAGGGTGCTCTTTCAGAGGGTCGGGGCAGACTCGATGGGGCCAAATGGCCTCCTTCTGCACTGTAGGGATTCTCTGGAGGACAGTGTTACTCTGCGTCACCCAGACATCGCGAGGAACACAGTTCTGCAGAGTTGTGTGGCTGCCATTGGCACTCGGTACAATTGTTGGCTCAAGGTTCCAATCTAATACATTTGCTGACAGTAATCTGACATGACTTTGGAAAGATTTCCTGAGTCAGCCTGGAGGAGTGCCCACACATTTCACAGCCCTTTCAATGGAATATACAGCCTAGAAATCAGGCCGTCCGGTCTGATCGGCCATGCACCTCATGAATATCCTCCTGTCCTTTTCCATGCTACTATCTGCGTACCCATTCTGTTCCTCGCTCCTCAGCCTCCACTTAAATGCATCAATGTCACTCGCCTCAACCCCTCCATGTGGCAGCAAATGCCACATTCCCACCGCGCTCTGGATGGAGAGGTTTCTCACAAATTCGCCTTGATGGCCGTGTTCGACTAGCAGGAATGATACATGTCGTGCAACTATCTCCCGGGAGGAGATAGCACAGCTGTCTCCCCTCCTTCCTTTCTGAATTCAGCCTCGCTGGACACGCTTTTACTGTTGCTGCCATCAGACAGATGAACCTGGTACATGAGAGTATCAGAAGCTGCTGGAAAATCTGGGATTCAGAGATCGGAGCCCCTGCCCCCCCCCCCCCCCCACTCCCCCGCCACCCCTCCCCCTCCCCTGACATCGGGGACCACTGGCAGACAAGGGAAACACTCCCAAACCTCCAACACAGAGGGACAACCCCCCCCCCCTCAATGGTCGGTTCATACTCCCAGCACCACTGTTTTTGAAAACTCACCACTATTCTTAGAAGTCCCCCTATCCCAAAAAGGGGCGACATTCAAAATGGTGATCAGGGATTCTCACTCCCCGACTCCGATGCAGGCAACCCATACCTTCACCGAAGATTTCATCTACTTACCACTTAGTAGCATCGATCCTGGGTCCCGCATTGCTAAGTAAGTAAAGTAGACTTTGGAATAACCACTATTTCAGGTTAAATTAAGTTATTTTAGTATATTTTTTATTTTAAAAGCTGCAATTACTTTCTTTACAGAAAGGTAAAACGATCTTGCTTCTGGATCCTTCTGGTTGGTTGAAGGGACCTTCAGGCCCACCTTGACAATCAATCTTCTTTTAAAAATCTGGTCTTCTTTAGATGTATTCGTTGATGAGCTCAGTTGCTGTGTCTTATCTTTCCCATGTACCGAGCTGTGAGAGCTGGCTCTGCTGGCTGTCTCTGAGCTGTCTCTGAGCTGACTCTTCCTACTCTTTAAATTCTAGACTTCCTTAGATCTATGAGCTGTTTTAGCTCGGCTGCTTTGCCTTCCTGTCCCTTTCCCATGGCCGAGCTGACTGTAAGCTGACTCTGCTTCTCCGCCTCTCTCTGAGTTCTGGTTCTGGTAGTTCCTGCTCTGGTCTCCGGGTTTATATTCTCTTTCTAACAGTTATTAAGTTTTTATGACTTTATTGTAAAGTAACTCTTGATTTTCTTTGATTGTAATAAGCTTCTTTGATCTAAACATTCTAATACAACATAGATCTGATTACATTGTTTCCTTTGTGATGTTCAAAATGCTTTGACTTCAAGAGGTGTTACTTTTAATTCCTGTCATTTCTATAGTTTTATTTTTCAATTGTGTCCTCAGCTCATAATTTTGACTTTGATTTTGGCTTTGAATTATGTTTCTCGTAGACTGATAGTCTCCAGTTTTCTTTAATTTACCTGGTATTAGCAAATTTTCACACCTAGAATTGTCACCAAATTCAACTGAACCTCATCCTTTCTTTTCCAGCTGTTCACTAAAATAGTTAATTTCAATGAAGGTGTGAACCATTGTTTTTGGCTTAATTCAAAATCTTGTTTGTCTTGTTTGCTAAGCCTGCTTGACCAAGGATATCTGCATTTTACAATCCTGCTCTTTGCAGCTGCTGTTAACCGTTTGTGGAATCTTTCCCTGTATCCTCTCATGTTTCTTTCAGACCAGATATTGCCAGACTTCCATGTTTCAAATGACACATCTTTCCATATTTTCAATAACACCACGCAGGCATCAGGGTGACCCAACCCCCTCCCTTATCCTCACCTGCATCAGGACACCCCTCCATTCTATGTCGCCGCTCTCCCCCACCCCTCCCACCGCCAGGCAGACGCAGCAGCCCCTTCTCCAGCAATGCCCCCTTCCCCAACATAATGGGAACACCCCCAATGGAGTTCCCTTCAGGCCCCGCTCATAGCGCCGCCCCCTTTGCCCTGCCTCCAGAACAGCCAATCTGGCAGTGCCAACCAGTCACTACCCCTCAGGTTGGGGGTGCCAGGTTGGCTGTGCCAGGTCGGCAGTGCCAGAGTGCCAGGTGCTGTGCCAGGGTAATGACAGGCAATGTCCCTCACCACCCAGGGGCTATACGCACCTCCGTGCCCCCAGCATGGTCATCACAAATTGTTTTTGGAAACTAGTAATGATGCCCACCTTAGTGGTGGGGTGGGGGAGAGACAGAGCACATCTGGAAGCAACAGTGTGAATCTATAAAAATACGTGGTAATCAGATTCACTCCCGCGCTGAGCATGACGGGGTGGGGGGGAGGGGGGAGATCTCAAGGAATGTCTAATGAGCAGAATTGTTCACCAGTAATCCAACCCAGAGATATTCTTTCAAAGAAATTAAGGTATTGTGGAAGGGAGGGAGAGGAGAGGCAATGGCAACTAAATAGTATAATTTTGAAGAGAGTATGGTGACCTTGGGGATTCACATCCGCGGAGCTTTGTGTCGATAAAGCTGTACGTACAGAATCCTTGGCTTTGTAAAGAGGCGCAGAATACAAAAGCCAGGAATTTAAGTTAAATCTTTATAAAATAGATGTTTAGGCCTTTGCTGGAGGATTGTGTTGAATTCTACGCACCATAAAAAAGGGGAGGCGGTGACATAGCGGCATTGTCACTGCTCTAGGAGACCAGAGACCCAGAGTCATGCTCTGCGAACCCAGGTTCGAATCCTGTCACTGCAGGTGGTGAAATTTGAATTCAATTAAACAAAAACCTGGAATTAAAAGTCTAATGATGGCCATGAAACCTTTGTCGATTGTCGTAAAAACCCATCTGGTTCACTAATGTCCTTTTGGGAAGGAAATCTGCTGCCCTTACCCGGTCTGGCCAATATGTGACTCCAGCCCCACAGCAAAGTGGTTGACTCTTAACTGCCCCCTAAAGGACAATTAAGGATGGGCAATAAATGCTGGCTCAGTTTGCAAAACCCACATCCCGTGAACGAATAAAAATAAATAAATGAAAGAGAGTGCAGAGGACATTTATGAGAACGATGCCAGCAACGAGGGATTTCAGTTGCGTGGATCTGGATTCGCTGGTTTCCCCAGCCGTGTGTTTCTTGGCGGCCTGCCATTGGCTGGTGGCGAGATTCTCTACTCCCGCTGCTTGCCAATGGGATTTCCCATTGAAGACCCCCCTCCCCCCAGACCGGCGGGAGACCCGCGGGCAGGTTGCCCTGCCGACGGGAACAGAGAACCCAATGGTCGGAGAAATCTCGCGGAGACTGGAGAGCCTGCAATTGCTGTTTGAGGAGACAAGGTAACTTTCAGAAGGAAATTGGATAAATCCATGAAAAAGAATCCTTTGTAGGGCTATGGAGAAAGAGCAGGGAGGGTGGGTGTGGTGGGGGTGGGGGAGTGGGATTAATTGGATAGCTCTTTGACAGAGCTAGCACAAGCACAATGGGCTGAATGGCCTCCTTCACTACACCGCAAGATTTTAATTCCCAACCTCTGCTCCTTCCTAGTTTTCAACGACCAATGGCTGCGTATTAACAAAGCTAACAAAACGCTGCATAAATGTTGGATAAAATTTAATGAGCATGTGGAATGAGTGCCTTTATAAAAGCAATTTAGGATTTGAATAAGGTAGCAAACATGAATTCTATCAAATACTAATTCGGTGTGTGTTTTCCATGCTGCTGTTTGCAAATGCAAGAGTAGGAATGTTGCACTGTAGCAGTGACGTTAATAGAAAAATGAGTTACGCAAGTAGAGAGAGAGAGTGAAACATTGAGTGAATGCAGCAAGTGATAGAGAGAGATAGACGGCAGCAGTGTTTGCAATCAGGAAAACTGCCCAAAGACAGGATCACTTTCACTCTATTAAAAAAAAATCAACTTTCATTCGTCCAGAAGGATTCTATACTTTGGAAGGTCTTACACCAAAGATTACTGCCTCGCATTATTATTTTATGAATGTATATAATAAAGAAATTACTTGTATTAATGAGAGCACATTGCATTACCCAGGACATCTCAGAGGGCTTTACAGCAACTAAATATTTGGGAGTGCAGTTTCTGTTTTAAACACGGCAACCAATTTGCTCATAGCACGCTCTCACAAACAGCAATCCGATAATGACAAGATAATCTATTTCAGTGAGGGATAAATATTGGCCAGGTACTAATTTTTATTACCCAGATCGATGACGACAAGAATTAGTTTAAAGCCATATCTCCCAATATAGGAGGGATGTCCGAGGTAGGTTCTTTACTCAGAGAGTGAGTAGAGTGTGGAATGGACTGCCTGCTGTGATAGTGGAGTCGGACACTTTAGGAACTTTCAAGCGGTTATTGGATAGGCACATGGAGCACACCAGAATGACAGGGAGTGGGATAGCTTGATCTTGGTTTCGGACAACATCGAGGGCCGAAGGGCCTGTTCTGTGCTGTACTGTTCTATGTTCTATCTAACTTGGAAAATACTTAAGGATTTAGAATTCATGTATGACATTGGTCAATGTCGTCATAGTTAAAAGCAATAATTTTAGTCTAACGGGAGTAAGTTTCAAGGCTATTTGCGATTATCAATTCCTCTTGTTGGATGTTTTTAATCTAGCTGAGCATTTCAGAGTTCACATATTAGGTTATAGCTTACATAAATCGTCAGTGAACCAGCTAGCTCGTAATTTAGAAATGTCATAACATAAAATCAATTATTTTCAAATTTATTGAAATTTTCTTTTTGTAAATTGATTTTGCAGCTATGGAACCCAATGTTTCAGAACAATTATATTTGGTAGTCAGTATATTACAGTCGACAGTGACTCTGACTAAAACAGCACGATAGAAATTATTGAACCCCAACATTACAACAGCTGTAATATGCTGAAGCTAAGGTAGAATCTAACGAGTAAGGTTGATTCACCCACAGCAGTTGTGCCTTTAAGTTCAGAGGTGAACAAGACTTGATCCTTCAGTCTCAGTGTTATTCCTGATGAAAGCCAATTTAGGTCCAAGATTTTCTTCAAGCTGAGTCGCCGTGCCGTGGTCGCACTGGCATTTCATGCAATGTCTGAAAGCTACGCTGCTGTTGTGGATACAGGGATTAAAAAAATCCCCAGGGCTCATGGATCATCCCTCTCTCACTCCGTTACGCAGTCTATAGGACTCGTAGCGCGTTGCCATATAATATGCTGGGACCTTCAAGAATCTGCTTTGAACATGTTGAAATATTGAGCATGCTGTGTTTGGTCTTTTATACCTTACGAAGGAATCCACCAAACACCTCGACTTGTCCAAACCAGAATCTTTTATTGAGTCTCGTGTGGTAAGATAGCAATTTGATACAGAGCGCGTTATCATGGAGCCTGCTTAGTACTCCTCTGGAACTTGCACCTAGCATTGACCAATCTCAATCTTCTTCTGAAGATGGCCGGATGTGTCTCCCCTTATATGGGGACACGTGAGTTTGGTGTTTCTGTACCGCCACCTGCTGGTTGGAGGTCACGCACCATCTATCTATGATATAGCCCATAGGCATATCACCACAGAGTGGAATATGTTCCAGGAATAATTTCAGTAAGGGTGTTGTGATGATTTTTTGATTTATCCTTTCCAGTAACAATTTTCATCAGACAGAAAAATCCATATGCTGTCTATTTTGACAGCATAAAAATCAGAGTCAAGCTGGCCTGAGGCTGGTATAATGACCCAAAAATGTAAGAATGAAAATGGCCAATCTGATTTGTGATTGCCCAGCAAGCCTGATAGCCATTTAAGAAAAAGCTGTCGGCCATATGGCCCATTGAAGCTGCCTTGCCATCTAAAAGATCATGACTGGTCTACAACCTTAACCTCACTTTCCTGCCCTATTCACAGATTCCCTGAGTGCCAAAATAGCTTTATTTTTAAATGTCTAATTTAGGTGCAATTTAGCCTGGCCAATCTGCCTACCCTGCACATCTTTTGGGATGTGGGGGTGAGACTGTAGCGCACAAAGACTCCGTGAGACAAATAGAGTGAAGTCGATGAGGCTTTATTAAGCGTGTCTGTTCCCCCGCAGCTCGATAGTAGAATGGCCTGCGGGAGAGGACTCTGGCTTCTTATACTCCGCCTTCGGGGCGGAGCTAGAGGTCAACGGCCAACCAGGACCCGGGATCTGTCAGCCAATGACATTAGGGCTTCCAGTCCCACATGACCCCTAATACATACTACCACATTCACCCCTTGTCAAAAATGAACCCGGCGGGGTGATGCTTCGCATGGTGGTAAGGGTTTACAGGGCTGGTCCTGGGAGGAAAACATTCACATGGCAATACAGTATGTACAATTTTGTCCTGTTTCAACTATTTACAGAAGGTATCGGGAGAAAAGCAAAATGTTCTTGTGAAAGATCGACGCCACGAGTCGGTTGGGCGGTCTGGTCGTCCGTGTCGATCGCCTCGGCCCCGGTGGTGGTGGTGGTGCTTGTACCGGTGTTGTCGTCTCCGGGAGCCTTACGGTTTCAGCTTGGGCTTTATTCTTGGTCGGGCCTGAGGGGAGGGGAACCGATCCTCCTGGGAAGGGGGCGGTCGCGGGGTGCGGCGGTGGCAGGAAGGGGGGGG
The DNA here is from genome assembly GCF_047496885.1 of Scyliorhinus torazame. Classification (NCBI taxonomy): domain Eukaryota; kingdom Metazoa; phylum Chordata; class Chondrichthyes; order Carcharhiniformes; family Scyliorhinidae; genus Scyliorhinus; species Scyliorhinus torazame. Next base: position 266,455,384 of record NC_092715.1, on the reverse strand, counting down.
TTGGGTGAATGGTGTCGGGGGGGTGTGTGTGTTGCTGGCGGGCGCCAGATCCCGCAGGGAGACCGTGTCCTGTCGGCCGTCGGGGTACTCCATGTAAGCGTACTGCGGGTTCGCGTGGAGGAGGTGAACCCTTTCGACCAATGGGTCCGCCTTGTGTGCCCGCACATGCTTTCGGAGCAAGATGGGTCCTGGGACCGCCAGCCAGGTCGGCAGCGACATTCCAGAGGAGGACCTCCTAGGGAAGACAAGGAGACGCTCATGAGGCGTTTGATTAGTGCTCGTACATAATAGCGACCGGATGGAGTGGAGAGCGTCCGGGAGGACCTCCTGCCACCGTGAAACTGGGAGGTCCCTGGACCGTAGGGCCAGTAAGACTGTCTTCCAGACCGTGCCGTTCTCCCTCTCTACTTGCCCGTTCCCCCGGGGGTTGTAGCTGGTCGTCCTGCTTGAGGCTATGCCCTTGCTGAGCAGGAACTGGCGCAGCTCGTCACACATGAAAGAGGACCCCCTGTCGCTGTGGACGTATGCGGGGCAACCGAACAGTGTGAAGATGGTGTTCAGGGCTTTAATGACTGTGGCCGCGGTCATGTCAGAGCAGGGAATGGCGAATGGGAAGTGGGAGTATTCATCCACCACATTAAGAAAGTATGTGTTGCGGTCGGTGGAGGGGAGGGGCCCTTTGAAATCGCGACTAAGGCGTTCAAAGGGGCGGGAAGCCTTAATCAGGTGCGCACCATCCGGCCTGAAAAAATGCGGTTTGCATTCCGCGCAGATGTGGCAGTCCCTTATGACTGTACAGACCTCCTCTAAAGAGTATGGGAGATTGCGGGACTTGATAAAGTGGAAAAACCGAGTGACCCCCGGGTGGCAGAGGTCCTCGTGGAGGGTTTGGAGGCGGTTAATTTGTGCGTTGGCACATGTGCCGCGGGATAGGGCATCGGACGGCTCGTTCAGCTTTCCGGGACGATACAAAATCTCGTAGTTGAAGGTGGAGAGCTCGATCCTCCACCTTAAGATCTTGTCGTTTTTGATTTTGCCCCGCAGTGCATTATCGAACATGAAGGCTACCGACCGTTGGTCGGTGAGGAGAGTGAATCTCCTGCCAGCCAGGTAATGCCTCCAATGTCGCACAGCTTCCACTATGGCTTGGGCTTCCTTTTCCACTGAGGAGTGGCGGATTTCTGAAGCGTGGAGGGTTCGAGAGAAAAAGGCCACGGGTCTGCCCGCTTGGTTAAGGGTGGCCGCTAGAACTACGTCGGAGGCGTCGCTCTCGACCTGGAAGGGGAGGGACTCGTCGATGGCGCGCATCGTGGCCTTTGCGATATCCGCTTTGATGCGGCTGAAGGCCTGGCAAGCCTCTGTCGACAGAGGGAAGGTCGTGGTCTGTATTAGGGGGCGGGCCTTGTCTGCGTACTGGGGGACCCACTGGGCGTAGTATGAAAAAAACCCCAGGCAGCGTTTCAGGGCTTTTGAGCAGTGCGGGAGGGGAAATTCCATGAGGGCGCGCATACGTTCGGGGTCGGGGCCTATTATCCCATTGCGCACTACGTAGCCCAGAATGGCTAGCCGGTTGGTGCTAAAAACGCACTTGTCCTCGTTGTACGTGAGGTTCAAGGCTTTGGCGGTCTGGAGGAATTTTTGGAGGTTGTGTCGTGGTCCTGCTGGTCGTGGCCGCAGATGGTTACATTGTCGAGATACGGGAACGTGGCCCGCAACCCATGTTGATCAACCATTCGGTCCATCTCCCGTTGGAAGACCGAGACCCCGTTTGTGACGCCAAATGGGACCCTTAGGAAATGGTATAATCGCCCGTCTGCCTCGAAGGCTGTGTACTTGCGGTCACTTGGGCGGATGGGGAGCTGATGGTAGGTGGACTTGAGGTCCACGGTGGAGAAGACTTTATATTGGGCAATCCGATTGACCATGTCGGATATGCGGGGGAGAGGGTACGCGTCTAGTTGTGTGTACCTGTTGATGGTCTATGACCATCCTTTGTTTCTCCCCTGTCTTCACGACTACCACCTGTGCTCTCCAGGGACTATTGCTGGCCTGGATTATGCCTTCCTTTAGTAGCCGCTGGACTTCGGACCGAATGAAGGTCCGGTCCTGGGCGCTGTACCGTCTGCTCCTAGTGGCGACGGGTTTGCAATCCGGGGTGAGGTTCGCAAACAAGGACGGGGGTTGCACCTTGAGGGTTGCGAGGCCGCAGATAGTGAGTGGGGGTATTGGACCGCCGAATTTGAACATAAGGCTCTGTAGATTGCACTGGAAATCTAATCCCAGTAAAGTGGGGGCGCAGAGTTGGGGAAGGACGTGTAGTTTGTAGTTTTTGAACTCCCTCCCCTGCACCGTTAGGGTAACTATGCAGAAACCTTGGATCTGAACGGAGTGGGATCCTGCAGCTAGGGAAATCTTTTGTGCGCTGGGATAGGTGGTCAAGGAACAGCGTCTTACCGTGTCGGGGTGGATAAAGCTCTCCGTGCTCCCGGAGTCGACTAGGCATGGTGTCTCGTGGCCGTTTATTAGCACCGTTGTCGTCGTCGTCTGGAGTGTCCAGGGCCGAGCTTGATCGAGCGTAATTGAAGCGAGACGTGGTTGTAGTAGTGGAGTGGGGTCCGTTGTTGCCGTCCAAGATGGCGTCGGGGCTGAACAAAATGGCTGCCCCCATACATCGCACATGGCTGGGGGGTCACAAGATGGCGGCGGGGGTGGACAAAATGGGCGCCCCCACACGTCGTACAGGTCTGGGGTGGTCCAAGATGGCGGCGCCCTTCCTCCCCTCGTGGTGGCCGGGACCCAAAATGTCGGCGTCTGCGGGTCGCACATGGGGCGCTGGGGGGGTTGGGAGCGTTAGGACCGCGCGGGGCTCCCTCATCTCTGGGGACAGCGGTGGTCGGAACCCAAGTTGGTAGCGCCGGCGGGTCAGACGTGGGGCGCGGGGGGGGTTTTGGGGGGCGTTAGAGACGCGCAGAACTCCCTCTTCTCCGGGGAGAGCGGTGGTCGGGACCCAAAGTGGTAGCGCCGGCGGGTCATACATGGGGCGCGGGGGGTGGGGGGGGGGGGGTTGGGGAGCATAAGCGGCGTGCAGGGCTCCCTGTTCTCCCGGGACCGCGGTGGTCGGGACCCAGAGCGGCTGCGCCTGCGGGTCGTACATGGGGCGCTGGGGGGGTTGGGGAGCGTAAACAGCTTGCAGGGCTCCCTGTTCTCCCGGGACAGCGGCGACCTCGCGGGACCGGCACACAACCGCGAAATGGCCCTTTTTCCCGCAGCTTTTGCAGATTGCTGCGCGGGCCGGGCAGCGCTGCCGGGGGTGTTTCGCCTGGCCGCAGAAATAGCAGCGGGCGCCCCCGGTGCGACTTGGCGTTTGGACCGCGCAAGCCTGTGGGGTGTCCGGGGGGGGGGGTGGGTTTGTCGCGACGGGTACGTACGGAGCCCAATGGGCTGCCGCGCGGTCGGGGCCGTAGGCGCGGGCGGGTATTACGCGCGGCCACGTCTAGGGAGGCTGCTAGGGCCCGGGCCTCTGAGAGTCCTAGCGACTCTCTTTCTAGAAGTCTTTGGCGGATTTGGGAAGAATTCATACCTGCCACAAAAGCATCGCGCATTAACATGTTTGTGTGTTCATTTGTGTTCACCGAAGGGCAGCTGCAGGCTCGTCCCAAAATCAACAGCGCGGCGTAGAATTCGTCCATCGATTCTCCGGGACCTTGTCGTCTCGTCGCGAGCTGGTAGCGAGCGTAGATTTGGTTAACTGGGCGGACATAGAGACTTTTCAGTGCTGTGAACGCCGTCTGGAAATCCTCCGCGTTTCGATGAGGGAGAAGATCTCCGTGCTTACCCTCGAGTGCAGGACCTGTAGTTTTTGGTCTTGTGTGACCCGGCCGGTGGCCGTTCTGAGGTAGGCCTCGAAACAAGTCTGCCAGTGCTTGAAGGCTGCTGCCACGTTCACTGCGTGGGGGCTGATCCTCAGGCATTCCGGGATGATCCTGAGCTCCATAGTCCTTTTTAGGCACGCTTAATAAATTGTAGCGCACAAAGACTCCGTGAGACCAATAGAGTGAAGTCGATGAGGCTTTATTAAGCGTGTCTGTTCCCCCGCAGCTCGATAGTAGAATGGCCTGCGGGGGAGGACTCCGGCTTCTTATACTCCGCCTTCAGGGCGGAGCTAGAAGTCAACGGCCAACCAGGACCCGGGATCTGTCAGCCAATGACATTAGGGCTTCCAGTCCCACATGACCCCTAATACATACTACCACAGAGACCCACGCAGACAGGGGGGAGAATGGTGCCAAAATATCTGTTGATCTCCATCCTGAATACATCACAGCTCCTCAGGGTAGAGAATCCCGAAGAGAGGCATAAATATCCTGGCCGCGAGGTTTGCTAGTGTCACACGGGAGGGTTTAAACTAGTATGGCAGGGGGGTGGGCACGGGAGCAATAGGTCAGAAGGTGAGAGCATTGAGGGAGAACTAGGGAATAGGGACAGTGTGGCTCTGAGGCAGAGCAGACGGGGAAAAGTTGCTGAACACAGCGGGTCTGGTGGCCTGAAGTGCATATGTTTTAATGCAAGGAGCATTACGGGTAAGGCAGATGAACTTAGAGCTTGGATTACTACTTGGAACTATGATGTTGTTGCCATTACAGAGACCTGGTTGAGGGAAGGGCAGGATTGGCAGCTAAACGTTCCAGGATTTAGATGTTTCAGGCGGGATAGAGGGGGATGTAAAAGGGGAGGCGGAGTTGCGCTACTTGTTCGGGAGAATATCACAGCTATACTGCGAGAGGACACCTCAGAGGGCAGTGAGGCTATATGGGTAGAGATCAGGAATAAGAAGGGTGCAGTCACAATGTTGGGGGTATACTACAGGCCTCCCAACAGCCAGTGGGAGATAGAGGAGCAGATAGGTAGACAGATTTTGGAAAAGAGTAAAAACAACAGGGTTGTGGTGATGGGAGACTTCAACTTCCCCAATATTGACTGGGACTCACTTAGTGCCAGGGGCTTAGACGGGGCGGAGTTTGTAAGGAGCATCCAGGAGGGCTTCTTAAAACAATATGTAAACAGTCCAACTAGGGAAGGGGCAGTACTGGACCTGGTATTGGGGAATGAGCCCGGCCAGGTGGTAGATGTTTCAGTAGGGGAGCATTTCGGTAACAGTGACCACAATTCAGTAAGTTTTAAAGTACTGGTGGACAAGGATAAGAGTGGTCCGAGGATGAATGTGCTAAATTGGGGGAAGGCTAATTATAACAATATTAGGCGGGAACTGAAGAACATAGATTGGGGGCGGATGTTTGAGGGCAAATCAACATCTGACATGTGGGAGGCTTTCAAGTGTCAGTTGAAAGGAATACAGGACAGGCATGTTCCTGTGAGGAAGAAAGATAAATACGGCAATTTTCGGGAACCTTGGATGACGAGTGATATTGTAGGCCTCGTCAAAAAGAAAAAGGAGGCATTTGTCAGGGCTAAAAGGCTGGGAACAGACGAAGCCTGTGTGGCATATAAGGAAAGTAGGAAGGAACTTAAGCAAGGAGTCAGGAGGGCTAGAAGGGGTCACGAAAAGTCATTAGCAAATAGGGTTAAGGAAAATCCCAAGGCTTTTTACACGTACATAAAAAGCAAGAGGGTAGCCAGGGAAAGGGTTGGCCCACTGAAGGATAGGCAAGGGAATCTATGTGTGGAGCCAGAGGAAATGGGCGAGGTACTAAATGAATACTTTGCATCAGTATTCACCAAAGAGAAGGAATTGGTAGATGTTGAGTCTGGAGAAGGGGGTGTAGATAGCCTGGGTCACATTGTGATCCAAAAAGACGAGGTGTTGGGTGTCTTAAAAAATATTAAGGTAGATAAGTCCCCAGGGCCTGATGGGATCTACCCCAGAATACTGAAGGAGGCTGGAGAGGAAATTGCTGAGGCCTTGACAGAAATCTTTGGATCCTCGCTGTCTTCAGGGGATGTCCCGGAGGACTGGAGAATAGCCAATGTTGTTCCTCTGTTTAAGAAGGGTAGCAAGGATAATCCCGGGAACTACAGGCCGGTGAGCCTTACTTCAGTGGTAGGGAAATTACTGGAGAGAATTCTTCGAGACAGGATCTACTCCCATTTGGAAGCAAATGGACGTATTAGTGAGAGGCAGCACGGTTTTGTGAAGGGGAGGTCGTGTCTCACTAACTTGATAGAGTTTTTCGAGGAGGTCACTAAGATGATTGATGCAGGTAGGGCAGTAGATGTTGTCTATATGGACTTCAGTAAGGCCTTTGACAAGGTCCCTCATGGTAGACTAGTACAAAAGGTGAAGTCACACGGGATCAGGGGTGAACTGGCAAGGTGGATACAGAACTGGCTAGGCCATAGAAGGCAGAGGGTAGCAATGGAGGGATGCTTTTCTAATTGGAGGGCTGTGACCAGTGGTGTTCCACAGGGATCAGTGCTGGGACCTTTGCTCTTTGTAGTATATATAAATGATTTGGAGGAAAATGTAACTGGTCTGATTAGTAAGTTTGCAGACGACACAAAGGTTGGTGGAATTGCGGATAGCGATGAGGACTGTCTGAGGATACAGCAGGATTTAGATTGTCTGGAGACTTGGGCGGAGAGATGGCAGATGGAGTTTAATCCGGACAAATGTGAGGTAATGCATTTTGGAAGGGCTAATGCAGGTAGGGAATATACAGTGAATGGTAGAACCCTCAAGAGTATTGAAAGTCAAAGAGATCTAGGAGTACAGGTCCACAGGTCATTGAAAGGGGCAACACAGGTGGAGAAGGTAGTCAAGAAGGCATACGGCATGCTTGCCTTCATTGGCCGGGGCATTGAGTATAAGAATTGGCAAGTCATGTTGCAGCTGTATAGAACCTTAGTTAGGCCACACTTGGAGTATAGTGTTCAATTCTGGTCGCCACACTACCTGAAGGATGTGGAGGCTTTAGAGAGGGTGCAGAAGAGATTTACCAGAATGTTGCCTGGTATGGAGGGCATAAGCTATGAGGAGCGATTGAATAAACTCGGTTTGTTCTCACTGGAACGAAGGAGGTTGAGGGGCGACCTGATAGAGGTATACAAAATTATGAGGGGCATAGACAGAGTGGATAGTCAGAGGGGTAGAGGGGTAGAGGGGTCAATTACTAGGGGGCATAGGTTTAAGGTGAGAGGGGCAAGGTTTAGAGTAGATGTACGAGGCAAGTTTTTTACGCAGAGGGTAGTGGGTGCCTGGAACTCACTACCGGAGGAGGTAGTGGAAGCAGGGACGATAGGGACATTTAAGGGGCATCTTGACAAATATATGAATAGGATGGGAATAGAAGGATACGGACCCAGGAAGTGTAGAAGATTGTAGTTTAGTCGGGCAGTATGGTCGGCACGGGCTTGGAGGGCCGAAGGGCCTGTTCCTGTGCTGTACATTTCTTTGTTCTTTGTTCTTTGTATTCACAATCCTCTGAGTGAAGAAACCTGTCTCCGCCCTAAGTCCTAAATGGCCGGCCCATTACTGTGAGACGGTGACCTCCCTGTTCTGGACTCTCCAGGCACAGGAAATAAGCATTGTCTTCATTGCAATTTGGGTTTATCTGTTTTTCATTTCTGAAAATGACAAATGTTTCTTGAGCAAATGCAGATCCGGTCTGAACTCGATAATTAAAGAATGTTCTGCAATAGCAGTAACGGGACATCTGTGTTGCGTTATTGTGGGTGGCTCATTGATACAATTGGATTCATTGTAGCCCAGGTAGAGAAGCATTTTGTTCCAGTAAAACAAAATGTAGTTAATATACAGAAATTCCAGACTTTATAATGTGAAACAGGTTGTTGAAGAAGCAAATCACGGAAAGTGATAGGGCTCATAAATATGTTATCAGATATTTAGGAATATGTATAATTTGCTAAAGAATCAGTCTTTCGCAATGCATCACGGAGGTTGTTAGCTCCAGAAATTATAGGCAGCATTATAATTCTGCTTTATTAATGTTATCCCTTGCAGAGTTCACTCACTACCACGCAGCCTTTCTAAGCAGTTGTTGAGGCTGGTTATAATTCCCAAACTTGGAAACTGTAGTGGATTGGGATTTTAAAAATGCTGATTTCATTTTGGTGATTTAATGTAAACCTCCTGTTTAATGGAAATGTTAGTGATGCCTCTGAATCTTGACAACTGCACTGCCCTTATATGCCTACATGTGTTGGCACTGATCGCAAATGCGATGTCATACTTACACGATGTGGAAATGCCGGCTTTGGACTGGGGTGAGCACAGTAAGAAGTCTTACAACACCAGGTTAAAGTCCAAGAGGTTTGTTTCAAATCACTAGCTTTCGGAGCACTGCTCCTTCCTCAGGTGAATGAAGAGGTAGGTTCCAGAAACATACATGCAGACAAAGTCAAAGATGCAAGCCGATACTCTGAATGCGAGCATTTGCAGGTAATTAAGTCTTTACAGATCCAGAGATAGGGGTAATCCCAGGTTAAAGAGGCGTGAATTGTCTCAAGCCAGGACAGTTGGTAGGATTTTGCAAGCCCAGGCCAGATGGTGGGGGGGTGAATGTAATGCGACATGAATCCAAGGTCCCGGTTGAGGCCGCACTCACGTGTGCGGAACTTGGCTATAAGTTTCTGCTCGGCGATTCTGCGTTGTCGCGCGTCCTGAAGGCCGCCTTGGAGAACGCTTACCCGGAGATCAGAGGCTAAATGCTCTTGACTGCTGAAGTGTTCCCCGACTGGAAGGGAACATTCCTACCTGGCGATTGTCGTGCGATGTCCGTTCATCAGTTGTCGCAGCGTCTGCATGGTCTCGCCAATGTACCACGCTTCGGGACATCCTTTCCTGCAGCGTATGAGGTAGACAACGTTGGCCGAGTTGCACGAGTATGCACCACGTACCTGGTGGGTGGTGTTCTCACGTGTACTCATGGTACCCATGTCGATGATCTGGCACGTCTTGCAGAGATTGCCATGGCAGGGTTGTGTGGTGTCGTGGTCACTGTTCTGAAGGCTGGGTACCCCTCTCTCTGGATCTGTAAAGACTTAATTACCTGCAAATGCTCGCATTCAAAGTATCGTCTTGCATCTTTGACTTTGTCTATATATAAGTAGGTTTCTGGAACCTAACTCTTCATTCACCTGAGGAAGGAGCAGCGCTCCGAAAGCTAGTGATCTGAAACTAACCTGTTGGACTTTAACCTGGTGTTGTAAGACTTCTTACTATACTTACACGACACAGGCATGTTCTCCTTAGAGCAGAGGAGGTCAAGGAAGATTTGATAGTGATGTTCAAAATCATATTGAAGAAATTGATTGCCACGGCAGAAGGGTCAGTAACCGGAGAATGCATTAAAAATAATTGGCAAAAAAAATCTTCAGTGCGCTGGAACGTGCTGCCTGAGTGGGCGGTGGAAGCAGATTCAATAGTATCTTTCGAAAGGAAATTGAATAAATACTAGAGGGGAGAAAATTGTAGAGCAATAGAGAAAGAGCAGGGGGGTGGGGGGAGAGGGGAGGTGGGACTAACTGAACAGCTTTGTCAAAGAGGCAGAACTGACACAGTAGGCTGAATGACCTCCTTCTGTACTGTATCACTCAGTGGCAAGATCAATACCAAACTGTGAAGCTAATGCTGGGATGTGTGGAGCTTTGTTATTGCGATATTAGCAAGTGGGATTGATTTTGGGCAGGAGTGAAAATTGGGCGATAGTAAAACTCACAACCTGCCCATTGAAGTCAACGTGCGCATCGAATTCTCTTTTAAGTGACCAGTGCGGGAAGCCAGGAATATGTCCGGCCTGCCAGCAGTCAACCTCCATGGAGATAAACAAAAGAGAATCAATGTTTTCGAGAACTGCAGTTTGAATAATATCCTCGAGGCAGTTGTGCAAAACGTTAGGATATGTGCCTGACATCACAAACGAGATTATTCAACCCGGACCAGTTGCATTCCACGGACGACATTCCTCAAGGTCACAAGATGCAGTGACTAATATGTTCCAAAATCATTTGATCACCTTTGTCAAAAGTTATTCTTCTAACCTTCAACCCCCCCCCCCCCCCCACTCTTAACCAAGTATACACGCAGCTTCCTTTTAAAGGATTTGTCTATATTTTTTTACAAATTCTTCTTCTCGTCTGGCACAGGTTTTTAAGGAACTGGCTATCCGATGTCAAGTTTTGTTTGAAACTTGTAAATTTCTTAGCGCTGGAAACTTGCAAAGATAATTCAGTGTTTTTTGACACCATGCTCACATTACCTGTGCCCCTCAACTTAAAAATACCCGAATCTCCTCTCCTATCACCTCTCCAGCAAAACAAGCTCGGTTTAGCAAGGATTCTGAAAATGGAAAGTGACGAAGGGGTTTAGGCAGAGCGGATCGAGAGAGACGTTTTCCACTGACAGGGGAATCGATAACCAGTGGACACAGATTTAAGACAATTGGCAAAATTCTATGAAAGAAATGAGGAGTTACTTTAATTATGCAGCGAGCTCTGGGACGTCTGAAAGGACAATGGGAGCTGGTTCAAACATTACCAGTAAGGGAATTGGATTAAAGCCACATTTTACAGGACTGCGGGGAAAGCAGGGGGGAGTGTTGGGACAAATTGGATAGTTCCTTCAGGTAGCTACCACAGTTACAAAGGATTGAAGAGCCTCCTTCTATTATGTTGAGCTTCTATGATTCTATTTCCTTCATAATTCCTGGCACCAGCCTTGCCCCTTCTCTGAACCCTGGCAAATGCACAAGATCCTGTCGAACGTTGAGGGGGTAAAATTGATCTTTGTCATACAGCAGGACAATGTAAGCTCCTAGTGAAATAACAGTCTGTTTTGCACACCGGGTCACATTTCCTTACCCTCCAATGAGCTTCAGGGTGAAGACCAATTTCACCCACTCAGAATGATTAAAACCCACAAAATATCACCTCTTGCAAGTGGGGTAAGCAACAACAAATTGCAATCACCTTGTGCCTGTAACACAATAAGGTGTCCCAGGCTGGCCGTGTCTTAAGGATGGAAGCGGGGTGAGAGGTTGAGGGAGAGAATTCTAAACGCCTGGACACTGCGACAGGCAACATCACGAACATGGAGGCCAACATCCGAACAGACAGTGTCTGGGCCCCAGCACGGGGGACATTACTGTGACCAAAGGGTGAGTGTGTGCACTGGGGAGGGGTCCAGCGCCCGGTCCAGGTAGCGTTATGAGCGGGTGTCTGTGGTACAGGGTCTGGGGAGTACAGGGCAGGAGTACCCGCCGCTGCTGAGGCTGTGTGAGTGGGATGTGACGGGTGGAGGTGTGGGGGTGGAGGGAGAAGCATCCAGGACCTCCGTATCCGGGGAGATGGGCATGGGATTGGTGCTTGGCCCGCATTGCGGAAGAAAGTGGCAGAGGGGTCATGTTGGTCGGGATCAATGATTTTTATCACTTAACAAATGTGTCCCCAACTGTCCCAATCCCCCAACAAAGCCACCCCCCCCCCCCCCTCCCTCCCTACTCCCCACACAACTTTGATGACTCTGGCAGGCATCCACTGGGGGCTCTGGAGCTGGGGAGCACAATTGACGCTTGCACATGCCTCATCGTGCCGCCCTGTCCCGGGTGCTGACTGCGAGACGCGTCGCTGTCAGTGGGGTGGGTCTTGGGGGAGCTGGTTGCCGCCGTTGCCACTCCGTAGGGTGGTTCCAGGTTGGCACCCAGCGCCCCCTCCTCCCGGTCAGTGCCCATAGGGCCCTGCGGTTCACCTCGGGGCGGAGTGGCAGCTGCTTCAAGCCCCGGCTGCTCCTCTGTCACCTGGCAGTGCCAGCCCTGGAGGCTCCCCAATGCCTGCAGCATGGAATTGCCGCCCCCGGCAATGCCTCTCAGTGATTGGGATATACTGGAGCGCCCCGGGAATGCCCACCTGCGACTGGGACATGTCCCCCAGTGACGAGGACATGCTCTGCAGCGCCTCGGCTATTCCCACATCGGACTGGGAGACCTCCCCGAGCAACCAGGAAGTTCTCTGGAGGGCTTTGGCAATGCCCCACAGCACCTCATCAAGGTCCACCTGGTACTGGGTCAGGTCCCCCAGCGACTGGGATATGCTGTCGAGGCCCTCAGCCATGGCCGTCACCGACTGAGCCACACCTTGGACACCTCCACTCATGCTGCCGACTTCATGCATCAGACTCTCCACTGCGGTCGCCACCCGAGCAGTGTTGGTCTCGGTGCCACTCATTGCCAATTACATCTCCTGCGCCTGTACCCTCTGGGACTCCTCTAAGCAGCTATGGATCTGCTGGAGGGTCACTGGCATCTCCCTCTGCATATCACGGCCGCTCCCTAACAAAACATCAGCTCTGGGTAAACCTGATCCAGAGGCTCAGCATCAGGCTGGGGCCCAGCGGGGTCCTGGGATCCAGCAGACCTCCCACTGCTGCCTCGCCCGGGGGGGTTCCTGCCTCCCCCTGATGTGCATCAGCAGCTGTGTGGTGCTCACCAGATTGTGCCCCAGAAGCCTGACCACTGACGTTTCACACTGAGGTGTGTGTCTCTGTGCTGGTGGAGGGTGGGATGACAGCTGTGACGGGTCGATTGTGGCATCCATGGAGCTCTCCTCCGAAGTGTTCTCCTGGGAGGTGGGGTGGGGGAACCACCCGGATCGGCCGTCGCCGTTGGATAGAGATCCTTTGGGAGAATGAACGCATGGTCAGTGGGAGGGATGGGTCACACTGTATGGCATTAACAACTCACGTGTGACATGTCATCTGGGTGGGGGCCGGTGGAGGCTCACCTCTGTGCTGTACGCCGTCCTCCATTACTGATCCAAACTCAGTCACCCCCACGACCTCCAGGGCCCATTCCTCGGATTCAGTCCGGCACCCTGCCTCCCATATGGGCCCTCTCCCGCCTGTTGTGGGCCAGCATCACCTGTGGGGACATAGAGGGGGCATCATTAGTCTCACGGGCTGTTTTTCATGGGGATGTGGGGGGGGGGGATTCTGGGTGGGGGGCTTGGGTCTCAGGGCTTGGAGGGGATAGGGTTCGGTGGGGTGATGGGGACATGGTCGGCATTGGGGGGGATTGGCGGGGGGGGGGGGGGGGATGCCACAGGCAGATGGCCTGTATGACCTTTGATGTGGAACCATATTAAATGTCTTCTGGAAATCTAAGCACAGTACATCCATCGGTTCCCCTTTATCCACAGCACATGTTACTTTGTCAAAAAACTCCAATAAACTGGTTAAGCACCATTTCCCTCTCACAAAACCATGTTGATTCAGTCTTGTTGCCTTGAATTTGTTTAAGTGCCCTGCTATAACATCTTTAAGAATAGCTTCAAACATTTTCCCTATGATAGATGTTAAGCTAATTGACCCTGTAGTTTCCTGCTTTCTGTCTCACTCCCTTTTTTGAGTAAAGTCTCTGGGTCTGTGAGTCAGAGATGGGAGCTATCTTAATTATGTTCAGAGTCTCAAGCATATTTGTAGTTAGCTGCTGCTTTGTGAGGGGGGCTGATTAGCTCAGTTAGCCGGATGGTTGGTGTGTGGTTCAGAATAATGCCTAAAGTGCGGGTTCAATTCTCGCTGCGGCTGAGGTGGAATTGACACTTGCCTGCCCCATGCTTGATGTGGAGTGATTTTTAAAAAAAATCATTTTTGATGTGGGCTTCGCTGGCTAGGCCAGCATTTATTGCCCATCCCTAATTGCCCTTGAGAAGGTGGCGGTGAGCTGCCTTCTTGAACTGACCCTGACCTATGCAAGAAATCCAGGTACGACCTCCGCAAAGTCATCAGGGATGCCAACAGACAATATCAGACCAAGTTTGCGTCACAGACTAATGTCACGGACTCTCGTCAGTTGTGGCAAGGCCTAAACAACATAACGGGCTACAAAGCGAAGCTGAGCAGTATCTCCGGCAGCAGCGCACCCCTCCCCGATGAACTCAATGCATTCTATGCTCAGTTCGAGCAGGAAACCATCAATCCGCTGTCGAGTGCCCCAGCAGCCTCGGACACACCCATATCCACAATCTCAGCTTCCAAAGTCAGATCGGCCTTCTTGAAAGTGAACCCTTGGAAGGCGACGGGTCCGGACGGGATCTCTGGTCGTGCACTCAGAGCCTGCACGGACCAGCTGGCAGATATGTTCACGGACATTTTCAACCTCTCCCTGCTCTAGACCTAGGTCCCCACCTGCTTCAAGAAAACCACCATCATACCAGTGCCAAAGAAGAACCAGGCAACGTGCCTCAATGACTAGCGTCCGGTGGCCTTGATATTGATTGTAATGAAGTGCTTCGAGAGGTTGGTCGTGAGGCAAATCAACTCCATACTCCCAGAATGCCTAGATCCACTGCAATTTGCACACGGCCACAACTGGTCCACAGCAGATGCCATCTCCTTGGCCCTACGCTCATCCCTGGAGCATCTCGACAACAACGTCAAACTCCTATTCATGACTACAGCTCTGCCTTCAACACCATAATCCCAGCCAAACTCATATCAAAGCTCCAAAACCTAGGCTTGGCTCCTCCCTCTGCAACTGGATCTTTGACTTTCTGATCCATAGACCACAATCAGTAAGAATGAACAACAACACCTCCTCCACGATAGTCCTCAATACAGGAACCCCACAAGGCTGCATTCTTAGCCCCCTACTGTACTCTCTACACACACATGACTGTGTGACAAAATTTGGCTCCAACTCCATCTACAAGTTTGCTGATGACATGACCGTAGTGGGTCAGATCTCGAACAACGATGAGTCAGAATAAAGGAGGGAGATGGAGAACCGAGTGTAGTGGTGTAATGACAACAATTTAACCCTCAATGTCAGCATAACTAAAGATGTGGTCAGTGATTTCAGGAAGGAAGGTATTATACACACCTCTGTCTGCATCAATGGGGCCGAGGTGGAGATGATGGACAGCTTCAAATTCCTAGGGGTGCACATCACCAACAATCTGTCCTGGTCCACCCACAGCGATGCTACGACCAAGAAAGCACAACAGCGCCTATACTTTCTCAGGAAAATAAGGAAATTCTGCATGTCCACATTAACTCTTACCAACTTTTACAGATGCACCATAGAAAGCATCCTATCTGGCTGCATCACAGCCTGGTATGGCAACTGCTCGGCCCAGGACCGCAAGAAATTACAGAGAGTCGTGAGTCCATCACACAAACTTGCCTCCCACCCATTGACTCTGTCTACACCTCCCGCTGCCTGGGGAAAGTGGGCAGCATAATCAAATACTCCTCCCACCCGGCTTATTCATTCTTCCAACCTCTTCCATCGGGCAGGAGATACAGAAGTCTGAGAACACGCACGAACAGACTCAAAAACAGCTTCTTCCCCACTGTTGCCAGACTCCTCAATGACCCTCTTATGGACTGATCTGATGTCTTCACACATCTTCGCTACTGAGTAGTACTACACTCCTGTATGCTTCACCCGATGCCTGTGTCTATGTATTTACATTGTGTATTTATGTTTGTCCCATGTTTTTCATGTATGGAATGATCTGTCTGAACTGTACGCAGAACAATACTTATCACTGTATCTCGGTAACATAACAATAAGCAAATCCAATGCAATCCATGTGATGTAGGCTCACCCACTGTGCTATTAGGGAGGGAGCTCCAGGACTTTGACCCAGCGACAGTGAAGGACGGTGATATATTTCCAAGTCAGGATGGGTGAGTGACTTGGAGGGGAACCTCCAGGTGGTGGGGTTCCCAGGTATCTGCTGCCGTTGTCCTTCTTTTTAAAAAAAAATATATGTTTATTCAAATTTTCCAACAACATTTTTAACAAACCCCCCCCCCCATAACAAAAAGAAAGAAACACAAACACAACAGTCAAAACTTATACAAAACTTATACATTGGGTTTCCCCACATACAGTAACCCCCTCATATGACATTCAAAGGTACCCATGGGAAGCCCCCCCCACTCACCCAAATTCCCCCCCGAAAGAGACCCCCCCCTCCCCTCCCACCCTTGGGTTGCTGCTGCTGCTGACCTCCTCCTAACGCTCCGCAAGATAGTCTAGGAACGGTTGCCACCGCCTGAAGAACCTCTGCACAGACCCTCGTAAGGCAAACTTTATCCTCTCCAGCTTAATGAACCCTGCCAAGTCATTTACTGGTTTCCATACTGGGAGGCTTTGCGCCCTTCCATAATAACAAGATCCTCCACCGGGCTACCAGGGACGCAAAGGCCAGGATACCGGCCTCTTTCGCCTCCTGCACTCCCGGCTCGTCCGTTACCCCAAATAGTGCCAACCCCCAACTCGGCTTGAACTGGACTTTCACCACCTTGGACATAGTCCTCGCGAAACCCGTCCAAAACCCACCCAGTGCCGGGCACGACCAGAACATGTGGACGTGATTCGCCGGGCTTCCCGAACACCTCCCACATCTGTCCTCCACCCCAAAGAACCTACTCAACCTCGCCACTGTCATATGCGCTCTGTGAGTAACCTTGAATTGTATTAGGCTGAGCCTGGCGCAAGAGGAGGGAGAATTAACCCTACTCAGGGCATCAGCCCACAGACCCTCATCTATCTCCTCCCCAAGCTCCTCCTCCCACTTGCCCTTTAACTCCTCTACCGAGGCTTCCTCCTCTTCTTTCAGCTCCTGGTAGATCGCCGAAACCCTGCCTTCTCCAACCCATACACCCAAAATCACCCTGTCCTGAGTCCCCTGTGCCGGGAGCAGCGGGAATTCCCTCACCTGCCGCCTCACAAACGCCCTCACTTGCATGTACCTGAAAGCATTTCCGGGGGGTAACACAAACTTCTCCTCCAGCGCCTCTAGGCTCGCAAACGTCCCATCTATAAACAGGTCCCCCATTCTTCTAATCCCTGCCTGATGCCAGCTCCGAAGCCCCCCATCCATCCTTCCCGGGACGAACCGATGGTTCTCCCGAATCGGGGACCAAACCGAGGCTCCCACCTCGCCCCTATGTCGTCTCCACTGCCCCCAGATCTTCAACGTCGCCTCCACCAGCGGACTCGTGGTGTACCTTGTCGGCGAGAGCGGCAGCGGTGCCGTCACCAGCGCCCTCAGGCTCGTGCCCACACAGGACGCCATCTCCAACCTCTTCCACGCCGCCCCCTCTCCCTCCATTACTCACTTACGGATCATCGCCACATTGGCAGCCCAATAATAGTCGCACAAGTTCGGCAGAGCCAGCCCTCCCTGCCGTTGTCCTTCTAGATGGTAGTGGTTGTGGGTTTGGAAGGTGCTGTTTGAGGAACCTTGGTGAGTTCCTGCAGTGCATCTTGTAGATGTTACACACGGCTGCCATTATGAGTCAGTGGTGGAGGGAGTGAATGTTTGTAAATAGAGTGCAAATGAAGCGGGCTGCTGTGTCCTTAATAATAATAATCATTATTAGTGTCACAAGTAGGCTTACATTAACACTGCAATGAAGTTACTGTGAAAATCCCCTAGTCGCCACATTCCGGCACCTGTTCGGGTACACAGAGGGAGAATTCAGAATGTCCAATTCACCTAACAAGCACGTCTTTCGGGATTTGTGGGAGGAAACCGGAGCGCCTGGCAGGGATTTCAAAAGATGGTATTAAAATTGATTTTTAAAATTATTAATATATTGGTTTAAGCTGCATAAAATGACAATTGGAGCTGTAAAAAAAACACTAAAAGGGGTAATTTAGTTTCTCCATAGCTCCATTCCACTTGTAACATCTTTATCTAATTGCTGAGATCACTTTTGCTTCTTCAAATATAATTATGGACTAGAATGTTTGACAGCATATCGTGTTATGTTGTTAATGCGTAAGAAGATTGGACATCAGCAGTCTTGAGTTTTAGCTGTCACATTGTGGAATCATCGGTAAATTAACTGTTAGAAATTGATCATAGAGGGAAAAGCATATTTATGTGATGCTATCTTGGTAACCAATGGAAACTGATTTAAAATAATTGGCAAAAACTCGGGAAGAGATGCGGGTAAATGACTTTACTCATGAGCTGTATCATTTGGAATGCAGATTCAATAATAACTTTGAAAAGGAAATTAGATACATTCTTGCAGAGGAAACATATGCAGGGCAATGGTGAAAGAGCCAGGCAATGTGATTAGTTGGATAGATCTTTCAAAGAGCTGGCACACACGTGATGGACTGAATGGCCTCTTATGCTGTATGAGTCTATAATTCTAACCCAAGAGAAGGAGCCAAGTTGGAGAAAGGGCAGATAATTGGGGAGACCCTGAATTAAGAGAAAGTAAGGCAGTCGGATAAACTATTGCATAGAGGTTGCTCACAAATAAGTGGGCATATACACTTAAAATTCATGGAAGAGCGCGTGATAGTGACTTGTTTAGAAGGTCACGATGCAAAATCCTGAAAGTGACCTGACTACTTTAAACCTCCTGTCTCGTTCTAAGATTCCCTGTGCTTCCTGTATTTCCTACATCAGTGGAAAGCACGAGCTTCAGTTGTAAGATCTGGAGAAATGGTTTTGAGTCCTTGCTTAAGAAATTAGCAGTGTAATCCTGTAGTTTAAAAGCTAAGCTTGCAGACCTTGGATAGCGCGTGATATCGGCAAGTAAATTATTCTTTCACCAGAGGGAATGGATTGTGTTTGTGTGCTTGTAATTTTGTAGAGTATCCATTGACACCGCTGCGTCAATCCATCAGTCGGAGTTGAGGCATGGTTTTACAGCAGGGCTCATTGCAAACAGTCAATTTTACACCGAACAAAATTTACTTACTGAGCAAATAGAGTCTATCTGAACACCACTGTACAGCAAACAGGCTACAGAGTCTATCGAAGCAGCATTGTACAACAAACAGTCTACAGAGTCTATCTAAACTGCACCGTACAGCAAACAATCTTCAGAGTCTACCTAAACAGCACTGTACAGCAAACAGTCTACAGAGTCTATCTAAACTGCACCGTACAGCAAACAATCTACAGAGTCTATCTAAATAGCATTGTGTAGCAAACAGTCGACAGAAACGAAAGAGAAAATGCTGGAAAATCTCAGCAGGTCTGGCAGCATCTGTAGGGAGAGAAAAGAGCTCATGTCATCGGAATCGAAACGTTAGCTCTTTTCTCTCCCTACAGATGCTGTCAGACCTGCTGAGATTTTCCAACATTTTCTCTTTCGTTTCAGATTCCAGCATCTGCAGTCATTTGCTTTTAAACAGTCTACAGAGTCTAAACAGCACTGTACAGCAAACAGTCTACAGAGTCTATCTAAACAGTGCACTACAGCAGTCTGTGAAATCTACCTGAACAGCACACTACAGCAAACAGCCAATTGAGACCATTTGAATAGTGGCCAATGCATAATAACCCACAAAGTTTATTTCTAAAAAGTTTAATACAAAATACAAGAATACAGAGCTCACAAATGAAATGACAGTAAGGCCTCCTGGCAAAAGCAGGATTATGTCTTCAAAAAAATGCAGTCAGTGAGGGATGGGCATGCAATACGAATTGTGTATAAAATCAATCCCAGGCATTTTAGGGCAGTGCAGTCGACAAACATCAATGAGGGGGGAGTTGCTCAATAATCTCCATTCTGGCTGGGTGCGGCATGAAGTCAGCTTTGCACAGGGCAATATTCAAACTGAAGATATGGAGTGAGATAAAATGCTGAGTAGCAGAAATAAAGAGCTACCACGTGCCTTTCAAGGCATGTCATGCAAAATGCATCATTATTTGTGCAATGGGTTGGATTGGATTTGTTTATTGTCACATGTACCGAGGTACAGTGAAAAGTATTTTTCTGCGAGCAGCTCAACAGATCATTAAGTACATGGGAAGAAAAGGGAAGAAAAGATAATACATAATAGGGCAACACAAGGTATACAATGTAACTACATAAGCACTGGGATTGGATGAAGCATACAGGGTGTAGTGTTAATGAGGTCAGTCCATAAGAGGGTCATTTAGGAGTCTGGTGACAGTGGGGAAGAAGCTGTTTTTGAGTCTGTTCGTGCGTGTTCTCAGACTTCTGTATCTCCTGCCCGATGGAAGAAGTTGGAAGAGTGAGTAAGCCGGGTGGGAGGGGTCTTTGATTATGCTGCCTGCTTTCCCCAGGCAGCGGTAGGTGTAGATAGACTCAATGGATGGGAGGCAGGTTCGTGTGATGGACTGGGCGGTGTTCACGACTCTCTGAAGCTTCTTGCGGTCCTGGGCCGAGCAGTTGCCAATCCAGGCTGTGATGCAGCCCGATAGGATGCTTTCTCTGGTGCTATGGTGCAATGGTCGCTATTATTAGAATCATAGAATAGAATCGTGGAATCATGCAGGAGGAGACCATTCGACCCATCCCATCTGCACTGACCCTCTGAAAGGGCATCCTACCTCGGCTCATTGCTGTGCCTTATCCCTGGAACCCCAACTACCCCAACTATAGCACGGCCAATTCAACTCACCTGCACATCATTGGACTGTTAAAGGAAACCGGAGCACCCGGAGGAAACAACGCAGATACAGGGGGAAATGTGAAAACTTCACACAGAGGGCTTGATTCTTCCGCCCTGCCCGACGCAAGATCGCCACGAGCGGGACGCAAACCATTGACATCGGGCGTGAATTTCCGGTCACCGGGCAGGTGTGGCCGGAGAATCCCGTGTGGACACTCACCTAAGTCAGGAATTGAACCCGGGTCCCTGATGCTGTGAGGCAGCGGTGCTAACCGCTGTGCCTGCCTGATCCCCAAAAACAGCAATGGGACCAATAAATAATGGTGATATTGGCTGGTAGGGGGAATGTTAGCCAGGATGCTGGGAGATCGCTATTGTTGGTCAAGGTGTGCCACAGTATGTGGAATTTCCACAGGAACTACCAGAATAGATGTTCAATGTAAAGAATAGAGAAGACGTTTCCATTTGTGTGGCAGTCAAAACTAGGGGCATCAATGTAAGATTGTCGCTAATAAATCCAATTGGGAATTCAGGAGAAACATCTTTACCCAGAGAGTGTGGAGAATGTGGAACTCGCTCCCGTAGGGAGTGGTTGAGGTGAATAGTATAGAGACATATAGGGCAGCACGGGAGCACAGTGGGTTATCACTGTTGCGTCACAGTGCCTGGGTCCCAGGTTCGATTCCCGGCTTGGATCACGTTCTCCCCGTGTCTGCGTGGGTTTCCTCCGGGTGCTCCGGTTTCTTCCCACAAGTCCAAAGATGTGCAGGTTTGCTGGATTGGCCACGCTAAATTGCCCTTAGTGACCAAAAAGGTTAGGTGGGTTTACGGGGACAGAGTGGAGGTGCGGTGCTCTTTCCAAGGGCCGGTGCAGACTCGATGGGCCGAATGACCTCCTCCTGCACTGTAAATGCTATGTTCCATGTTCTATTTAAGGGGAAAATAGATAAACATATGGGGCTGGATTCTCCCAAAATGGGGCTATGTCCCCACACTGGTGTAAGAATGCTGGCGTCGCACTCCGGAGTTTCCTCAAAAAAATGGTCAGTCGATTTGCTTACCTTCAGGGCGCGAGCAGGGACCTAGGGTGATTCACGCAACTTTAGCTGTGGATTCGGGACCCCGCACTTCCGGTTCCGAGTCCGCACATGCGCATGGCGGTGGCCTGCAGTGGCTGCGCTGGGTTCCATGGCGGACGCGGACCGTGGAGCCACACACAGAAAGGAGACACGCCGATCGGCTGCGTGCCCTAGCATTGGACCGGCCCGATCTTTGCCCCGGCCGCCCATAAGGCTGCCCCGCCCCCCCCGCCCCCGTGTCCGATCCCCCCCCGCCCCCAACCAGGACGGCCGTGGACTGAGTCCGCAGCCGCCATGTGAGCTTTCCGAACGGCAATAGGTGGTTAGAACCATGCCGTCGGGAACTCGGCTGGTTGAGAGCGGAGTATCGCTAGGTGGGCCTCTGGCAATGGCCCGCCAGCCAGGGGGAAATCGCCGATTTTCGGGTCCCGGAGAATCGCCGGAACGGCGCCGGGCCCGATTTCGCCGCGAGACTTGATTCTCCACCCCCGCGCCAAGCACGATTTCGGCTCAGGGCTGCGGAGAATCCAGCCCATGATTGAGAGAGAAATTGATAGGGTGAGATGAAGAAAGGTTTGAGGAGACTCATACGGAGCATACACACCAGCATGAATCTGATGGACCAAATGGCCTGTTTCTGTGCTGTAAATCCTCTGTAAGACTCCACTTAAAGTTGTGGTAGTCGGTCGGTATTAGGGGTATTACGTTACCTAGGTTGAGGCTGTAAGATCATTGGTGTGGGAGGTACCTGAGACAGGAAGATCATTGGTGACGCCTGCCTGCTGGTTCCGCCCAGTAAGGCGGAGTATAAGAGCCTGTGTCTCCCTAGCAGCTGCATTCTGTCCCTGCGCTGCTCGGGGAAACATTTAGTCCAATAAAGCCTTCAATTGTCATCCAATCTCGCTTCTGGAATCATTGATCGAGCATCAAAAGTATTTGTGGTAATGTAACACCTCAATAGTACTGACAGACTGGAATATGACCTTAATCCCCTGCTGGGGCTGTTGGAGACAGAGCCTTCAAACCTGACAGTCAGAGCGTTGCCATCTGAATCAGTTTACCATGCTGACGTGTCAAGTTAAAATTCACTCCACGGCCAAGAAACAATCTACTGTCTAGTCCACATCGTTAGGTGTTCGACGTAGCGTTGTCAACCCTCCAGGATTGTATTGGTGGGCTGGATTCTCCGATTTTGAGGCTGTGTTCCCATGCCTCTGTGGGCACGGTGGCATTTTACAACAGAAATAATGGTGTGAGACGGCCACCGATGCCCCGTTTGTCCGGGGACCAGTAGGCCGGCAGCGTAGCGCACCCGGCTGCAGCTGCCAATACGGCCCGGAGAATTGCCGGGTCCCTGGCCGCGCAAGCGCACGGCGGCAGCCTGCAGCGGACCGACCCCCCCTACAGTTCCCCCAGCCCCTGGCAAAGTCCCCCCTGCCCGCGGATCGGCCCTCACCCGACTGAGGACTGAGTCCACAGCCGCCTTGCCGAGCTCCCGACGGATGAGATCATGAGAGACCCACGCTGTCGCCGATGGGGGGGGGGGGGGCGGAGCATCGTGGGGGGGCCTCAGTCAACGTCCTGAGGCCGTCGATACGTCACGCGGTGGAGGGGGCGGAGCATCGCAAAAGCGGCACCGCCTTCAATTTAGTCACAAACTTTAACTCTCCAACGCGATTTTGGCGTCGGCGACCGGTGACTCCGGCCCGGTGTGTATGGGAATTGAGGTAGCAATGCATTGGGAAGCTGTAGCCAACGCAGCTTCCCCCTATTTTCCCGGCACCCCCGTCTCCGTATCTACCTTCAGGGGGCCAGGAAGATATTGATCAATGTGCAGCAAACCTGGTGGAGTATCTGGGGTCTGGTTGGCTCAACGCCTAATGCAGCATGAGGAGCAATCCATGGTTCTTCTCTTTGAGGGGTGATCCCATTGAGGTGTTTAAGATGAGGAAAAGAGTTGATTGGGTTGATGGATAGAAACTATTTCCCCCCAGTGCGGAGGGAGCCCAGAACTAGTGGACGGAATATTAAAGTGAGAGCTCCGGGGTGATGTCAGGGGGCACCTCTACGCCCAATGGGGAGTGGAAATCTGGAACTCTGTCCTCCCAGAAAGCTGTGGAATCAATCGGGAATGTCAGACCGGAGATTGGCAGGGTCTGCCTTTTAACCCTGTGCAAATGGGTGCGGTTTGAATGGACTCTAAATTCTTGGTGGGAAAGGGTATCTAACGTTACATTGTCAAAGTGGGTAGAGTTAAGGTGCTGGTCGATCATGATCAAATTGACTGGCTGAACAGGCTGGAGGGGCTGAATGGTCTGCTCCATCAGAGCAATTAAGTGATTCCGTGTTTTTTGCCTCCACTTCTGTATTCTATCCTGCATACGAATATCGGACTTAGGGACAAGAGGAAGCCATGTGGTCCTTTGACTCGCACTGCTCGCAATCTGGAAGAGAAAGAGGTTTTGAGCTCAGGGGAGGGTAACATGGGGCATGAAGTTGAACCATTCCAGCAAGACCTGGGTCGATGAATATCGGCCTACCCATGATGCTCCCCGCATTAAGCACACTGCGTGAGTCCAAGAACCAGAAAGGAGGAAGGGCGGGCAGGATTGGGAACTCGAGATGGGAGGAGCGGTTGGAAGGTTCCGTTTGAACAGCAGACTGTAACTGGACTGGAGAGGAGAGGCATCCGGAGTACCAACCACCACAAAGACTCATAGACCCAGACACCACAAAAAGAGGCCATTTGGTCCATTCTGCGTCTTCTGGCTCTTTGAAAGAGATGTCCACTTTGTCTCGCTCCCCTGCAAATTTCTCCTTTTCAAATATTTACCCAAGTCCCCATTGAAGGTTACTGTTGAATCTTCTTCCACCGTCCCATCCGGCAGCACCTTCCAGGCCACGCCAGCTCACAAAGTGACCTCAACCACTTGCAACAGCCCCGCCCCGCGAACACTGACCTACATTTCCAGTCTT
Organism: Scyliorhinus torazame; assembly: GCF_047496885.1. NCBI lineage: Eukaryota > Metazoa > Chordata > Chondrichthyes > Carcharhiniformes > Scyliorhinidae > Scyliorhinus > Scyliorhinus torazame. Next base: position 266,430,957 of record NC_092715.1, on the reverse strand, counting down.
TCCACTGAAGATACAACCTAAGTGTGAATAAATAAATGAAGATATATCTTTTGTTTTCTGTCAGCTGGACTGACATTGGAAACACGATATCCTGAGTTTGCTGTCCGCCAATGCAACAGAGACACAAGTCAGACACAAAAGGTTGACAAATGATCTGTTTCAAGCAGGTGTCTGAAATATCTCGGTTACAGGATGGTCCAAGACTGCCCCGCTCTTTAAAATCAGGACATGCTCCCTCACTGTTGGAATCTAAGTAGCTTAAAGATTTATGTTCTAATTTTGTGGAGGGGTTTTTGATGTGGTATCTTTTTTCCAACTGGGTTTATCTCTTGACTAACAGAATGCGAAACATTCAGGAATTTATCTTACGTAAGGACAGTGCTCTCTCGTTACAGATTCTCATTTAGAAGGTCTCAATAAAGAGTGACGCACTGACCATTTTATCACATCTTGAAAGTACAAAGCCCCTCCTCACAACACCCAGCTGTTTTTTAATTTACTCCAAGGCCTTTTTTGTTCCTGTCCCCATCAGGATGAAAACCGCTCCCAGTGCAATTAGGAAGCTGTGCGGCCAGAAGAATTTCCTAACCTCGGACCCGAATTTGTCTTTTATTATCCACTAACCCTTGTTTATTGTCTTAACGCATTTGCAAAGTTTTAGCAGCTTTTATTAAACTGGTCGAAAATTAATCCTAACCCACCCACGTTCTAAAATGTACTATTTTGTGGCTGCTTATCGGTCATTTTTTATAAACAATTCATTCACGGGATGTTGGTGTTGCAAGCTGGACCAGCGTTTACTGCCCATCCCTATAGGGGCGGCACGGTAGCTGCTTCACAGCTCCAGGGTCCCAGGTTCGATTCCCCGCTGGGTCACTGTCTGTGCGGAGTCTGCACGTTCTCCCCGAGTCTGCGTGGGTTTCCTCCGGGCGCTCCGGTTTCCTCCCACAAGTCCCGAAAGACGCGCTTGTTAGGTAATTTGACATTCTGAATTCTCCCTCAGTGTACCCGAACAGGCGCCGGAATGTGGCGACTAGGGGAGTTTCACAGTAACTTCATTGCAGTGTTAATGTAAGCCTACTTGTGACAATAATAAAGATTATTATTATCTAGGGGGCACAGTTTAATAATAAGGGGTCTCCCAATTAAGACTGAGATGAGGAGGGATTTCTTTCTTTCTCAGGATTGTTAGACTTTGGAGTTCTCTCCCGCAGAGAGCAGTGGGGCCTGGGTCATTGAATATATTCAAGACTGGGCGGAATGGTGGCACAGTGGTTAGCACATCTGCCACCCGGCGCCGAGGACCCGGGTTCGATCCCGGCCCCGGCGTCACTGTCCGTGTGGAGTGTTCGTGCATTCTCCCCGTGTCTGCGTGGGTCTCACCCCCACATACCCAAAAAGATGGGCAGGGTGGGTGGATTGGCCACACTTAAACCGCCCCTTCATTGGAAAAAAAAATCGGATGCTCTAAATTTATCGAACAAAAAGAATATATTCAAGTCTGGGCAGATTTCGGATGGCAAAGGGGAGGTCGAGGGTTATGTGGTGGGTGGGTTGGGGGGGGGGGGGGTGGAGTGTGGGCAGACAGGAAAGTGGATTTGAGGCCCAATCAAATTAGCCGTGATCTTGTCAAATGGTAAAGCAGGCTTGCTGGGCCAAATGGCCTATTCCTGATGATCCGAAAATCTCTAGTGGGCTTTGAACTCATGATTCCAGTTCAGTAGGTGCAGCGTTTGAGATGACTAGTCCAATAACTGCGCTACTCTCTGTTAGTTCGGTGGCTTAGGAGTGAACCCTGCAATGGAATCGTTGAACGTGTTTTTCTATTTATCTCTTTCTCTAAGGCCAGATATTTATGTTGGTGTTGTTGACTTAGTATCCACAGCATTCCTTTCACTCAGCTACTTAATGCAGGCATTAGCTAATCTATTTGAAATAGGTTATCGCCTCTGCTAAAGTACAAGAGTGTGACGCATAGTTCCACTCACATCGTCATTAGGCTTCCGTGGTTTAGCTTTTCTCCACTTGCCTCTCCTCGCTTCTAAATGAGACGTTAAGACGGCGGCGTGGGGGCGGGATTGAACCCCCCAAGCGGCCCGTCATTGGTCAGCGGCGGAAACTTCTGATCCCGCAGTTGTCAATGGGATTTCCCGGTGAATGCGGCCCTCGCCATGGCGGGGGGTGCGCCATCGGCGGGAGCACAAGATCCCGCCGCGTGAATAGCTGGGAAACTTTGGTCCGTGTCTGCTCTCTCAAGTGGATAGTAAATCTCCAAAGGATATTATGTCAAAGAACAGCAGAGTGGGTTCTCCACAGTCATTTCAAACAATATTTACCCCTCAACCAACATCACAAAATATACTCACCTGGTTATTATCAATTTGCAGTTTATGGGATCCTGCTGTGCGCAAATTAGCTGCTTCACCCCACCCCCTGCATTACAAGTGACCACGCTTCAAAAGAGCATCTTTTGCTGAAACGTTTTTTTTAATGTATTTTATTACAAACATGTATCAAAACAGGTTACATCCTGGGAAACATACTTCCCAGCAATCAACTATACAGTCTGCACAAATTGTTTCCCTTTTTCACCCCCCCTCCCCCGCCCGTGATGAACAGCTCCTCAAGCATGGTCACAAACATCCCCCACCTTTTTCTCAAACCACCTGCTGAGCCCCTTAACTCATACTTTATCTTCTCCAACCGCAGGAAGTCGTACAGGTCACCCAACCATGCCGCTACCCCCGGTGGCAATGCCGACCGCCACTCCAGTAGAATTCGCCGCCATGCAATCAGAGAGGCGAAGGCCACGACATCGGCCTTCCTCCTCGCCATGAGCTCCGGCTTCTCTGAAACCCAAATATCTCTACCAAAGGGTCCGGGTCCACCTCCTCCTCCACTATCCTGGCTAAGACCGCGAACACTCCCGCCCAGAATCTTGGCCGAAAAACGTTTTGGGACATACTGATATAAATGCAAGTCTTTCCTTAATGGATTGTTCTGGAGTGCCTTCTCGCACCCTGTAGTGTGACCACTCTTTGTTGCCGAGGCAATGAGCCCCACATGGTAGGGTGTCACACATGGGGCTAAGACATCTAACCACAACCCTGCCCTTACATAAAGAAAGACTTTCCGTAGCAACCTTTCACAGCTTCAGTGAAGTACTTTGACGTGTCGTCACTGTTGTAAAGGCGGAAACACAGCAGCTAATTTTAGCCCAGCAAGATCCCACAACAGCAATGGGGTAATCACCAAGTAATCTGATTCGATGATGTTGGTGGAAGTATAAATATTGGCCTGGACAGCAGGGAGTGGGGACGCCACTCAGTGCAGACTGCCACCATCACCAGTCCAGTGCCACCAACCCCCCCCCCCCCCCCCCCCCCCCCTCCTCCCTCACCACCACGTCCCACTGATGAATTAGCACTTCCCCATGTTGAACACCATTTGGAAGAAGCACTGAGGGTAGCAGGGCACATATGTTACTCTGGGTGAGAGATTTCCTACTTGATCTCGTGCTCACCATTCTACCTGCTGCAGAAGCATCTGTCCATGACAGAACACCAGGCCCATGGGAACCCCAGCACCTGGAGAGTCCGGAACAGGGAGCACAGTCTCCGGATAAGGGGTCCACCATTTCAGAAAAAGATGATGAGAAATGTCTTCACTCTGTAACTTTGGACTTCTCTGCTCCTGAGGGTCTAGCCGTTGAGGATATTCACGTCTGAGGTCCATAGATTTTTGGACTCTAAGGGAATTAAGGGATATGGGGATTGAGTACAAGAGTGGATCTGAACCAAAGTATTGCATGGCGGAATAGGCCCAAGTGTCCTTGTGTTGTGGTCCTCCGGTGTATTATTTTCCTGGGATGTTAATGAGCAATTAATGTGAAAATTCAGTAAGTTCTAAAAAATATAACGGGGAGGCAGAGGGTGAGATGCTGTTTGTGTGCCTCAGTCAGAGGAGCGGAATAAATCGAGCAACAAGTTCTGGAGATTGACAACTCAGTGTATCTCTTCATCCCCTGAGCTCAATTTAATCGCGTGTACCATAAACACAATTACTTTTCCTGCAAGACCGAGAACAATGACTTTTTGAATATTTCCACTGAGGCTATGGGAACACACAAGAGTCAGGAAGATACCAGAAATGAATCACGCTTGTACAATGTGCTTTGACACATCTGTTTTTGTATTGCTGTTCTGTTCAGGCTTGTGTCTTTCTGACCCCTGGAATATCCAGTCGAGAATATCAAGGGGAAAATTGGTTTGAAGGAGTCTTAAAACGCAGCTGCACATTTGCATGTGCGCGGTTAATTTGCTGGAACTCTCCCCATGCAAACAGCAGAATAATTTAACCCTGGCACCGTTCACAATAAACATGATCGTTTCTGATGTACAAAACTGCAAAATTCACAGTCATGAATTGGCCAGCAGGATCTGCATCCTGCACCGTGACTGGACACTCCCTTACATCCCTTCACAGCGTATATCCTCAAGCCCTCCAACCACTCCCCACGCCCCCCCCCCCCCTCCCCCACCTCTCCCCAGCACCAACACACACCAGCTGTGCAAAATCCTTCATCTCAACTTGTTCTTTCCTCAAAGCCCTGCAACCTTCCCTTCTTCAAGTATTTATCCAACTCCCTTCTGAAAGTTGGTATTGAAGCTGCTTCTGCCAGCCTTTCAGGCTGCATGTCCCAGGTCACAACCACACACTGCTTATGAAAACATTCTCCCCTTGTCACCTCTATCGTTTGCCAATTGTCTTAAATCTGTGTCCATGGGTTACCGACCCTCCTGTGACTGGAAAAGATTTTTCCTTACATACATTATCACAATCCCTCAGGCTTTTGAACACATCTATTCAATCTCCCCTTAAGGAAAACAACCCCAGCTTCTTCTCCAGTCCCTCCACATTAACTGAAATGTCTCACCCCTGGTCCCATCCTGGTGAATCTCCCCCACGCTCTCTCCAAGGCCTTGACATCCTCCCTAAAAATGTTGTCCCTGGAATTGGACATAATCCTCGAGCTGTGTCTCCCCAGCATTTTTGAATAGCTCTTGTACTCTATGTAATAATAATAATAATCTTTTATTATTGTCACAAGTAGGCTTACATTAACATTGCAATGAAGTTACTGTGAAAAGCCCCTAGTCGCCACACTCCGGCGCCTGTTCGGGTACACTGAGGGAGAATTCCGAATGTCCGATTCACCAAACAAGCACGTCTTTCAGGACTTGTAGGAGGAAACCGGAGCACCCGGAGGAAACCCAGACACAGGGATAACGTGCAGACTCCGCACGGACAGTGACCCAAGCGCGAATCGAACCCGGGTCCCTGGCGCTGTGAAGCAAAATGCTAACCGCTGTGCTACCGTGCCGCCCACATCAGTGGTTCCCAACCTTTTATACGTCATGCCTCTATACTATAAAAAGAAATTGAAGCACAATTTTCTCTGCCTTCTTCCCTTCCTGGGAACTTTGTTTTTAACTTCTCCCTGTCCTCTCCCCTGTTTTCTTTTTAACTCTCTCCCTGTCTCTCTCACTTCTCCCAGGGCTTTTGTGCCCTTTTCAGCTTTCGCTTCTCGTGCAATGGGGCATTTATCATGTGCATGGGCCTGACCTACATAACAAATTGCAACCCTGCGTGTGCGACTGTCCCAGCAGGCGCTGTGTGTTGGGGGGGGGGGGGGGGGGGGGGGGAGAGGGGGGAGTGCAAGATTTGTTGGGTCTTGGAGATGCCAATAACAGAGTTGAAGACAAAAGTTAGTTTTACTTTAATTACGTGAATTTTGAAGCATTTTGAATCTTTTTTCGTGGCACACTTTATTTATAAAAGGACCTTGTACTTTATTAAGAGCCATCTCAACTTGTCCTGTCAGCGTCAAAAATGTTTGTATTTCCGCCGCCCCCCCCCCCCAGTATTTTCCTGCTGATTGCACCGTTTTGTTTATATTGCTAATTGTGCAAGGGATCTGGGTGGCCTTAGACATGAATCACAAAGAGCTAACATGCAGGTAGCTAGGAAGGCAAATGGCACGGTGGTCTTTATTGTAAGGGGGATGGAGTATAAAAGTTAGGGAAGTCTTGCTACAACTGGTATTGGTTAGGCCACATCTAGTGAGATTGTTCGTTTTGGTAGAAAGAACGATAAGGCGGATTATCGTTTAAATGGTGAGAGACTACAGAAATCTGTAGCAGAAATGGACTTGGGGTAGGGCAGCACGGTGGCACAGTGGGTTAGCACTGCTGCCTCCGGCGCTGAAGACCCTGGTTCGAATCCCGGCCCTGGGTCACTGTCCGTGTGGAGTTTGCACATTCTCCCCGTGTCTGCGTGGGTTTCACCCCCACAACCCAAAGATGTGCAGGGTAGGTGGATTGGCCACACTAAATTGCCCCATAATTAGAAAAAAATAATTGGGTACTCTAAATTTTTTTTTTTTAAATGAAATGGACTTGGGGGTCCCTTGTTCATGAATCTCAGAAAGTGAGCATACAGGTGCAGAAGGTAATAGGGAAGCAAACGGAATGCTGGCTTTTATTTCAAGGGGGCTGGAGTAGAAAGGTAAATAGACCTCACTGCAACTGGACAAGGTACTAGTGAGGCCACATTTACAATACTATGTACAGTTTTGGTCTTCTTATTAAAGGAAATATATATTGGCTGAAATTCTCGGAAAGCTGTGATTCACTTTTCCCGCCAGCAGTGCTCCCCCGCCTACGTGTTTCCCAGCTGTGTGGGGTGGTTTCAATGGGAAATCCCATTGACTTGTAACGGGAAGAGAGAATCCGCTGCCAGCGGACGGGGCGCCACTGAGAAACACGCGGCTTGGGAACGGGAGAATCACGCCCATTATCATTGGAGGCAGTGCAGAGGAAGTTTACCAGGGTAATCCTGGCTATGGAGGGACTGCCACATCAGGAAAGATTGAACAGGTCAGGTCTGTAGTCCATGGAGTTCAGAAGAGAGAGAGGTGATATGATTGAAACGTATAAGATTCTCTGGGGGTGAGACAGGGTAAATGTTGGGAGGAGGTTTGCACTCATAAGAGAGTGTAGGACCAGAGGGCATCGTCACAGAATAAGAGGGTGCTTGGTTAATATTGATTTGAGGAAGAATTCATTCACCCAAAGAGTGGTGAATCTTTGGAATTCTTTACCCCAGCAAGCTGTGGAGGTCGGGTCCTCGATCATTTTCAACCTGAGCGCGATAGGTTTTTAATCAGTGGGGGAATTAAGGATTATCGATATGACAGGAAAGTGGACTTAGTGAGTGATAGGTCAGTCATCATCTTTCTAAATGGTGGAGCAGTCTAGAAGGGCTGAATGGTCTCCTCCTGTTCCTATTTCTTAACGTGTGCTGTTTTGGTCCGCTTACTTATGGGGGGGCTTTAACTGCAATTGAAGAAGTTCAGAGAAGATTCACTGGGCTGGTTCATGGATGAAGGGCCTGTCTCATGAGATAAGGTCGCACAGGTTGGGCCCTGTACCCATTGGAGTTTGGAAGAGTGAGAGTGATGTTACTGAAACGTGTAAGATTCTGGGAGACTTGACAGGGTGGATGCTGAGAGGATGTTTCCCCTCATGGGGGACTCGAGAACCAGGGGGCATACATTAAAAATGAAGGGGTCTTCCGTTTAAGACAGGGATGAGGAGGAATTTCTTCTCAGAGAGCCGTGAGTCTTTGGAATTCTCATTCACCGGGAGCAGTGGAGGCTGGATCATTGAATATATTCAAGGCTGAGTTATATTCTTGATTGACAAAGGTGTCAAGGGGAGGGGGGAGGAGGCAGAACGTGACATTCAGGCCACAATCAGATCAGCCATGGTCTTATAATAATCTTTATTAGTGTCACAAGTTGGCTCACATTAACACTGCAGTGAAGTTACTGTGAAAATCCCCTAGTCGCCACATTCCGGCGCCTGTTCGGGTACACAGGGGGAGAATTCAGAATGTCCAATTCACCTAACAAGCACGACTTTCAGGACTTGTGGGAAGAAACCGGAGCACCCGGAGGAAACCCCCGCAGACACGGGGAGAACGTGCAGACTCCGCACAGACAGTGACCCAAGCTGGGAATCGAACCTGAGTCCCTGGCACGTGCTACGGTGCCGCCCTTACTGAATGGCGGAGCAGGCTCGATGGGATGAATGTTCTGATGTTCTTATTTCGCTGGAAATAAAGCCAGGAGGCTGTTGAATTAATGACTGAATAACAAAATAAGTGGAATCAGGTCAGAGGTTGATGAGAAGCACTGAAGGGTTACCTCTAGTTCGTAGTTCAGTGTAAAGATAGCTGCTGATTACTTTCAGGAGCTGATGTGTTGGGTGCTCTGGATCCGTGGAACACATACAGGCCACCAACACTTAAAATAGTGCAACACTATTTTATTAAGTTAGAAACTGTTGAACATACTTTCACTGTGGGTTAACACGATATTAGATTGAACTAAAGACCTATGCCTTGTCCTAACCAGTCTATGCACTCAGCACATGGTGAAGATCTGTGCTGCAGGCTGTGAGCTCTGTCCTACTAGCTAGCTGCAGCTCGAATGAGCGGGAACTCTGATGTCCCCTGTTTTTATAGTGCGTGTGCTCTAACTGGTGATTGGCTGCGATGCTGTGTGTGTTGATTGGTCCCGCTGTGTGCCCATCAGTGTGTGTGTGTCTGCACCATGATAGACTGGTGTATATTATGACAGGAGCCTCAAGCATATCCATCTCGTCATCTCAGCAGATTCCACAATGGAGCTGGGCAAACGATACACAATGGCAGAAAGGTCTGGCAGTTAGTGCTGTGCCAGCTGACTTTGGCAATGCCAAGGGATCCTAAACGCCAGGGTCTGCTTTGCGGTGAAAAATCGCTGGTGCTTTATTGCCACACAAACAAATTATCCTCTGTGACAGGACTCCAGTGACCCAGAAAAATAAATATGCTCGCTGCCTTGCAGTTTCAACAGAAAATGACAGAGAGGAAAGAGACATCCGTTTATTTTGCCTTTTTGTTTTATGACTTCCGAAGTCCGGAAATTCTGAGTGTTTTTGTTTAGTGCTGGAGGAAGGGGCTGTGTGGATTGGTGAAGGCAGTAGGTTTGAGGATAAGTGAGCGTGCTGAATCTTGCCTGCGCAATAACACCATTAGAAGTCTATTGGTTAGAGGGAATGAGAAGGGATGCGTACAGTGAGGGCAGTGTTCACTGAATATTCAGCCCTCTGTAAAATCCAACAGAGCAGGAAGAGGCTGTTTATCCAATCATTGCCGTTGCCAGCCCGATGAAACTTTTATCCAATTACATAGAATTTACAGTGCAGAAGGAGGCCATTCGGCCCACCGAGTCTTCACCGGCCCTTGGAAAGAGCACCCCACTTAAGACCCACACCACCCTATACCCGTAACCCAGTAACCCCACCGAACCGTTTTAGACACTAAGGGCAATTTAGCATGGTCAATCACCTAACCTGCACATCTTTAGACTGTGGGAGGAAATAAGGAGCACCCGGAGGAAACCCACGCAGACACGGGGAGAACGTGCAGACTCCACACAGACAGTGACCCAGCGGGGAATCGAACCTGGGACCCTGGCGCTGTGAAGCAACCGTGCTAACCACTGTGCTACTGTGCCGCCCTAATTAGTCTCATTCTACCATTTTTATCCACTTACCCCATCATTTCTTTCCCCATCAAGTATTTATCCAATGCTCATTTTGAAAGTTGCTATTGAATCTGCTACCACTGTCCTCTGAGGCAGCCCATTCCAGATCACAACACCCTGTCAAAAAAAATCCTCATCTCCCCCTCTTTTGCCAATCACAGTAAATCTGTGTTACTCACCCTCCTGTCACTGGAAATTGATTATCCTTATTTACTCTAACAGTACATTCATAATTTTGGTCACCTCTATTAGATCTCCTCTCAATGTTCCCTTCGCAAAAGAGGACAACTCCAGCTTCTCCAACTCTCCACATAACTGGTCGCTAAATCTCCTCTGCAACTTCTCAGAGTAAATCTCCTCTGCACCTTCTCCAGGTAAATCTCCTCTGCACCTTCTCCAGGTGAATCTCCTCTGCACCTGCTCCGTGTAAATCTCCTCTGCACCTTCTCCATGTAAATCTCCTCTGCCCCTTCTCCAGGTAAATGTCCTCCGCACCTTTTCCGGGTAAATCTCCTCTGAACCTGCTCCCAGAAAATCTGCTCTGCACCTTCTCCAGGTAAATCTCTTCTGCACCTTCTCCGAGTAAATCTCTTCTGCACCTTCTCCGGGTAAATCAACTCTGCACCATCTCCCAGTAAATCTCCTCTGCACCTTCTCCGGGTAAATATCCTCTGCACCTCCTCCAGGTGAATCTCCTCTGCATCTTCTCCGAGTAAACTTCCTCTACACCTTCTCCGAGTAAATCTCTTCTGCACCTTCTCCAGGTAAATCTCCTCAGCCCCTTGTCCGGGTAAATCTCCTCTGAACCTGCTCCCAGAAAATCTGCTCTGCACCTTCTCCAGGTAAATCTCTTCTGCACCTTCTCCGAGTAAATCTCTTCTGCAACTTGTCCGGGTAAATCAACTCTGCACCATCTCCCAGTAAATCTCTTCTGCACCTTCTCCAGGTAAATCTCCTCTGCACCTTCTCCAGGTAAATCTCCTCTGCACCTTCTCCGGGTAAATCTCCTCTGCACCTTCTCCGGGTAAATCTGCTCTGCACCTTCTCCAGGTAAATCTCCTCTGCATCTTCTCCGAGAAAATAACCCCTGCACCTTCTCCAGGTAAATCTCCTCTGCATCTTCTCCGAGAAAATATCCCCTGCACCTTCTCCAGGTAAATCTCCTCTGCACATTCTCCAGGTAAACCTCCTCTGCACCTTCTCCCAGTAAATCTCCTCTGCACCTTCTCCGGGTGAATCTCCTCTGCACCTTCTCCCAGTAAATCTTCTCTGCACCTTCTCCGGGTAAATCTCCTCTGCACCTTCTCTGGGTAAATCTCTTCTGCACCTTCTCCGGGTAAATCTCCTCTGCACCTTCTCCGGGTAAATCTCCTCTGCACCTTCTCTGGGTAAATCTCTTCTGCACCTTCTCCAGGTAAATCTCCTCTGCACCTTCTCCGACTAAATCTCCTCTGCACCTTCTCCAGGTAAATCTCCTCTGCACCTTCTCCGACTAAATCTCCTCTGCACCTTCTCCGACTAAATCTCCTCTGCACCTTCGCCGGGTAAATCTCCTCTGCAACTTCTCCGGGTAATTCCCCACTGCACCTTCTCCTGGTAATTCTCCTGTGCACCTTCTCCGGGTAAATCTGCTCCGCACCTTCTCCAGGGAAATCTCCTCTGCACCTTCTCCGGGTAAATCTCCTCTGCACCTTCTCCGGGTAAATCTCCACTGCACCTTCTCCGGGTAAATCTGCTCCGCACCTTCTCCAGGGAAATCTCCTCTGCACCTTCTCCGGGTAAATCTCCTCTGCACCTTCTCCAGGTAAATCTCCTCTGCACCTTCTCCGACTAAATCTCCTCTGCACCTTCTCCAGGTAAATCTCCTCTGCACCTTCTCCGACTAAATCTCCTCTGCACCTTCTCCGACTAAATCTCCTCTGCACCTTCTCCAGGTAAATCTCCTCTGCACCCTCTCCGACTAAATCTCCTCTGCACATTCTCCGGGTAAAACTCCTCTGCACCTTCGTCGGGTAAATCTCCTCTGCACCTTCTCCGGGTAAATCTCCTCTGCATATTCTCCAGGGAAATCTCCCCTGCACCTTCTCCAGGTAAATCTCCTCTGCACCTTCTCCGGGTAAATCTCCTCTGCACCTTCTCCAGGTAAATCTCCTCTGCACCTTCTCCGGGTAAATCTCCTCTGCACCTTCTCCGGGTAAATCTCCTCTGCATATTCTCCAGGGAAATCTCCCCTGCACCTTCTCCAGGTAAATCTCCTCTGCACCTTCTCCGGGTAAATCTCCTCTGCACCTTCTCCAGGGAAATCTCCTCTGCACCTTCTCCGGGTAAATCTCCTCTGCACCTTCTCCAGGTAAATCTCCTCTGCACCTTCTCCAGGTTAGTCTCCTCTGCACCTTCTCCAGGTAAATCACCTCTGCTCCTTCTCCGAGTAAATATCCTCTGCACCGTCTCCAGGTAAATCTCCTCTGCAGCTTCTCCGAGTAAATCTCCTCTGCACCTTCGTCCAGTAAATCCCCTCTGGACCTCCTCCGGGTAAATCTCCTCTGAGCATTCTCCGAGTAAATCTCCTCTGCACCTTCTCTGTGTAAATCTCCTCTGCACCTTCTCCGACTAAATCTGCTCTGCACCTTCTCTGTGTAAATCTCCTCTGCACCTTCTCCGAGTAAATCTCCTCTGCACTTTCTCCGTGTAAACCTCCTCTGTACCTTCTCTGGGTAAATCTCCTCTGCACCTTCTCCGATTAAATCTCCTCTGCACCTTCTCCGGGTAAATCTCCTCTGCACCTTCTCTGGGTAAATCTCCTCTGTACCTTCTCAGGGTAAATCTCCTCTGCACCTTCTCTGGGTAAATCTCCTCTGCACCTTCTCCGGGTAAATCTCCTCTGCACCTTCTCCGACTAAATCTGCTCTGCACCTTCTCTGTGTAAATCTCCTCTGCACCTTCTCCGATTAAATCTCCTCTGCACTTTCTTCGGGTAAATCTCCTCTGCAGCATCTCCAGGTAAATCTCCTCTGTACCTTCTCAGGGTAAATCTCCTGTGCACCTTCTCCGAGTAAATCTCCTCCGCACCTTTTCCGGGAAAATCTCCTCTGCACTTACTCCCAGTAAATCTCCTCTGCACCTTCTCCGGGTAAATCTCCTCTGCTCCTTCTGTGAGTAAATCTCCTCTGCGTCTTCTCGAGGTGAATACCCTCTGCACCTTCTTCAGGTAAATGTCCTCTGCACCATCTCTGGGTAAATCTCCTCCGCATCTTCTCCAGGTAAATCTCCTCTGCTCCTTCTCCCAGTAAATCTTCTCTGCACCTTCTCCGAGTAAATCTCCTCTGCACCTTCTCCGAGGAAATCTCCTCTGCACCTTCTCCGAGTAAATCTCCATTGCACCTTCTCCGAGTAAATGTCCTCTGCACCTTCTCCAGGTAAATCTCCACTGCACCTTCTCCGGGTAAATTTCCTCTGACCCTTCTCCAGGTTAATCTCCTCTGCACCTTCTCAGGGTAAATCTCCGCTGCTCCTTCTTCGGGTAAATCTGCTCTGCACCTTCTCCGACTAAATCTCCTCTGCACCTTCTCCAGGTAAATCTCCTCTGCACCTTCTCCGACTAAATCTCCTCTGCACCTTGTCCGGGTAAATCTTCTCTGCACCTTCTCCGGGTAAAACTCCTCTGCACCTTCTCTGGGTAATTCTCCTCTACACCTGCTCCAGGTAAATCTCCTCTGCACCTTCTCCCAGTAAATCTCCTCTGCACCTTCTCCAGGTTAGTCTCCTCTGCACCTTCTCCAGGTAAATCTCCTCTGCACCTTCTCCAGGTAAATCTCCTCTGCACCTTTTCCGGGTAAATCTCCTCTGCACCTTCTCCGGGTAAATCTCCCCTGCACCTTCTCCGGGTAAATCTCCTCTGCACCTTCTCCAGGTAAATCTCCTCTGCACCTTCTCCAGGTTAGTCTCCTCTGCACCTTCTCCAGGTAAATCACCTCTGCACCTTCTCCAGGTAAATCTCCTCTGCACCTTTTCCGGGTAAGTCTGCTCTGCACCTTCTCCGGGTAAATCTCCTCTGCTCCTTCTTCGGGTAAATCTGCTCTGCACCTTCTCCGACTAAATCTCCTCTGCACCTTCTCCAGGTAAATACCCTCTGCACCTTCTCCGAATAAATCTCCTCTGCACCTTCTCCGAATAAATCTCCTCTGCACCTTCTCCAGGTAAAATTCCTCTGCACCTTCTCCGACTAAATCTCCTCTGCACCTTGTCCGGGTAAATCTCCTCTGCACCTTCTCCGACTAAATCTCCTCTGCACATTGTCCGGGTAAATCTTCTCTGCACCTTCTCCGGGTAAAACTCCTCTGCACCTTCTCTGGGTAAATCTCCTCTGCACGTTCTCCGGGTAATTCCCCACTGCACCTTCTCCTGGTAATCCTCCTCTGCACCTTCTCCAGGTAAATCTCCTCCGCACCTTCTCCAGGGAAATCTCCTCTGCACCTTCTCCGGGTAAATCTCCTCTGCACCTTCTCCGGGTAAATCTCCTCCGCACCTTCTCCAGGGAAATTTCCTCTGCACCTTCTCTGGGTAAATCTCCTCTGCACCTTCTCCGGGTAAATCTCCTCCGCACCTTCTCCAGGGAAATTTCCTCTGCACCTTCTCCGGGTAAATCTCCTCTGCTCCTTCTGTGAGTAAATCTCCACTGCACCTTCTCCGAGTAAATGTCCTCTGCACCTTCTCCAGGTAAGTCTCCTCTGCACCTTCTCTGGGTAAATCTCCTCTGCATCTTCTCCAGGTAAATCTCCTCTGCTCCTTCTCCCAATAAATCTCCTCTGCACCTTCTCCGAGTAAATCTCCACTGCGCCTTCTCCGAGGAAATCTCCTCTGCACCTTCTCCGAGTAAATCTCCACTGCACCTTCTCCGAGTAAATGTCCTCTGCACCTTCTCCAGGTAAATCTCCTCTGCAACTTCTCCGGGTGAATTTCCTCTGACCCTTCTCCAGGTAAATCTCCTCTGCACCTTCTCCAGGTAAATCTCCACTGCGCCTTCTCCGGGTAAATCTGCTCTGCACCTTCTCCGACTAAATCTCCTCTGCACCTTCTCCAGGTGAATCTCCTCTGCACCTTCTCCGACTAAATCTCCTCTGCACCTTGTCCGGGTAAATCTTCTCTGCACCTTCTCCGGGTAAAACTCCTTTGCACCTTCTCTGGGTAATTCTCCTCTGCACCTTCGCCGGGTAAATCTCCTCTGCACGTTCACCGGGTAATTCCCCACTGCACCTTCTCCTGGTAATTCTCCTCTGCACCTTCTCCAGGTAAATCTCCTCTGCACCTTCTCCAGGGAAATCTCCTCTGCACCTTCTCCGGGTAAATCTCCTCCGCACCTTCTCCAGGGAAATCTCCTCTGCACCTTCTCCGAGTAAATCACCTCTGCACCGTCTCCAGGTAAATCTCCTCTGCTCCTTCTCCGAGTAAATATCCTCTGCACCGTCTCCAGGTAAATCTCCTCTGCAGCTTCTCCGAGTAAATCTCCTCTGCACCTTCGTCCAGTAAATCCCCTCTGGACCTTCTCCGGGTAAATCTCCTCTGAACATTCTCCGAGTAAATCTCCTCGGCACCTTCTCTGTGTAAATCTCCTCTACACCTTCTCCGACTAAATCTGCTCTGCACCTTCTCTGTGTAAATCTCCTCTGCACCTTCTCCGAGTAAATCTCCTCTGCACCTTGTCCGGGTAAATCTCCTCTGCACCTTCTCCCAGTAAATCTCCTCTGCACCTTCTCCAGGTTAGTCTCCTCTGCACCTTCTCCAGGTAAATCTCCTCTGCACCTTCTCCAGGTAAATCTCCTCTGCACCTTTTCCGGGTAAATCTCCTCTGCACCTTCTCCGGGTAAATCTCCCCTGCACCTTCTCCGGGTAAATCTCCTCTGCACCTTCTCCAGGTAAATCTCCTCTGCACCTTCTCCAGGTTAGTCTCCTCTGCACCTTCTCCAGGTAAATCACCTCTGCTCCTTCTCCGAGTAAATATCCTCTGCACCGTCTCCAGGTAAATCTCCTCTGCAGCTTCTCCGAGTAAATCTCCTCTGCACCTTCGTCCAGTAAATCCCCTCTGGACCTCCTCCGGGTAAATCTCCTCTGAGCATTCTCCGAGTAAATCTCCTCTGCACCTTCTCTGTGTAAATCTCCTCTGCACCTTCTCCGACTAAATCTGCTCTGCACCTTCTCTGTGTAAATCTCCTCTGCACCTTCTCCGAGTAAATCTCCTCTGCACTTTCTCCGTGTAAACCTCCTCTGTACCTTCTCTGGGTAAATCTCCTCTGCACCTTCTCCGATTAAATCTCCTCTGCACCTTCTCCGGGTAAATCTCCTCTGCACCTTCTCTGGGTAAATCTCCTCTGCACCTTCTTCGGGTAAATCTCCTCTGCAGCATCTCCAGGTAAATCTCCTCTGTACCTTCTCAGGGTAAATCTCCTGTGCACCTTCTCCGAGTAAATCTCCTCCGCACCTTTTCCGGGAAAATCTCCTCTGCACTTACTCCCAGTAAATCCCCTCTGCACCTTCGCCGGGTAAATCTACTCTGCACCTTCTCCGGGTAAATCTCCTCTGCTCCTTCTGTGAGTAAATCTCCTCTGCGTCTTCTCGAGGTGAATACCCTCTGCACCTTCTTCAGGTAAATGTCCTCTGCACCATCTCTGGGTAAATCTCCTCCGCATCTTCTCCAGGTAAATCTCCTCTGCTCCTTCTCCCAGTAAATCTTCTCTGCACCTTCTCCGAGTAAATCTCCTCTGCACCTTCTCCGAGGAAATCTCCTCTGCACCTTCTCCGAGTAAATCTCCATTGCACCTTCTCCGAGTAAATGTCCTCTGCACCTTCTCCGGGTAAATCTCCTCTGCACCTTCTCCAGGTAAATCTCCTCTGCACCTTCTCCGACTAAATCTCCTCTGCACCTTGTCCGGGTAAATCTCCTCTGCACCTTCTCCGACTAAATCTCCTCTGCACCTTCGCCGGGTAAATCTCCTCTGCACGTCCTCCGGGTAATTCCCCACTGCACCTTCTCCTGGTAATTCTCCTCTGCACCTTCTCCAGGTAAATCTCCTCCGCACCTTCTCCAGGGAAATCTCCTCTGCACCTTCTCCGGGCAAATCTCCTCTGCACCTTCTCCGGGTAAATCTCCTCTGCACCTTCTCCGACTAAACCTCCTCTGCACCTTCTCCGGGTAAATCTCTTCTGCACCTTCTCCAGGTAAATCTCCTCTGCACCTTCTCCGACTAAATCTCCTCTGCACCTGCTCCAGGTAAATCTCCTCTGCACGTTCTCCGACTAAATCTCCTCTGCACATTGTCCGGGTAAATCTTCTCTGCACCTTCTCCGGGTAAAACTCCTCCGCACCTTCTCCGGGTAATTCTCCTCTGCACCTTCGCCGGGTAAATCTCCTCTGCATCTTCGACGGGTAAATCTCTTCTGCACCTTCTCCAGGTAAATCTCCTATTCACCTTCTCCGGGTAAATCTCCTCTGCACCTTCTCCGGGTAAATCTCCTCTGCACCTTCTCCGGGTAAATCTCCTCTGCACCTTCTCCAGGTAAATCTCCTCTGCACCTTCTCCGGGTAAATCTCCTCTGCACCTTCTCCAGGTAAATCTCTTCTGCACTTTCTCCGGGTAAACCTCCTCTGCACCTTCTCGCAGTAAATCTCCTCTGCACCTTCTCCAGGTAAATCTCCTCTGCACCTTCTCCCAGTAAATCTCCTCTGCACCTTCTCCAGGTAAATCTCCTCTGCACCTTCTCCCAGTAAATCTCCTCTGCACCTTCTCCCAGTAAATCTCCTCTGCACCTTCGCCGGGTAAATCTCCTCTGCACCCTCTCCGGGTAAACCTCCTCTGCACCTTCTCGCGGTAAATCTCCTCTGCACCTTCTCCAGGTAAATCTCCTCTGCACCTTCTCCCAGTAAATCTCCTCTGCACCTTCTCCTGGTAATTCTCCTCTGCACCTTCTCCGGGTAAATCGCCTCTGCACCTTCTCCGGGTAAATCTCCTCTGCACCTTCTCCAGGTAAATCTCCTCTGCACCTTCTCCTGGTAATTCTCCTCTGCACCTTCGCCGGCTAAATCTCCTCTGCACCTTCTCCGGGTAAATCTCCTCTGCACCTTCTCCGAGTAAATATCCTCTGCACCGTCTCCGAGTAAATCTCCTCTGCACGTTCTCCGAGTAAATATCCTCTGCACCGTCTGCAGGTAAATCACCTCTGCACCGTCTCCAGGTAAATCTCCTCTGCTCCTTCTCCGAGTAAATATCCTCTGCACCGTCTCCAGGTAAATCTCCTCTGCAGCTTCTCCGAGTAAATCTCCTCTGCACCGTCTGCAGGTAAATCACCTCTGCACCGTCTCCAGGTAAATCTCCTCTGCTCCTTCTCCGAGTAAATATCCTCTGCACCGTCTCCAGGTAAATCTCCTCTGCAGCTTCTCCGAGTAAATCTCCTCTGCACCTTCGTCCAGTAAATCCCCTCTGGACCTTCTCCGGGTAAATCTCCTCTGAACATTCTCCGAGTAAATCTCCTCGGCACCTTCTCTGTGTAAATCTCCTCTACACCTTCTCCGACTAAATCTGCTCTGCACCTTCTCTGTGTAAATCTCCTCTGCACCTTCTCCGAGTAAATCTCCTCTGCACCTTCTCCGTGTAAACCTCCTCTGCACCTTCTCCGGGTAAATCTCCTCTGAACATTCTCCGAGTAAATCTCCTCGGCACCTTCTCTGTGTAAATCTCCTCTACACCTTCTCCGACTAAATCTGCTTGCACCTTCTCTGTGTAAATCTCCTCTGCACCTTCTCCGAGTAAATCTCCTCTGCACCTTCTCCGTGTAAACCTCCTCTGCACCTTCTCCGGGTAAATCTCCTCTGCACCTTCTCCGAGGAAATCTCCTCTGCACCTTCTCCAGGTAAATCTCCTCTGCACCTTCTCCGACTAAATCTCCTCTGCACCTTGTCCGGGTAAATCTCCTCTGCACCTTCTCCGACTAAATCTCCTCTGCACATTGTCCGGGTAAATCTTCTCTGCACCTTCTCCGGGTAAATCTCCTCTGCACATTCTCCGACTAAATCTCCTCTGCACCTTCTCTCAGTAAATCTCCTCTGCACCTTCTCCGGGTAAATCTCCTCTGCACCTTCTCCAGGTAAATCTCCTCTGCACCTTCTCCAGGTAAATCTCCTCTGCACCTTTTCCGGGTAAATCTCCTCTGCACCTTCTCCGGGTAAATCTCCTCTGCACCTTCTCCGGGTAAATCTCCTCTGCAGCTTTTCCGGGTAAATCCCCTCTGCACCTTCTCCCAGTAAATCTCCTCTGCACCTTCTCCGGGTAAATCTCCTCTGCAGCTTCTTCAGGCAAATCTCCTCTGCACCTTCTCTGGGTAAATCTCCTCTGCACCTTCTCCGAGTATATCTCCTCAGCACCTTCCCCAGGTAAATCTCCTCTGCACCTTCTCCGAGTAAATCTCCTCAGCACCTTCTCCAGGTAAATCCCTTCTGCACCTTCTCCCAGTAAATCTCCTCTGCACCTTCTCCGGGTAAATCTCCTCTGCACCTTCTCCGGGTAAATCTCTTCTGCACCTTCTCCAGGTAAATCTCCTCTGCACCTTCTCCAGGTAAATCTACTCTGCACCTTCTCCCAGTAAATCTACTCTGCACCTTCTCCGGGTAAATCGCCTCTGCACCTTCTCCCAGTAAATCTACTCTGCACCTTCTCCGGGTAAATCTCCTCTGCACCTTCTCTGGGTAATTCTCCTCTGCACCTTCGCCGGGTAAATCTCCTCTGCACCTTCTCCGGGTAATTCCCCACTGCACCTTCTCCTGGTAATTCTCCTCTGCACCTTCTCCGGCTAAATCTCCTCTGCACCTTCTCCAGGGAAATCTCCTCTGCACCTTCTCCGGGTAAATCTCCTCTGCACCTTCTCCGGGTAAATCTCCTCTGCACCTTCTCCGGGTAAATCTCCTCTGCACCTTCTCCAGGTAAATCTCCTCTGCACCTTCTCCTGATAATTCTCCTCTGCACCTTCTCCGGGTAAATCTCCTCTGCACCTTCTCCTGATAATTCTCCTCTGCACCTTCGCCGGGTAAATCTCCTCTGCACCTTCTCCAGGTAAATCTCCTCTGCACCTTCTCCAGGTAAATCTCCACTGCACCTTCTCCAGGTAAATCTCTTCTGCACCTTCTCCGGGTAAATCTCCTCTGCACCTTCTCCGGGTAAATCTCCTCTGCACCTTCTCCGGGTAAATCTCCTCTGCACCTTCTCCTGATAATTCTCCTCTGCACCTTCTCCGGGTAAATCTCCTCTTCAACTTCTCCAGGGAAATCTCCTCTGCATCTTCTCCGGGTAAATCTCCTCTGCACCTTCTCCGGGTAAATCTCCTCTGCACCTTCTCCGGGTAAAACTCCTCTTCAACTTCTCCAGGGAAATCTCCTCTGCATCTTCTCCAGGTAAATCTCTTCTGCACCTTCTCCGGGTAAATCTCCTCTGCACCTTCTCCGGGTAAATCTCCTCTGCACCTTCTCCGGGTAAAACTCCTCTGCACCTACTCCTGTTAATTCTCCTCTTCAACTTCTCCGGGTAAATCTCCTCTGCACCTTCTCCGGGTAAATCTCCTCTGCACCTTCTCCTGGTAATTCTCCTCTGCACCTTCGCCGGGTAATTCTCCACTGCACCTTCTCCTGGTAATTCTCCTCTGCACCTTCTCCGGGTAAATCTCCTCTGCATCTTCTCCAGGGAAATCTCCTCTGCACCTTCTCCGGGTAAATCTCCTCTGCACCTTCTCCGGGTAAATCTCCTCTGCACCTTCTCTGACTAAATCTCCTCTGCATCTTCACCGGGTAAATCTCTTCTGCACCTTCTCCAGGTAATTCTCCTCTGCACCCTCTCCAGGTAAATCTCCTCTGCACCTTCTCCGGGTAAGTCTCCACTGCACCTTCTCCGGGTAAATCTCCTCTGCACCTTCTCCAGGTAAATCTCCTCTGCACCTTCTCCGGGTAAATCTCCTCTGCACCTTCTCCAGGTAAATATCCTCCGCACATTCTCCAGGTGAATCTCTTCTGCACTTTCTCCGGGTAAACCTTCTCTGCACCTCCTCCCAGTAAATCTCCTCTGCACCTTCTCCCAGTAAATCTCCTCTGCACCTTCTCCCAGTAAATCTCCTCTGCACCTTCTCCTGGTAATTCTCCTCTGCACCTTCTCCGGGTAAATCTCCTCTGCACCTTCTCCGGGTAAATCTCCTCTGCACCTTCTCCGGGTAAATCTCCTCTGCACCTTCGCCGGATAAATCTTCTCTGCACCTTCTCCGGGTAAATCTCCTCTGCACCTTCTCCGAGTAAATATCCTCTGCACTGTCTCCGAGTAAATCTCCTCTGCAGCTTCTCCGAGTAAATATCCTCTGCACCATTTCCAGGTAAATCTCCTCTGCACCTTCTTCGAGTAAATCTCCTCTGCACCGTCTCCAGGTAAATCACCTCTGCACCGTCTCCAGGTAAATCTCCTCTGCTCTTTCTACGAGTAAATATCATCTGCACCGTCTCCAGGTAAATCTCCTCTGCACCTTCGTCCAGTAAATCCCCTCTGGACCTTCTCCGGGTAAATCTCCTCTGAACGTTCTCCGAGTAAATCTCCTCTGCACCTTCTCTGTGTAAATCTCCTCTGCACCTTCTCCGACTAAATCTCCGCTGCACCTTCTCTGTGTAAATCTCCTCTGCACCTTCTCTGTGTAAATCTCCTCTGCACCTTCTCCGACTAAATCTCCGCTGCACCTTCTCTGTGTAAATCTCCTGTGCACCTTCTCCGAGTAAATCTCCTCTGCACCTTCTCCGTGTAAACCTCCTCTGCACCTTCTCCCGGTAAATCTCCTTTGCACATTCTCCGAGTAAATCTCCTCTGCCCCTTCTCCAGGTAAATCTCCTCTGCACCTTCTCCGAATAAATCTCCTCTGCACCTTCTCCGTGTAAACCTCCTCTGCACCTTTTCCCGGTAAATCTCCTCTGCACCTTCTCCGAGTAAATCTCCTCTGCCCCTTCTCCAGGTAAATCTCCTCTGCACCTTTTCCCGGTAATTCTCCTCTGCACCTTCTCCGGGTAAATCTCCGCTGCACCTTCTCCGTGTAAACCTCCTCTGCACCTTTTCCCGGTAAATCTCCTCTGCTCTTTCTACGAGTAAATATCATCTGCACCGTCTCCAGGTAAATCTCCTCTGCACCTTCGTCCAGTAAATCCCCTCTGGACCTTCTCCGGGTAAATCTCCTCTGAACGTTCTCCGAGTAAATCTCCTCTGCACCTTCTCTGTGTAAATCTCCTCTGCACCTTCTCCGACTAAATCTCCGCTGCACCTTCTCTGTGTAAATCTCCTCTGCACCTTCTCCGAGTAAATCTCCTCTGCACCTTATCCGTGTAGACCTCCTCTGCACCGTCTCCAGGTAAATCTCCTCTGCACCTTCTCCAGGTAACTCTCCTCTGCACCTCATCCCAGTAAATCTCCTCTGCACCTTCGCCGGGTAAATCTCCTCTGCACCTTCTCCGGGTAAATCTCCTCTGCACCTTCTTCAGGTAAATCTCCTCTGCTCCTTCTCCCAATAAATCTCCTCTGCACCTTCTCCGTGTAAACCTCCTCTGCACCTTCTCCGAGGAAATCTCCTCTGCACCTTCTCCGAGTAAATCTCCTCTGCACTTTCTCCGAGTAAATGTCCTCCGCACCTTCTCCAGGTAAATCTCCACTGCACCTTCTCCGGGTAAATTTCCTCTGACCCTTCTCCAGGTAAATCTCCTCTGCACCTTCTCCGGGTAAATCTCCTCTGCACCTTCTCCGGGTAAATCTCCTCTGCACCTTCTCCAGGTAAATCTCCTATGCACCTTCTCCGGGTAAAACTCCTCTGCACCTTCTCCAGGTAAATCTCCTCTGCACCTTCTCCGGGTAAATCTCCGCTGCACATTCTCCGGGTAAATCTCTTCTGCACTTTCTCTGGGTAAACCTCCTCTGCACCTTCTCCCAGTAAATCTCCTCTGCACCTTCTCCAGGTAAATCTCCTCTGCACCTTCTCCCAGTAAATCTCCTCTGCACCTTCTCTGGGTAAATCTCCTCTGCACCTTCTCCGGGTAAATCTCCTCTGCACCTTCTCCAGGTAAATCTCCTCTGCACCTTCTACTGGTAATTCTCCTCTGCACCTTCGACGGGTAAATCTCCTCTGCACCTTCTCCGGGTAAATCTCCTCTGCACCTTCTCCGAGTAAATCTCCTCTGCACCGTCTCCGAGTAAATCTCCTCTGCAGCTTCTCTGAGTAAATCTCCTCTGCACCGTCTCCAGGTAAATCACCTCTGCCCCTTCTCCGAGTAAATCTCCTCTGCACCGTCTCCAGGTAAATCACCTCTGCACCGTCTCCAGGTAAATCTCCTCTGCCCCTTCTCCGAGTAAATATCCTCTGCACCGTCTCCAGGTAAATCTCCACTGAACATTCTCTGAGTAAATCTCCTCTGCACCTTCTCTGTGTAAATCTCCTCTGCACCTTCTCCGACTAAATCTCCGCTGCACCTTCTCTGTGTAAATCTCCTCTGCACCTTCTCCGAGTAAATCTCCTCTGCACCTTCTCCGTGTAAACCTCCTCTGCACCTTCTCCCGGTAAATCTCCTCTGCACATTCTCCGAGTAAATCTCCTCTGCCCCTTCTCCAGGTAAATCTCCTCTGCACCTTCTCCGAATAAATCTCCTCTGAACCTTCTCCGTGTAAACCTCCTCTGCACCTTTTCCCGGTAAATCTCCTCTGCACCTTCTCCGAGTAAATCTCCTCTGCCCCTTCTCCAGGTAAATCTCCGCTGCACCTTCCCTGTGTAAATCTCCTCTGCACCTTCTCCGAGCAAATCTCCTCTGCACCTTCTCCGTGTAAACATCCTCTGCACCTTCTCCCGGTAAATCTGCTCTGCACCTTCTCCGGGTCAATCTCCTCTGCACCTTCTCCGGGTAAATCTCCTCTGCACCTTCTCCGGGTAAATCTCAACTGCACCTTCTTCGGGTAAATCTCCTCTGCAGCGTCTCCAGGTATATCTCCTCTGCACCTTCTCCGGGTAAATCTCCTCTGCACCTTCTCCAGGTAAATCTCCTCTGCACCTTCTCCGGGTAAATCTCCTCCGCACCTTCTCCGGGTAACTCTCCTCTGCACCTTCTCCCAGTAAATCTCCTCCGCACCTTCTCCAGGTAAATCTCCTCTGCACCTTCTCCGGGTAAATCTCCTCCGCACCTTCTCCGAGTAAACCTCCTCTGCACCTTCTCCGAGGAAATCTCCTCTGCACCTTCTCCGAGTAAATCTCCTCTGCACCTTCTCCGAGTAAATGTCCTCTGCACCTTCTCCAGGTAAATCTCCACTGCATCTCCTCTGGGTCAATTTCCTCTGACCCTTCTCCAGGTAAATCTCCTCTGCACCTTCTCCGGGTAAATCTCCTCTGCACCTTCTCCGGGTAAATCTCCTCTGCACCTTCTCCAGGTAAATCTCCTCTGCACCTTCTCCGGGTAAATCTCTTCTGCACTTTCTCTGGGTAAATCTCTTCTGCACTTTCTCTGGGTAAACCTCCTCTGCACCTTTTCCCAGTAAATCTCCTCTGCACCTTCTCCAGGTAAATCTCCTCTGCACCTTCTCCCAGTAAATCTCCTCTGCACCTTCTCCTGGTAATTCTCCTCTGCACCTTCGCCGGGTAAATCTCCTCTGCACCTTCTCCGGGTAAATCTCCTCTGCACCTTCTCCAGGTAAATCTCCTCTGCACCTTCTACTGGTAATTCTCCTCTGCACCTTCGCCGGGTAAATCTCCTCTGCACCTTCTCCGAGTAAATATCCTCTGCACCGTCACCGAGTAAATCTCCTCTGCAGCTTCTCCGAGTAAATCTTCTCTGCACCGTCTCCAGGTAAATCTCCTCTGCAGCGTCTCCGAGTAAATCTCCTCTGCACCTTCGTCCAGTAAATCGACTCTGGACCTTCTGCAGGTAAATCTCCACTGAACATTCTCCGACTAAATCTCCTCTGCACCTTCTCTGTGTAAATCTCCTCTGCACCTTCTTCGACTAAATCTCCACTGCACCTTCTCTGTGTAAATCTCCTCTGCACCTTCTCCGAGTAAATCTCCTCTGCACCTCTCCGTGTAAACCACCTCTGCACCTTCTCCCGGTAAATCTCCTCTGCACCTTCTCCGGGTAAATCTCCTCTGCACCTTCTCCGGGTAAATCTCCTCTGCACCTTCTCTGTGTAAATCTCCTCTGCACCTTCTTCGACTAAATCTCCACTGCACCTTCTCTGTGTAAATCTCCTCTGCACCTTCTCCGAGTAAATCTCCTCTGCACCTCTCCGTGTAAACCACCTCTGCACCTTCTCCCGGTAAATCTCCTCTGCACCTTCTCCGGGTAAATCTCCGCTGCACCTTCTTCGGGTAAATCTCCTCTGCAGCGTCTCCAGGTAAATCTCCTCTGCACCTTCTCCGGGTAAATCTCCTCTGCACCTTCTCCGGGTAACTCTCCACTGCACCTTCTCCCAGTAAATCTCCTCTGCACCTTTGCCGCGTAAATCTCCTCTGCACCTTCTCCGGGTAAATCTCCTCTGCACCTTCTGTGAGTAAATCTCCTCTGCATCTTCTCGAGGTAAATCCCCTTTGCACCTTCTTCAGGTAAATCTCCTCTGCACCTTCTCTGGGTAAATCTCCTCTGCATCTTCTCCAGATAAATCTCCTCTGCTCCTTCTCCCAGTAAATCTCCTCTGCACCTTCTCCGAGTAAACCTCCTCTGCACCTTCTCCGAGGAAATCTCCTCTGCACCTTCTCCGAGTAAATCTCCTCTGCACCTTCTACTTGTAATTCTCCTCTGCACCTTCGCCGGGTAAATCTCCTCTGCACCTTCTCCAGGTAAATCTCCTCTGCACTTTCTCCGAGTAAATATCCTCTGCACCGTCACCGTTTAAATCTCCTCTGCAGCTTCTCCGAGTAAATATCCTCTGCACCTTCGTCCAGTAAATCGACTCTGGACCTTCTGCGGATAAATCTCCACTGAACATTCTCCGAGTAAAACTCCTCTGCACCTTCTCTGTGTAAATCTCCTCTGCACCTTCTCCGAGTAAATCTCCTCTGCACCTTCCCCGTGTAAACCTCCTCTGCACCTTCTCCCGGTAAATCTCCTCTGCACCTTCTCCGGGTAAATCTCCTCTGAACCTTCTCCGGGTAAATCTCCTCTGCACCTTCTCTGGGTAAATCTCCACTGCACCTTCTTCGGGTAAATCTCCTCTGCAGCGTCTCCAGGTAAATCTCCTCTGCACCTTCTCCGGGTAAATCTCCTCTGCACCTTCTCCGGGTAACTCTCCACTGCACCTTCTCCGAGTAAATCTCCTCTGACCCTTCTCCAGGTAAAACTCCTCTGCACCTTCTCCGGGTAAATCTCTTCTGCACCTTCTCCAGTTAAATCTCCTCTGCACCTTCTCCAAGTAAATCTCCTCTGCACCTTCTCCGTGTAAATCTCCTCTGCACCTTCTCCGAGTAAATCTCCGTTGCACCTTCAACAGGTAAGTCTCTTCTGCACCTTCTCCGGGTAAATGTCCTCTGCACCGTCTCCGAAGAAATCTCCTCTGCACCTTCAACAGGTAAATCTCGTCTTCATCTTCTCCAGGTAAATCTCCTCCTCACCTTCTACGTGTAAATCTCCTCTGCATTTTTCCAGGTAAATCTCCTCTGCACCTTCTCCGAGTAAATCTCCGTTGCACCTTCAACAGGTAAGTCTCCTCTGCACCTTCTCCGGGTAAATGTCCTCTGCACCTTCTACGAAGAAATCTCCTCTGCACCTTCAACAGGTAAATCTCCTCTGCATCTTCTCCAGGTAAATCTCCTCCTCACCTTCTCCGGGTAAGTCTCCTCTGCACCTTCTCCAGGTAAATCTCCTCTGCACCTTCTCCAGGTAAATCTCGCCTGCATGTTCTCGGAGTAAATCTCCTCTGCATCATCTCCGGGGAAATCTCCTCCACACCTTCTCCGAGTAAATCTCCTCTGACCCTTCTCCAGGTAAATCTCCTCTGCATCTTCTCCAGGTAAATCTCCTCCTCACCTTCTACGTGTAAATCTCCTCTGCATTTTTCCAGGTAAATCTCCTCTGCACTTTCTCCGAGTAAATCTCCATTGCACCTTCGTCCAGTAAATCCCCTCTGGACCTTCTCCGGGTAAATCTCCTCTGAACATTCTCCAGGTACATCTCCACTGCACCTTCTCCGGGTAAATTTCCTCTGACCCTTCTCCAGGTAAATCTCCTCTGCACCTTCTCCGGGTAAATCTCCTCTGCACCTTCTCCAGGTAAATCTCCTCTGCACCTTCTCCTGGTAATTCTCCTCTGCACCTTCGCCGGCTAAATCTCCTCTGTATCTTCTCTGGGTAAATCTCCTCTGCACCTTCTCCAAGTAAATATCCTCTGCACCGTCTCCGAGTAAATCTCCTCTGCAGCTTCTCCGAGTAAATATCCTCTGCACAGTCTCCAGGTAAATCTCCTCTGCACCTTCTCCGAGTAAATCTCCTCTGCACCGTCTCCAGGTAACTCACCTCTGCACCGTCTCCAGGTAAACCTCCTCTGCTCCTTCACCGAGTAAATGTCCTCTGCACCGTCTCCAGGTAAATTTCCTCTGCTCCTTCTCCGAGTAAATATCCTCTGCACCTTCTCCGAGTAAATCTCCTCTGCACCTTCTCCGGGTAAATCTCCTCCGCACCTTCTCCGAGTAAATCTGCTCTGCACCTTCTCCAGGTAAATCTCCTCTGCACCTTCTCCGGGTAAATCGCCTCTGCATCTTCACTGGGTAAATCTCCTCTGCACCTTCTCCAGGTAAATCTCCTCTGCACCTTCTCCGAGTAAATCTGCTCTGCACCTTCTCCTGTTAAATCTCCTCTGCACCTTCTCCGAGTAAATCTCCTCTGCACCTTCTCCGTGTAAATCTCCTCTGCACCTTCTCCGAGTAAATCTGCTCTGCACCTTCTCCAGGTAAATCTCGCCTGCATGTTCTCGGAGTAAATGTCCTCTGCACCTTCTCATAAGAAATCTCCTCTGCACCTTCAACAGGTAAATCTCCTCTCCATCTTCTCCAGGTAAATCTCCTCCTCACCTTCTACGTGTAAATCTCCTCTGCATTTTTCCAGGTAAATCTCCTCTGCACTTTCTCCGAGTAAATCTCCATTGCACCTTCGTCCAGTAAATCCCCTCTGGACCTTCTCCGGGTAAATCTCCTCTGAACATTCTCCGAGTAAATCTCCTCCTCACCTTCTCCGGGTAAGTCTCCTCTGCACCTTCTCCAGGTAAATCTCCTCTGCACCTTCTCCAGGTAAATCTCGCCTGCATGTTCTCGGAGTAAATCTCCTCTGCATCATCTCCGGGGAAATCTCCTCCACACCTTCTCCGAGTAAATCTCCTCTGACCCTTCTCCAGGTATAACTCCTCTGCACCTTCTCCGGGTAAATCTCTTCTGCACCTTCTCCAGTTAAATCTCCTCTGCACCTTCTCCGAGTAAATCTCCTCTGCACCTTCTCCGTGTAAATCTCCTCTGCACCTTCTCCGAGTAAATCTCCGTTGCACCTTCAACAGGTAAGTCTCCTCTGCACCTTCTCCGGGTAAATGTCCTCTGCACCTTCTCCGAAGAAATCTCCTCTGCACCTTCAACAGGTAAATCTCCTCTGCATCTTCTCCAGGTAAATCTCCTCCTCACCTTCTACGTGTAAATCTCCTCTGCATTTTTCCAGGTAAATCTCCTCTGCACTTTCTCCGAGTAAATCTCCATTGCACCTTCGTCCAGTAAATCCCCTCTGGACCTTCTCCGGGTAAATCTCCTCTGAACATTCTCCAGGTACATCTCCACTGCACCTTCTCCGGGTAAATTTCCTCTGACCCTTCTCCAGGTAAATCTCCTCTGCACCTTCTCCGGGTAAATCTCCTCTGCACCTTCTCCAGGTAAATCTCCTCTGCACCTTCTCCTGGTAATTCTCCTCTGCACCTTCGCCGGCTAAATCTCCTCTGTATCTTCTCTGGGTAAATCTCCTCTGCACCTTCTCCAAGTAAATATCCTCTGCACCGTCTCCGAGTAAATCTCCTCTGCAGCTTCTCCGAGTAAATATCCTCTGCACAGTCTCCAGGTAAATCTCCTCTGCACCTTCTCCGAGTAAATCTCCTCTGCACCGTCTCCAGGTAACTCACCTCTGCACCGTCTCCAGGTAAACCTCCTCTGCTCCTTCACCGAGTAAATGTCCTCTGCACCGTCTCCAGGTAAATTTCCTCTGCTCCTTCTCCGAGTAAATATCCTCTGCACCTTCTCCGAGTAAATCTCCTCTGCACCTTCTCCGGGTAAATCTCCTCCGCACCTTCTCCGAGTAAATCTGCTCTGCACCTTCTCCAGGTAAATCTCCTCTGCACCTTCTCCGGGTAAATCGCCTCTGCATCTTCACTGGGTAAATCTCCTCTGCACCTTCTCCAGGTAAATCTCCTCTGCACCTTCTCCGAGTAAATCTGCTCTGCACCTTCTCCTGTTAAATCTCCTCTGCACCTTCTCCGAGTAAATCTCCTCTGCACCTTCTCCGTGTAAATCTCCTCTGCACCTTCTCCGAGTAAATCTGCTCTGCACCTTCTCCAGGTAAATCTCGCCTGCATGTTCTCGGAGTAAATGTCCTCTGCACCTTCTCATAAGAAATCTCCTCTGCACCTTCAACAGGTAAATCTCCTCTCCATCTTCTCCAGGTAAATCTCCTCCTCACCTTCTACGTGTAAATCTCCTCTGCATTTTTCCAGGTAAATCTCCTCTGCACTTTCTCCGAGTAAATCTCCATTGCACCTTCGTCCAGTAAATCCCCTCTGGACCTTCTCCGGGTAAATCTCCTCTGAACATTCTCCGAGTAAATCTCCTCTGCACCTTCTCTGTGTAAATCTCCTCTGCACCTTCTCCAACTAAATCTCGCTGCACCTTCTCTGTGTAAATCTCCTCTGCACCTTCTCCGAGTAAATCTCCTCTGCACCTTCTCCGTGTAAACCTCCTCTGCACCTTCTCCAGGTAAATCTCCTCTGCACCTTCTCCGAGTAAATCTCCTCTGCACCTTCTCCGGGTAAATCACCTCTGCACCTTCTCTGGGTAAATCTCCTCTGCACCTTCTTCGGCTAAATCTCCTCTGCAGCGTCTCCACGTAAATCTCCTCTGCACCTTCTCCGGGTAACTCTCCTCTGCACCTTATCCCAGTAAATCTCCTCTGCACCTTCGCCGGGTAAATCTCCTCTGCACCTTCTGCGGGTAAATCTCCTCTGCACCTTCTGTGAGTAAATCTCCTCTGCATCTTCTCGAGGTAAATCCCCTCTGCACCTTCTTCAGGTAAATCTCCTCTGCACCTTCTCTGGGTAAATCTCCTCTGCATCTTCTCCAGGTAAATCTCCTCTGCTCCTTCTCCCAGTAAATCTCCTCTGCACCTTCTCCGAGTAAACCTCCTCTGCACCTTCTCCGAGGAAATCTCCTCTGCACCTTCTCCGAGTAAATCTCCTCTGCACCTTCTCCGAGTAAATGTCCTCTGCACCTTCTCCAGGTAAATCTCCACTGCACCTTCTCTGGGTCAATTTCCTCTGACCCTTCTCCAGGTAAATCTCCTCTGCACCTTCTCCGGGTAAATCTCCTCTGCACCTTCTCCGGGTAAATCTCCTCTGCGCCTTCTCCAGGTAAATCTGCTATGCACCTTCTCCGGGTAAATCTCCTCTGCACCTTCTCCAGGTAAATCTCCTCTGCACCTTCTCCGGGTAAATCTCCGCTGCACATTCTCCGGGTAAATCTCTTCTGCACTTTCTCTGGGTAAATCTCCTCTGCACCTTCTCCAGGTAAATCTCCTCTGCACCTTCTCCCAGTAAATCTCCTCTGCACCTTCTCCAGGTAAATCTCCTCTGCACCTTCGCCGGGTAAATCTCCTCTGCACCTTCTCCGGGTAAATCTCCTCTGCACCTTCTCCAGGTAAATCTCCTCTGCACCTTCTACTGGTAATTCTCCTCTGCACCTTCTCCGGGTAAATCTCCGCTGCACATTCTCCGGGTAAATCTCTTCTGCACTTTCTCTGGGTAAACCTCCACTGCACCTTTTCCCAGTAAATCTCCTCTGCACCTTCTCCCAGTAAATCTCCTCTGCACCTTCTCCTGGTAATTCTCCTCTGCACCTTCGCCGGGTAAATCTCCTCTGCACCTTCTCCGGGTAAATCTCCTCTGCACCTTCTCCGGGTAAATCTCCTCTGCACCTTCTCCGGGTAAATCTCCTCTGCACCTTCTCCAGGTAAATCTCCTCTGCACCTTCTACTGGTAATTCTCCTCTGCACCTTCTCCGGGTAAATCTCCTCTGCACCTTCTCCGAGTAAATATCCTCTGCACCGTCACCGAGTAAATCTCCTCTGCAGCTCCTCCGAGTAAATATCCTCTGCACCATCTCCAGGTAAATCTCCTCTGCCCCTTCTCCGAGTAAATCTCCTCTGCACCGTCTCCAGGTAAATCTCCTCTGCAGCGTCTCCGAGTAAATCTCCTCTGCACCTTCGTCAAGTAAATCGACTCTGCATCTTCTCGAGGTAAATCCCCTTTGCACCTTCTTCAGGTAAATCTCCTCTGCTCCTTCTCCCAGTAAATCTCCTCTGCACCTTCTCCGAGTAAACCTCCTCTGCACCTTCTCCGAGGAAATCTCCTCTGCACCTTCTCCGAGTCAATCTCCTCTGCACCTTCTACTGGTAATTCTCCTCTGCACCTTCTCCGGGTAAATCTCCTCTGCACCTTCTCCGAGTAAATATCCTCTGCACCGTCACCGTTTAAATCTCCTCTGCAGCTTCTCCGAGTAAATATCCTCTGCACCATCTCCAGGTAAATCTCCTCTGCCCCTTCTCCGAGTAAATCTCCTCTGCACCGTCTCCAGGTAAATCTCCTCTGCAGCTTCTCCGAGTAAATCTCCTCTGCACCTTCGTCCAGTAAATCGACTCTGGACCTTCTCTGGGTAAATCTCCACTGCACCTTCTTCGGGTAAATCTCCTCTGCAGCGCCTCCAGGTAAATCTCCTCTGCACCTTCTCCGGGTAAATCTCCTCTGCACCTTCTCCGGGTAACTCTCCACTGCACCTTCTCCGAGTAAATCTCCTCTGCACCTTCTCCGTGTAAATCTCCTCTGCACCTTCTCCGAGTAAATCTCCGTTGCACCTTCAACAGGTAAGTCTCCTCTGCACCTTCTCCGGGTAAATGTCCTCTGCACCGTCTCCGAAGAAATCTCCTCTGCACCTTCAACAGGTAAATCTCGTCTTCATCTTCTCCAGGTAAATCTCCTCCTCACCTTCTACGTGTAAATCTCCTCTGCATTTTTCCAGGTAAATCTCCTCTGCACCTTCTCCGAGTAAATCTCCGTTGCACCTTCAACAGGTAAGTCTCCTCTGCACCTTCTCCGGGTAAATGTCCTCTGCACCTTCTCCGAAGAAAGCTCCTCTGCACCTTCAACAGGTAAATCTCCTCTGCATCTTTTCCAGCTAAATCTCCTCCTCACCTTCTCCGGGTAAGTCTCCTCTGCACCTTCTCCAGGTAAATCTCCTCTGCACCTTCTCCAGGTAAATCTCGCCTGCATGTTCTCGGAGTAAATCTCCTCTGCATCATCTCCGGGGAAATCTCCTCCGCACCTTCTCCGAGAAAATCTGCTCTGCACCTTCTCCAGGTCAGTCTCCTTTGCACCTTCTCTGGGTAAGTCTCCT
Source organism: Scyliorhinus torazame (assembly GCF_047496885.1). Lineage (NCBI taxonomy): Eukaryota > Metazoa > Chordata > Chondrichthyes > Carcharhiniformes > Scyliorhinidae > Scyliorhinus > Scyliorhinus torazame. Next base: position 266,398,593 of record NC_092715.1, on the reverse strand, counting down.
CTGCACCATCTCCGAGTAAATCTCCTCTGCCCCTTCTCCAGGTAAATCACCTCTGCACCTTCTCCAAAAAATCTCCTCTGCACCTTCTCCGAGTAAATCTCCTCTGACCCTTCTCCAGGTAAAACTCCTCTGCACCTCCGGGTAAATCTCTTCTGCACCTTCTCCAGTTAAATCTCCTCTGCACCTTCTCCGAGTAAATCTCCTCTGCACCTTCTCCGTGTAAATCTCCTCTGCACCTTCTCCGAGTAAATCTCCGTTGCACCTTCAACAGGTAAGTCTCCTCTGCACCTTCTCCGGGTAAATGTCCTCTGCACCTTCTCCGAAGAAATCTCCTCTGCACCTTCAACAGGTAAATCTCCTCTGCATCTTCTCCAGGTAAATCTCCTCCTCACCTTCTACGTGTAAATCTCCTCTGCATCTCCTCTGAGTAAATCTACATTGCACCTTCGTCCAGTAAATCCCCTCTGGACCTTCTCCGGGTAAATCTCCTCTGAACATTCTCCGAGTAAATCTCCTCTGCACCTTCTCTGTGTAAATCTCCTCTGCACCTTCTCCAACTAAATCTCCGCTGCACCTTCTCTGTGTAAATCTCCTCTGCACCTTCTCCGAGTAAATCTCCTCTGCACCTTCTCCGTGTAAACCTCCTCTGCACCTTCTCCAGGTAAATCTCCTCTGCACCTTCTCCGAGTAAATCTCCTCTGCACCTTCTCCGGGTAAATCACCTCTGCACCTTCTCTGGGTAAATCTCCTCTGCACCTTCTTCGGCTAAATCTCCTCTGCAGCGTCTCCAGGTAAATCTCCTCTGCACCTTCTCCGGGTAACTCTCCTCTGCACCTTATCCCAGTAAATCTCCTCTGCACCTTCGCCGGGTAAATCTCCTCTGCACCTTCTGCGGGTAAATCTCCTCTGCACCTTCTGTGAGTAAATCTCCTCTGCATCTTCTCGAGGTAAATCCCCTCTGCACCTTCTTCAGGTAAATCTCCTCTGCACCTTCTCTGGGTAAATCTCCTCTGCATCTTCTCCAGGTAAATCTCCTCTGCTCCTTCTCCCAGTAAATCTCCTCTGCACCTTCTCCGAGTAAACCTCCTCTGCACCTTCTCCGAGGAAATCTCCTCTGCACCTTCTTCGAGTAAATCTCCTCTGCACCTTCTCCGAGTAAATGTCCTCTGCACCTTCTCCAGGTAAATCTCCACTGCACCTTCTCCGGGTCAATTTCCTCTGACCCTTCTCCAGGTAAATCTCCTCTGCACCTTCTCCGGGTAAATCTCCTCTGCACCTTCTCCGGGTAAATCTCCTCTGCGCCTTCTCCAGGTAAATCTCCCATGCACCTTCTCCGGGTAAATCTCCTCTGCACCTTCTCCAGGTAAATCTCCTCTGCACCTTCTCCGGGTAAATCTCCGTTGCACATTCTCCGGGTAAATCTCTTCTGCACTTTCTCTGCGTAAACCTCCTCTGCACCTTTTCCCAGTAAATCTCCTCTGCACCTTCTCCAGGTAAATCTCCTCTGCACCTTCTCCCAGTAAATCTCCTCTGCACCTTCTCCTGGTAATTCTCCTCTGCACCTTCGCCGGGTAAATCTCCTCTGCACCTTCTCCGGGTAAATCTCCTCTGCACCTTCTCCGGGTAAATCTCCTCTGCACCTTCTCCAGGTAAATCTCCTCTGCACCTTCTACTGGTAATTCTCCTCTGCACCTTCGCCGGGTAAATCTCCTCTGCACCTTCTCCGAGTAAATGTCCTCTGCACCTTCTCCAGGTAAATCTCCTCTGCACCTTCTCCGGGTAAGTCTCCTCTGCACCTTCTCCGGGTAAATCTCCTCTGCACCTTCTCCAGGTAAATCTCCTCTGCACCTTCTACTGGTAATTCTCCTCTGCACCTTCGCCGGGTAAATCTCCTCTGCACCTTCTCCGAGTAAATGTCCTCTGCACCTTCTCCAGGTAAATCTCCTATGCACCTTCTCCGTGTAAATCTCCTCTGCACCTTCTCCGGGTCAATTTCCTCTGACCCTTCTCCAGGTAAATCTCCTCTGCACCTTCTCCGGGTAAATCTCCTCTGCACCTTCTCCGGGTAAATCTCCTCTGCGCCTTCTCCAGGTAAATCTCCTATGCACCTTCTCCGTGTAAATCTCCTCTGCACCTTCTCCGAGTAAATCTCCGTTGCACCTTCTCCGTGTAAATCTCCTCTGCACCTTCTCCGAGTAAATCTCCGTTGCACCTTCAACAGGTAAGTCTCCTCTGCACATTCTCCGGGTAAATCTCTTCTGCACTTTCTCTGGGTAAACCTCCTCTGCACCTTTTCCCAGTAAATCTCCTCTGCACCTTCTCCAGGTAAATCTCCTCTGCACCTTCTCCCAGTAAATCTCCTCTGCACCTTCTCCTGGTAATTCTCCTCTGCACCTTCGCCGGGTAAATCTCCTCTGCACCTTCTCCGGGTAAATCTCCTCTGCACCTTCACCGGGTAAGTCTCCTCTGCACCTTCTCCGGGTAAATCTCCTCTGCACCTTCTCCAGGTAAATCTCCTCTGCACCTTCTACTGGTAATTCTCCTCTGCACCTTCGCCGGGTAAATCTCCTCTGCACCTTCTCCGGGTAAATCTCCTCTGCACCTTCTCCGAGTAAATATCCTCTGCACCGTCACCGAGTAAATCTCCTCTGCAGCTTCTCCGAGTAAATATCCTCTGCACCATCTCCAGGTAAATCTCCTCTGCCCCTTCTCCGAGTAAATCTCCTCTGCACCGTCTCCAGGTAAATCTCCTCTGCACCTTCTCTGTGTAAATCTCCTCTGCACCTTCTTCGACTAAATCTCCGCTGCACCTTCTCCGAGTAAATCTCCTCTGACCCTTCTCCAGGTAAAACTCCTCTGCACCTTCTCCGGGTAAATCTCTTCTGCACCTTCTCCAGTTAAATCTCCTCGGCACCTTCTCCGAGTAAATCTCCTCTGCACCTTCTCCGTGTAAATCTCCTCTGCACCTTCTCCGAGTAAATCTCCGTTGCACCTTCAACAGGTAAGTCTCCTCTGCACCTTCTCCGGGTAAATGTCCTCTGCACCTTCTCCGAAGAAATCTCCTCTGCACCTTCAACAGGTAAATCTCCTCTGCATCTTCTCCAGGTAAATCTCCTCCTCAGCTTCTACGTGTAAATCTCCTCTGCATTTTTCCAGGTAAATCTCCTCTGCACTTTCTCCGAGTGAATCTCCATTGCACCTTCGTCCAGTAAATCCCCTCTGGACCTTCTCCGGGTAAATCTCCTCTGAACATTCTCCGGGCAAATCTCCTCTGCACCTTCTCTGTGTAAATCTCCTCTGCACCTTCTCCAACTAAATCTCCGCTGCACCTTCTCTGTGTAAATCTCCTCTGCTCCTTCTCCGAGTAAATCTCCTCTGCACCTTCTCCGTGTAAACCTCCTCTGCACCTTCTCCAGGTAAATCTCCTGTGCACCTTCTCCGAGTAAATCTCCTCTGCACCTTCTCCAGGTAAATCTCCTGTGCACCTTCTCCCAGTAAATCTCCTCTGCACCTTCGCCGGGTAAATCTCCTCTGCACCTTCTCCGGGTAAATCTCCTCTGCACCTTCTCCGGGTAAATCTCCTCTGCACCTTCTCCGGGTAAATCTCCTCTGCACCTTCTCCGAGTAAATCTCCTCTGCACCTTCTCCGAGTAAATGTCCTCTGACCCTTCTCCAGGTAAATCTCCTCTGCACCTTCTCCGGGTAAATCTCCTCTGCACCTTCTCCGGGTAAATCTCCGCTGCACATTCTCCGGGTAAATCTCTCCTGCACTTTCTCTGGGTAAACCTCCTCTGCACCTTCTCCAAGTAAATCTCCTGTGCACCTTCTCCCAGTAAATCTCCTCTGCACCTTCTCCTGGTAATTCTCCTCTGCACCTTCGCCGGGTAAATCTCCTCTGCACCTTCTCCGGGTAAATCTCCTCTGCACCTTCTCCGGGTAAATCTCCTCTGCACCTTCTCCGGGTAAATCTCCTCTGCACCTTCTCCGGGTAAATCTCCTCTGCACCTTCTCCGGCTAAATCTCCTCTGCACCTTCTCCGGGTAAATCTCCTCTGCACCTTCTCCGGGTAAATCTCCTCTGCACCTTCTCCGGGTAAATCTGCTCCGCACCTTCTCCAGGTAAATCTCCTCTGCACCTTCTCCGAGTAAATATCCTCTGCACCGTCACCGAGTAAATCTCCTCTGCAGCTTCTCCGAGTAAATATCCTCTGCACCATCTCCAGGTAAATCTCCTCTGCCCCTTCTCCGAGTAAATCTCCTCTGCACCGTCTCCAGGTAAATCTCCTCTGCAGCGTCTCCGAGTAAATCTCCTCTGCACCTTCGTCAAGTAAATCGACTCTGGACCTTCTGCAGGTAAATCTCCACTGAACATTCTCCGAGTAAATCTCCTCTGCACCTTCTCTGTGTAAATCTCCTCTGCACCTTCTTCGACTAAATCTCCGCTGCACCTTCTCTGTGTAAATCTCCTCTGCACCTTCTCCGAGTAAATCTCCTCTGCACCTTCTCCGTGTAAACCTCCTCTGCACCTTCTCCCGGTAAATCTCCTCTGCACCTTCTCCGGGTAAATCTCCTCTGCACCTTCTCTGGGTAAATCTCCGCTGCACCTTCTTCGGGTAAATCTCCTCTGCAGCGTCTCCAGGTAAATCTCCTCTGCACCTTCTCCGGGTGAATCTCCTCTGCACCTTCTCCGGGTAACTCTCCACTGCACCTTCTCCCAGTAAATCTCCTCTGCACCTTCGCCGCGTAAATCTCCTCTGCACCTTCTCCGGGTAAATCTCCTCTGCACCTTCTCTGGGTAAATCTCCTCTGCATCTTCTCCAGATAAATCTCCTCTGCTCCTTCTCCCAGTAAATCTCCTCTGCACCTTCTTCGGCTAAATCTCCTCGGCAGCGTCTCCAGGTAAATCTCCTCTGCACCTTCTCCGGGTAAATCTCCTCTGCACCTTCGCCGGGTAAATCTCCTCTGCACCTTCTGTGAGTAAATCTCCTCTGCATCTTCTCGAGGTAAATCCCCTCTGCACCTTCTTCAGGTAAATCTCCTCTGCACCTTCTCTGGGTAAATCTCCTCTGCATCTTCTCCAGGTAAATCTCCTCTGCTCCTTCTCCCAGTAAATCTCCTCTGCACCTTCTCCGAGTAAACCTCCTCTGCACCTTCTCCGAGGAAATCTCCTCTGCACCTTCTTCGAGTAAATCTCCTCTGCACCTTCTCCGAGTAAAAGTCCTCTGCACCTTCTCCAGGTAAATCTCCACTGCACCTTCTCCGGGTCAATTTCCTCTGACCCTTCTCCAGGTAAATCTCCTCTGCACCTTCTCCGGGTAAATCTCCTCTGCACCTTCTCCGGGTAAATCTCCTCTGCGCCTTCTCCAGGTAAATCTCCTATGCACCTTCTCCGGGTAAATCTCCTCTGCACCTTCTCCAGGTAAATCTCCTCTGCACCTTCTCCGGGTAAATCTCCGCTGCACATTCTCCGGGTAAATCTCTTCTGCACTTTCTCTGGGTAAACCTCCTCTGCACCTTTTCCCAGTAAATCTCCTCTGCACCTTCTCCAGGTAAATCTCCTCTGCACCTTCTCCCAGTAAATCTCCTCTGCACCTTCTCCCAGTAAATCTCCTCTGCACCTTCTCCGGGTAAATCTCCTCTGCACCGTCACCGAGTAAATCTCCTCTGCAGCTTCTCCGAGTAAATATCCTCTGCACCATCTCCAGGTAAATCTCCTCTGCCCCTTCTTCGAGTAAATCTCCTCTGCACCGTCTCCAGGTAAATCTCCTCTGCAGCGTCTCCGAGTAAATCTCCTCTGCACCTTCTCTGTGTAAATCTCCTCTGCACCTTCTTCGACTAAATCTCCGCTGCACCTTCTGTGTGTAAATCTCCTCTGCACCTTCTCCGAGTAAATCTCCTCTGCACCTTCTACGTGTAAACCTCCTCTGCACCTTCTCCCGGTAAATCTCCTCTGCACCTTCTCCGGGTAAATCTCCTCTGCACCGTCTCCGGGTAAATCTCCTCTGCACCTTCTCTGGGTAAATCTCCGCTGCACCTTCTTCGGGTAAATCTCCTCTGCACCTTCTTCGGCTAAATCTCCTCTGCAGCGTCTCCAGGTAAATCTCCTCTGCACCTTCTCCGGGTAACTCTCCTCTGCACCTTATCCCAGTAAATCTCCTCTGCACCTTCGCCGGGTAAATCTCCTCTGCACCTTCTGCGGGTAAATCTCCTCTGCACCTTCTCCGGGTCAATTTCCTCTGACCCTTCTCCAGGTAAATCTCCTCTGCACCTTCTCCGGGTAAATCTCCTCTGCACCTTCTGCGGGTAAATCTCCTCTGCACCTTCTCCGGGTCAATTTCCTCTGACCCTTCTCCAGGTAAATCTCCTCTGCACCTTCTCCGAGTAAATCTCCTCTGCACCTTCTCCGGGTAAATCTCCTCTGCACCTTCTGCGGGTAAATCTCCTCTGCACCTTCTCCGGGTCAATTTCCTCTGACCCTTCTCCAGGTAAATCTCCTCTGCAACTTCTCCGGGTAAATCTCCTCTGCACCTTCTCCGGGTAAATCTCCTCTGCGCCTTCTCCAGGTAAATCTCCTCTGCACCTTCTCCAGGTAAATCTCCACTGCACCTTCTCCGGGTCAATTTCCTCTGACCCTTCTCCAGGTAAATCTCCTCTGCACCTTCTCCGGGTAAATCTCCTCTGCACCTTCTCCAGGTAAATCTCCTCTGCACCTTCTCCGGGTAAATCTCCTCTGCACTTTCTCTGGGTAAACCTCCTCTGCACCTTTTCCCAGTAAATCTCCTCTGCACCTTCTCCAGGTAAATCTCCTCTGCACCTTCTCCCAGTAAATCTCCTCTGCACCTTCTCCTGGTAATTCTCCTCTGCACCTTCGCCGGGTAAATCTCCTCTGCACCTTCTCCGGGTAAATCTCCTCTGCACCTTCTCCGGGTAAATCTCCTCTGCACCTTCTCCAGGTAAATCTCCTCTGCACCTTCTTCTGGTAATTCTCCTCTGCACCTTCGCCGGGTAAATCTCCTCTGCACCTTCTCCAGGTAAATCTCCTCTGCACCTTCTCCGAGTAAATATCCTCTGCACCATCTCCAGGTAAATCTCCTCTGCCCCTTCTCCGAGTAAATCTCCTCTGCACCTTCTCTGGGTAAATCTCCTCTGCATCTTCTCCAAATAAATCTCCTCTGCTCCTTCTCCCAGTAAATCTCCTCTGCACCTTCTCCGAGTAAACCTCCTCTGCACCTTCTCCGAGGAAATATCCTCTGCACCATCTCCAGGTAAATCTCCTCTGCCCCTTCTCCGAGTAAATCTCCTCTGCACCTTCTCTGGGTAAATCTCCTCTGCATCTTCTCCAAATAAATCTCCTCTGCTCCTTCTCCCAGTAAATCTCCTCTGCACCTTCTCCGAGTAAACCTCCTCTGCACCTTCTCCGAGGAAATCTCCTCTGCACCTTCTCCGAGTAAATCTCCTCTGCACCTTCTCCGAGTAAATGTCCTCTGCACCTTCTCCAGGTAAATCTCCACTGCACCTTCTCCGGGTAAATTTCCTCTGACCCTTCTCCAGGTAAATCTCCTCTGCACCTTCTCCGGGTAAATCTCCTCTGCACCTTCTCCGGGTAAATATCCTCTGCACCTTCTCCTGGTAATTCTCCTCTGCACCTTCGCCGGGTAAATCTCCTCTGCAGCTTCTCCGAGTAAATATCCTCTGCACCGTCTCCGTGTAAATCTCCTCTGCAGCTTCTCCGAGTAAATATGCTTTGCACCGTCTCCAGGTAAATCTCCTCTGCACCTTCTCCGAGTAAATCTCCTCTGCACCGTCTCCAGGTAAATCACCTCTGCACCGTCTCCAGGTAAATCTCCTGTGCTCCTTCACCGAGTAAATATCCTCTGCACCGTCTCCAGGTAAATTTCCTCTGCTCCTTCTCCGAGTAAATATCCTCTTCACCTTCTCCGAGTAAATCTCCTCTGCACCTTCTCCGGGTAAATCTCCTCCGCACCTTCTCCGAGTAAATCTGCTCTGCACCTTCTCCAGGTAAATCTCCTCTGCACCTTTACTCGGTAAATCTCCTCTGCACCTTCTCCGAGTAAATCTCCTCTGCACCTTCTCCAGGTAAATCTCCTCTGCATCTTCTCCGAGTAAATCTCCTCTGCACCTTCTCTGGGTAAATCTCCTCTGCATCTTCTCCAAATAAATCTCCTCTGCTCCTTCTCCCAGTAAATCTCCTCTGCACCTTCTCCGAGTAAACCTCCTCTGCACCTTCTCCGAGGAAATCTCCTCTGCACCTTCTCCGAGTAAATCTCCTCTGCACCTTCTCCGAGTAAATGTCCTCTGCACCTTCTCCAGGTAAATCTCCACTGCACCTTCTCCGGGTAAATTTCCTCTGACCCTTCTCCAGGTAAATCTCCTCTGCACCTTCTCGGGGTAAATCTCCTCTGCACCTTCTCCGGGTAAATATCCTCTGCACCTTCTCCTGGTAATTCTCCTCTGCACCTTCGCCGGGTAAATCTCCTCTGCACCTTCTCCGGGTAAATCTCCTCTGCAGCTTCTCCGAGTAAATATCCTCTGCACCGTCTCCGTGTAAATCTCCTCTGCAGCTTCTCCGAGTAAATATCCTTTGCACCGTCTCCAGGTAAATCTCCTCTGCACCTTCTCCGAGTAAATCTCCTCTGCACCGTCTCCAGGTAAATCACCTCTGCACCGTCTCCAGGTAAATCTCCTGTGCTCCTTCACCGAGTAAATATCCTCTGCACCGTCTCCAGGTAAATTTCCTCTGCTCCTTCTCCGAGTAAATAACCTCTTCACCTTCTCCGAGTAAATCTCCTCTGCACCTTCTCCGGGTAAATCTCCTCCGCACCTTCTCCGAGTAAATCTGCTCTGCACCTTCTCCAGGTAAATCTCCTCTGCACCTTCTCCGGGTAAATCTCCTCTGCATCTTCACTAAGTAAATCTCCTCTGCACATTCTCCAGGTAAATCTCCTCTGCACCTTTACTCGGTAAATCTCCTCTGCATCTTCTCCGAGTAAATCTCCTCTGCACCTTCTCCGAGTAAATCTCCTCTGCACCTTCTCCGAGGAAATATCCTCTGCACCTTCTCCGCGTAAATCTCCTCTGCACCTTCTCTAGGTAAAGCTCCTCTGCACCTTCTCCAGGTAAATCTCGTCTGCATGTTCTCCGAGTAAATCTGCTCTGCCCCTTCTCCGGGTAAATCTCCTCTGCACCATCTCCGAGTAAATCTCCTCTGCACCTTCTACAGGTAAATCTCCTCTGCACCTTCTCCGAGTGAATCTCCTCTCCACCTTCTCCTGTTAAATCTCCTCTGCACCTTCTCCGAGTAAATCTCCTCTGCACCTTCTCCGTGTAAATCTCCTCTGCGCGTTCTCCGAGTAAATCTGCTCTGCACCTTCTCCGGGTAAATCTCCTCTGCACCATCTCCATGTAAATCTCCTCTGCACCTTCTCTAGGTAAAACTCCTCTGCACCTTCTCCAGTTAAATCTCCTCTGCACCTTCTCCGGGTAAATCTCCTCTGCACCTTCTCCAGGTAAATCTCCTCTGCACCTTCTCCAGGTAAATCTCGCCTGCATGTTCTCCGAGTAAATCTCCTCTGCACCTTCTCCGAGTAAATCTCCTCTGCACCTTCTCCGAGGAAATATCCTCTGCACCTTCTCCGCGTAAATCTCCTCTGCACCTTCTCTACGCAAAATATCCTCTGCACCTTCTCCAGGTAAATCTCGTCTGCATGTTCTCCGAGTAAATCTGCTCTGCACCTTCTCCGGATAAATCTCCTCTGCACCATCTCCGAGTAAATCTCCTCTGCACCTTCTCCGGTAAATCTCCTCTGCACCTTCTCCGAGTGAATCTCCTCTCCACCTTCTCCTGTTAAATCTCCTCTGCACCTTCTCCGATTAAATCTCCTCTGCACCTTCTCCGAGTAAATCTGCTCTGCACCTTCTCCGGGTAAATCTCCTCTGCACCATCTCCGTGTAAATCTCCTCTGCACCTTCTCCAGGTAAAACTCCGCTGCACCTTCTCCAGTTAAATCTCCTCTGCACCTTCTCCGGGTAAATCTCCTCTGCACCTTCTCTAGGTAAATCTCCTCTGCACCTTCTCCAGGTAAATCTCGCCTGCATGTTCTCCGACTAAATCTCCTCTGCATCATCTCCGGGGAAATCTCCTCCGCACCTTCTCCGAGAAAATCTGCTCTGCACCTTCTCCAGGTAAGTCTCCTTTGCACCTTCTCTGGGTAAGTCTCCTCTGCACCATCTCAGAGTAAATCTGCTCTGCACCTTCTCCAGGTAAATCACCTCTGCACCTTCTCCGGGTAAATCTCTTCTGCACCTTCTCCAGTTAAATCTCCTCTGCACCTTCTCCGAGTAAATCTCCTCTGCACCTTCTCCGGGTAAATCTCCTCTGCACCTTCTCCGAGTAAATATCCTCTGCACCGTCACCGAGTAAATCTCCTCTGCAGCTTCTCCGAGTAAATATCCTCTGCACCTTCTCTGGGTAAATCTCCTCTGCACCTTCGTCCAGTAAATCGACTCTGCACCTTCTCCGGGTAAATGTCCTCTGCACCGTCTCGGAAGAAATCTCCTCTGCACCTTCAACAGGTAAATCTCCTCTTCATCTTCTCCAGGTAAATCTCCTCCTCACCTTCTACGTGTAAATCTCCTCTGCATTTTTCCAGGTAAATCTCCTCTGCACCTTCTCCGGGTAAATCTCCTCTGCACCTTCTCCGGGAACATCTCCTCTGCACCTTCTCCAGCTAAATCTCCTCTGCACCTTCTACTGGTAATTCTCCTCTGCACCTTCGCCGGGTAAATCTCCTCTGCACCTTCTCCGAGTAAATATCCTCTGCACCTTCTCCGGGTAAATCTCCACTGCACCTTCTCCGGGTAAATCTCCTCTGCACCGTCTCCAGGTAAATCTCCTCTGCAGCTTCTCCGAGTAAATATCCTCTGCACCATCTCCAGGTAAATCTCCTCTGCCCCTTCTCCGTATAACTCTCCTCTGCACCGTCTCCAGGTAAATCTCCTCTGCAGCTTCTCCGAGTAAATCTCCTCTGCACCTTCGTCCAGTAAATCGACTCTGGACCTTCTGCGGGTAAATCTCCACTGAACATTCTCCGAGTAAATCTCCTCTGCACCTTCTCTGTGTAAATCTCCTCTGCACCTTCTTCGACTAAATCTCCACTGCACCTTCTCTGTGTAAATCTCCTCTGCACCTTCTCCGAGTAAATCTCCTCTGCACCTTCCCCGTGTAAACCTCCTCTGCACCTTCTCCCGGTAAATCTCCTCTGCACCTTCTCCGGGTAAATCTCCTCTGCACCTTCTCCGGGTAAATCTCCTCTGCACCTTCTCTGGGTAAATCTCCACTGCACCTTCTTCGGGTAAATCTCCTCTGCAGCATCTCCAGGTAAATCTCCTCTGCACCTTCTCCGGGTAAATCTCCTCTGCACCTTCTCCGGGTAACTCTCCACTGCACCTTCTCCCAGTAAATCTCCTCTGCACCTTCGGCGCGTAAATCTCCTCTGCACCTTCTCCGGGTAAATCTCCTCTGCACCTTCTGTGAGTAAATCTCCTCTGCATCTTCTCGAGGTAACTCCCCTTTGCACCTTCTTCAGGTAAATCTCCTCTGCACCTTCTCTGGGTAAATCTCCTCTGCATCTTCTCCAGGTAAATCTCCTCTGCTCCTTCTCCCAGTAAATCTCCTCTGCACCTTCTCCGAGTAAACCTCCTCTGCAACTTCTCCGAGGAAATCTCCTCTGCACCTTCTCCGAGTAAATCTCCTCTGCACCTTCTCCGAGTAAATCTCCTCTGCACCGTCTCCAGGTAAATCACCTCTGCACCGTCTCCAGGTAAATCTCCTGTGCTCCTTCACCGAGTAAATATCCTCTGCACCGTCTCCAGGTAAATTTCCTCTGCTCCTTCTCCGAGTAAATATCCTCTTCACCTTCTCCGAGTAAATCTCCTCTGCACCTTCTCCGGGTAAATCTCCTCCGCACCTTCTCCGAGTAAATCTGCTCTGCACCTTCTCCAGGTAAATCTCCTCTGCACCTTTACTCGGTAAATCTCCTCTGCACCTTCTCCGAGTAAATCTCCTCTGCACCTTCTCCAGGTAAATCTCCTCTGCATCTTCTCCGAGTAAATCTCCTCTGCACCTTCTCTGGGTAAATCTCCTCTGCATCTTCTCCAAATAAATCTCCTCTGCTCCTTCTCCCAGTAAATCTCCTATTCACCTTCTCCGAGTAAACCTCCTCTGCACCTTCTCCGAGGAAATCTCCTCTGCACCTTCTCCGAGTAAATCTCCTCTGCACCTTCTCCGAGTAAATGTCCTCTGCACCTTCTCCAGGTAAATCTCCACTGCACCTTCTCCGGGTAAATTTCCTCTGACCCTTCTCCAGGTAAATCTCCTCTGCACCTTCTCGGGGTAAATCTCCTCTGCACCTTCTCCGGGTAAATATCCTCTGCACCTTCTCCTGGTAATTCTCCTCTGCACCTTCGCCGGGTAAATCTCCTCTGCACCTTCTCCGGGTAAATCTCCTCTGCAGCTTCTCCGAGTAAATATCCTCTGCACCGTCTCCGTGTAAATCTCCTCTGCAGCTTCTCCGAGTAAATATCCTTTGCACCGTCTCCAGGTAAATCTCCTCTGCACCTTCTCCGAGTAAATCTCCTCTGCACCGTCTCCAGGTAAATCACCTCTGCACCGTCTCCAGGTAAATCTCCTGTGCTCCTTCACCGAGTAAATATCCTCTGCACCGTCTCCAGGTAAATTTCCTCTGCTCCTTCTCCGAGTAAATAACCTCTTCACCTTCTCCGAGTAAATCTCCTCTGCACCTTCTCCGGGTAAATCTCCTCCGCACCTTCTCCGAGTAAATCTGCTCTGCACCTTCTCCAGGTAAATCTCCTCTGCACCTTCTCCGGGTAAATCTCCTCTGCATCTTCACTAAGTAAATCTCCTCTGCACATTCTCCAGGTAAATCTCCTCTGCACCTTTACTCGGTAAATCTCCTCTGCATCTTCTCCGAGTAAATCTCCTCTGCACCTTCTCCGAGTAAATCTCCTCTGCACCTTCTCCGAGGAAATATCCTCTGCACCTTCTCCGCGTAAATCTCCTCTGCACCTTCTCTAGGTAAAGCTCCTCTGCACCTTCTCCAGGTAAATCTCGTCTGCATGTTCTCCGAGTAAATCTGCTCTGCCCCTTCTCCGGGTAAATCTCCTCTGCACCATCTCCGAGTAAATCTCCTCTGCACCTTCTACAGGTAAATCTCCTCTGCACCTTCTCCGAGTGAATCTCCTCTCCACCTTCTCCTGTTAAATCTCCTCTGCACCTTCTCCGAGTAAATCTCCTCTGCACCTTCTCCGTGTAAATCTCCTCTGCGCGTTCTCCGAGTAAATCTGCTCTGCACCTTCTCCGGGTAAATCTCCTCTGCACCATCTCCATGTAAATCTCCTCTGCACCTTCTCTAGGTAAAACTCCTCTGCACCTTCTCCAGTTAAATCTCCTCTGCACCTTCTCCGGGTAAATCTCCTCTGCACCTTCTCCAGGTAAATCTCCTCTGCACCTTCTCCAGGTAAATCTCGCCTGCATGTTCTCCGAGTAAATCTCCTCTGCACCTTCTCCGAGTAAATCTCCTCTGCACCTTCTCCGAGGAAATATCCTCTGCACCTTCTCCGCGTAAATCTCCTCTGCACCTTCTCTACGCAAAATATCCTCTGCACCTTCTCCAGGTAAATCTCGTCTGCATGTTCTCCGAGTAAATCTGCTCTGCACCTTCTCCGGATAAATCTCCTCTGCACCATCTCCGAGTAAATCTCCTCTGCACCTTCTCCGGTAAATCTCCTCTGCACCTTCTCCGAGTGAATCTCCTCTCCACCTTCTCCTGTTAAATCTCCTCTGCACCTTCTCCGATTAAATCTCCTCTGCACCTTCTCCGAGTAAATCTGCTCTGCACCTTCTCCGGGTAAATCTCCTCTGCACCATCTCCGTGTAAATCTCCTCTGCACCTTCTCCAGGTAAAACTCCGCTGCACCTTCTCCAGTTAAATCTCCTCTGCACCTTCTCCGGGTAAATCTCCTCTGCACCTTCTCTAGGTAAATCTCCTCTGCACCTTCTCCAGGTAAATCTCGCCTGCATGTTCTCCGACTAAATCTCCTCTGCATCATCTCCGGGGAAATCTCCTCCGCACCTTCTCCGAGAAAATCTGCTCTGCACCTTCTCCAGGTAAGTCTCCTTTGCACCTTCTCTGGGTAAGTCTCCTCTGCACCATCTCAGAGTAAATCTGCTCTGCACCTTCTCCAGGTAAATCACCTCTGCACCTTCTCCGGGTAAATCTCTTCTGCACCTTCTCCAATTAAATCTCCTCTGCACCTTCTCCGAGTAAATCTCCTCTGCACCTTCTCCGGGTAAATCTCCTCTGCACCTTCTCCGAGTAAATATCCTCTGCACCGTCACCGAGTAAATCTCCTCTGCAGCTTCTCCGAGTAAATATCCTCTGCACCTTCTCTGGGTAAATCTCCTCTGCACCTTCGTCCAGTAAATCGACTCTGCACCTTCTCCGGGTAAATGTCCTCTGCACCGTCTCGGAAGAAATCTCCTCTGCACCTTCAACAGGTAAATCTCCTCTTCATCTTCTCCAGGTAAATCTCCTCCTCACCTTCTACGTGTAAATCTCCTCTGCATTTTTCCAGGTAAATCTCCTCTGCACCTTCTCCGGGTAAATCTCCTCTGCACCTTCTCCGGGAACATCTCCTCTGCACCTTCTCCAGCTAAATCTCCTCTGCACCTTCTACTGGTAATTCTCCTCTGCACCTTCGCCGGGTAAATCTCCTCTGCACCTTCTCCGGGTAAATCTCCTCTGCACCTTCTCCGAGTAAATATCCTCTGCACCGTCACCGTTTAAATCTCCTCTGCAGCTTCTCCGAGTAAATATCCTCTGCACCATCTCCAGGTAAATCTCCTCTGCCCCTTCTCCGAGTAAATCTCCTCTGCACCGTCTCCAGGTAAATCTCCTCTGCAGCTTCTCCGAGTAAATCTCCTCTGCACCTTCGTCCAGTAAATCGACTCTGGACCTTCTCCGGGTAAATCTCCACTGAACATTCTCCGAGTAAATCTCCTCTGCACCTTCTCTGTGTAAATCTCCTCTGCACCTTCTTCGACTAAATCTCCACTGCACCTTCTCTGTGTAAATCTCCTCTGCACCTTCTCCGAGTAAATCTCCTCTGCACCTTCCCCGTGTAAACCTCCTCTGCACCTTCTCCCGGTAAATCTCCTCTGCACCTTCTCCGGGTAAATCTCCTCTGCACCTTCTCCGGGTAAATCTCCTCTGCACCTTCTTCGGGTAAATCTCCTCTGCAGCATCTCCAGGTAAATCTCCTCTGCACCTTCTCCGGGTAAATCTCCTCTGCACCTTCTCCGGGTAACTCTCCACTGCACCTTCTCCCAGTAAATCTCCTCTGCACCTTCGGCGCGTAAATCTCCTCTGCACCTTCTCCGGGTAAATCTCCTCTGCACCTTCTGTGAGTAAATCTCCTCTGCATCTTCTCGAGGTAACTCCCCTTTGCACCTTCTTCAGGTAAATCTCCTCTGCACCTTCTCTGGGTAAATCTCCTCTGCATCTTCTCCAGGTAAATCTCCTCTGCTCCTTCTCCCAGTAAATCTCCTCTGCACCTTCTCCGAGTAAACCTCCTCTGCAACTTCTCCGAGGAAATCTCCTCTGCACCTTCTCCGAGTAAATCTCCTCTGCACCTTCTCCGAGTAAATTTCCTCTGCACCTTCTCCAGGTAAATCTCCACTGCACCTTCTCTGGGTAAATTTCCTCTGACCCTTCTCCAGGTAAATCTCCTCTGCACCTTCTCCGGGTAAATCTCCTCTGCACCTTCTCCGGGTAAATCTCCTCTGCACCTTCTCCGAGTAAATATCCTCTGCACCGTCTCCGAGTAAATCTCCTCTGCAGCTTCTCCGAGTAAATATCCTCTGCACCGTCTCCAGATAAATCTCCTCTGCACCGTCTCCAGGTAAATCTCCTCTGCTCCTTCACCGAGTAAATATCCTCTGCACCGTCTCCAGGTAAATTTCCTCTGCTCCTTCTCCGAGTAAATATCCTCTGCACCTTCTCCGAGTAAATCTCCTCTGCACCTTCTCCGGGTAAATCTCCTCCGCACCTTCTCCGAGTAAATCTGCTCTGCACCTTCTCCAGGTAAATCTCCTCTGCACCTTCTCCGGGTAAATCTCCTCTGCATCTTCACTAAGTAAATCTCCTCTGCACATTCTCCAGGTAAATCTCCTCTGCACCTTCACTCGGTAAATCTCCTCTGCACCTTCTCCGAGGAAATCTCCTCTGCATCTTCTCCGAGCAAATCTCCTCTGCACCTTCTCCGAGTAAATCTCCTCTGCACCTTCTCCGAGGAAATATCCTCTGCACCTTCTCCGCGTAAATCTCCTCTGCACCTTCTCTAGGTAAATCTCCTCTGCACCTTCTCCAGGTAAATCTCGTCTGCACCTTCTCCGAGTAAATCTGCTCTGCACCTTCTCCGGGTAAATCTCCTCTGCACCATCTCCGAGTAAATCTCCTCTGCACCTTCTTCGAGTAAATCTCCTCTGCACCTTCTCCATGTAAATCTCCTCTGCACCTTCTCCGAGTAAATCTGCTCTGCACCTTATCCGGGTAAATCTCCTCTGCACCATCTCCGTGTAAATCTCCTCTGCACCTTCTACAGGTAAAACTCCTCTGCACCTTCTCCAGTTAAATCTCCTCTGCACCTTCTCCGGGTAAGTCTCCTCTGCACCTTCTCCAGGTAAATCTCCTCTGCACCTTCTCCAGGTAAATCTCGCCTGCATGTTCTCCGAGTAAATCTCCTCTGCACCTTCTCCGAGTAAATCTCCTCTGCACCTTCTCCGAGGAAATATCCTCTGCACCTTCTCCGCGTAAATCTCCTCTGCACCTTCTCCAGGTAAATCTCCTCTGCACCTTCTCCGAGTGAATCTCCTCTCCACCTTCTCCTGTTAAATCTCCTCTGCACCTTCTCCAGGTAAATCTCGTCTGCATGTTCTCCGAGTAAATCTGCTCTGCACCTTCTCCGGGTAAATCTCCTCTGCACCATCTCCGAGTAAATCTCCTCTGCACCTTCTCCAGGTAAATCTCCTCTGCACCTTCTCCGAGTGAATCTCCTCTCCACCTTCTCCTGTTAAATCTCCTCTGCACCTTCTCCGAGTAAAACTCCTCTGCACCTTCTCCGTGTAAATCTCCTCTGCACCTTCTCCGAGTAAGTCTGCTCTGCACCTTCTCCGGGTAAATCTCCTCTGCACCATCTCCGTGTAAATCTCCTCTGCACCTTCTCCAGGTAAAACTCCTCTGCACCTTCTCCAGTTAAATCTCCTCTGCACCTTCTCCGGGTAAAACTGCTCTGCACCTTCTCCAGGTAAATCTCCTCTGCACCTTCTCCAGGTAAATCTCGCCTGCATGTTCTCCGAGTAAATCTCCTCTGCATCATCTCCGGGGAAATCTCCTCCGCACCTTCTCCGAGAAAATCTGCTCTGCACCTTCTCCAGGTAAGTCTCCTTTGCACCTTCTCTGGGTAAGTCTCCTCTGCACCATCTCCGAGTAAATCTCCTCTGCACCTTCTCCGAGTATATATCCTCTGCACCGTCACCGTTTAAATCTCCTCTGCAGCTTCTCCGAGAAAATATCCTCTGCACCATCTCCAGGTAAATCTCCTCTGCCCCTTCTCCGAGTAAATCTCCTCTGCACCGTCTCCAGGTAAATCTCCTCTGCAGCTTCTCCGAGTAAATCTCCTCTGCACCTTCTCTGTGTAAATCTCCTCTGCACCTTCTCCGAGTAAATCTCCTCTGCACCTTCCCCGTGTAAACCTCCTCTGCACCTTCTCCCGGTAAATCTCCTCTGCACCTTCTCCGGGTAAATCTCCTCTGCACCTTCTCCGGGTAAATCTCCTCTGCACCTTCTCTGGGTAAATCTCCACTGCACCTTCTTCGGGTAAATCTCCTCTGCAGCGTCTCCGGGTAAATCTCCTCTGCACCTTCTCCGGGTAACTCTCCACTGCACCTTCTCCCAGTAAATCTCCTCTGCACCTTCGGCGCGTAAATCTCCTCTGCACCTTCTCCGGGTAAATCTCCTCTGCACCTTCTGTGAGTAAATCTCCTCTGCATCTTCTCGAGGTAACTCCCCTTTGCACCTTCTTCAGGTAAATCTCCTCTGCACCTTCTCTGGGTAAATCTCCTCTGCATCTTCTCCAGGTAAATCTCCTCTGCTCCTTCTCCCAGTAAATCTCCTCTGCACCTTCTCCGAGTAAACCTCCTCTGCACCTTCTCCGAGGAGATCTCCTCTGCACCTTCTCCGAGTAAATCTCCTCTGCACCTTCTCCGAGTAAATTTCCTCTGCACCTTCTCCAGGTAAATCTCCACTGCACCTTCTCTGGGTAAATTTCCTCTGACCCTTCTCCAGGTAAATCTCCTCTGCACCTTCTCCAGGTAAATCTCCTCTGCACCTTCTCCGGGTAAATCTCCTCTGCACCTTCTCCAGGTAAATCTCCTCTGCACCTTCTCCGGGTAAATCTCCTCTGCACCTTCTCCGGGTAAATCTCCTCTGCACCTTCTCCAGGTAAATCTCCTCTGCACCTTCTCCTGGTAATTCTCCTCTGCACCTTCTCCTGGTAATTCTCCTCTGCACTTCGCCGGGTAAATCTCCTCTGCACCTTCTCCGGGTAAATCTCCTCTGCACCTTCTCCGAGTAAATATCCTCTGCACCGTCTCCGAGTAAATCTCCTCTGCAGCTTCTCCGAGTAAATATCCTCTGCACCGTCTCCAGATAAATCTCCTCTGCACCGTCTCCAGGTAAATCTCCTCTGCTCCTTCACCGAGTAAATATCCTCTGCACCGTCTCCAGGTAAATTTCCTCTGCTCCTTCTCCGGGTAAATCTCCTCCGCACCTTCTCCGAGTAAATCTGCTCTGCACCTTCTCCAGGTAAATCTCCTCTGCACCTTCTCCGGGTAAATCTCCTCTGCATCTTCACTAAGTAAATCTCCTCTGCACATTCTCCAGGTAAATCTCCTCTGCACCTTCACTCGGTAAATCTCCTCTGCACCTTCTCCGAGTAAATCTCCTCTGCATCTTCTCCGAGCAAATCTCCTCTGCACCTTCTCCGAATAAATCTCCTCTGCACCTTCTCCGAGGAAATATCCTCTGCACCTTCTCCGCGTAAATCTCCTCTGCACCTTCTCTAGGTAAATCTCCTCTGCACCTTCTCCAGGTAAATCTCGTCTGCATGATCTCCGAGTAAATCTGCTCTGCACCTTCTCCGGGTAAATCTCCTCTGCACCATCTCCGAGTAAATCTCCTCTGCACCTTCTCCGAGTAAATCTCCTCTGCACCTTCTCCGTGTAAATCTCCTCTGCACCTTGTCTGAGTAAATCTGCTCTGCACCTTATCCGGGTAAATCTCCTCTGCACCATCTCCGTGTAAATCTCCTCTGCACCTTCTACAGGTAAAACTCCTCTGCACCTTCTCCAGTTAAATCTCCTCTGCACCTTCTCCGGGTAAATCTCCTCTGCACCTTCTCCAGGTAAATCTCCTCTGCACCTTCTCCAGGTAAATCTCGCCTGCATGTTCTCTGAGTAAATCTCCTCTGCACCTTCTCCGAGTAAATCTCCTCTGCACCTTCTCCGAGGAAATATCCTCTGCACCTTCTCCGCGTAAATCTCCTCTGCACCTTCTCCAGGTAAATCTCCTCTGCACCTTCTCCGAGTGAATCTCCTCTCCACCTTCTCCTGTTAAATCTCCTCTGCACCTTCTCCAGGTAAATCTCGTCTGCATGTTCTCCGAGTAAATCTGCTCTGCACCTTCTCCGGGTAAATCTCCTCTGCACCATCTCCGAGTAAATCTCCTCTGCACCTTCTCCAGGTAAATCTCCTCTGCACCTTCTCCGAGTGAATCTCCTCTCCACCTTCTCCTGTTAAATCTCCTCTGCACCTTCTCCGAGTAAATCTCCTCTGCACCTTCACCGTGTAAATCTCCTCTGCACCTTCTCCGAGTAAGTCTGCTCTGCACCTTCTCCGGGTAAATCTCCTCTGCACCATCTCCGTGTAAATCTCCTCTGCACCTTCTCCAGGTAAAACTCCTCTGCACCTTCTCCAGTTAAATCTCCTCTGCACCTTCTCCGGGTAAAACTCCTCTGCACCTTCTCCAGGTAAATCTCCTCTGCACCTTCTCCAGGTAAATCTCGCCTGCATGTTCTCCGAGTAAATCTCCTCTGCATCATCTCCGGGGAAATCTCCTCCGCACCTTCTCCGAGAAAATCTGCTCTGCACCTTCTCCAGGTAAGTCTCCTTTGCACCTTCTCTGGGTCAGTCTCCTCTGCACCATCTCCGAGTAAATCTCCTCTGCACCTTCTCCAGGTAAATCACCTCTGCACCTTCTCCGAAAAATCTCCTCTGCACCTTCTCCGAGTAAATCTCCTCTGACCCTTCTCCAGGTAAAACTCCTCTGCACCTTCTCCAGGTAAATCTCTTCTGCACCTTCTCCAGTTAAATCTCCTCTGCACCTTCTCCGTGTAAATCTCCTCTGCACCTTCTCCGAGTAAATCTCCGTTGCACCTTCAACAGGTAAGTCTCCTCTGCACCTTCTCCGGGTAAATGTCCCCTGCACCGTCTCCGAAGAAATCTCCTCTGCACTTTCAACAGGTAAATCTCCTCTGCATCTTCTCCAGGTAAATCTCCTCCTCACCTTCTACGTGTAAATCTCCTCTGCATTTTTCCAGGTAAATCTCCTCTGCACCTTCTCCGAGTAAATCTCCGTTGCACCTTCAATAGGTAAGTCTCCTCTGCACCTTCTCCGGGTAAATATCCTCTGCACCTTCTCCGAAGAAATCTCCTCTGCACCTTCAACAGGAAAATCTCCTCTGCATCTTCTCCAGGTAAATCTCCTCATCACCTTCTCCGGGTAAATCTCCTCTGCACCTTCTCCGAGTAAATCTCCTCTGCACCTTCTCCGGGTAAATCTCCTCTGAACCTTCTCCGGGTGAATCTCCTCTGCACCTTCTCCGAGTAAATCTCCTCCTCACCTTCTCCAGGTAAATCTCCTCCTCACCTTCTCCGGGTAAATCTCCTCTGCATCTTCTCCGAGTAAATCTCCTCTGCACCTTCTCCGGGTAAATCTCCTCTGCACCTTCTCCGAGTAAATCTGCTCTGCATCTTCTCCAGGTAAATCTCCGCTGCACCTTCTCTGGGCAAATCTCCTCTGCATCTTCACTGGGTAAACCTCCTCTGCACCTTCTCCAGGTAAATCTCCTCTGCACCTTCACTCGGTAAATCTCCTCTGCATCTTCTCCGAGTAAATCTCGTCTGCATCTTTTCCGAGTAAATCTCCTCTGCACCTTCTCCGAGGAAATCTCCTCAGCACCCTCTCTGGGTAAATTTCCTCTGCACCATCTCCGGGTAAATCTCCTCTGCACCTCCTCCGGGTAAATCTCCTATGCACCTTCTCCGGGTGAATCTCCTCTGCATGTTTTCCAGGTAAATATCCTCTACACCTTCTCCAGGTAAATCTCTACTGCATCTTCTCCGAGTAAATCTCCTCTGCACCTTCTGCGAGTAAATCTCCTTCTGCACCTTCTCCGAGGAAATATCCTCTGCACCTTCCCCGCGTAAATCTCCTCTGCACCTTCTCCAGGTAAATCTCGTCTGCATGTTCTCCGTGTAAATCTGCTCTGCACCTTCTCCGGGTAAATCTCCTCTGCCCCTTATCCAGGTAAAACTCCTCTGCACCTTCTCCAGTTAAATCTCTTCTGCACCTTCTCCGGGTAAATCTCCTCTGCACCTTCTCCGGGTAAATCTCCTCTGCACCTTCTCCGGGTAAATCTCCTCTGCACCTTCTCCAGGTAAATCTCGTCTGCATGTTCTCCGAGTAAATCTCCTCTGCATCATCTCCGGGGAAATCTCCTCCGCACCTTCTCCGAGAAAATCTGCTCTGCACCTTCTCCAGGTAAGTCTCCTTTGCACCTTCTCTGGGTCAGTCTCCTCTGCACCATCTCCGAGTAAATCTCCTCTGCACCTTCTCCAGGTAAATCACCTCTGCACCTTCTCCGAAAAATCTCCTCTGCACCTTCTCCGAGTAAATCTCCTCTGACCCTTCTCCAGGTAAAACTCCTCTGCACCTTCTCCAGGTAAATCTCTTCTGCACCTTCTCCAGTTAAATCTCCTCTGCACCTTCTCCGTGTAAATCTCCTCTGCACCTTCTCCGAGTAAATCTCCGTTGCACCTTCAACAGGTAAGTCTCCTCTGCACCTTCTCCGGGTAAATGTCCCCTGCACCGTCTCCGAAGAAATCTCCTCTGCACTTTCAACAGGTAAATCTCCTCTGCATCTTCTCCAGGTAAATCTCCTCCTCACCTTCTACGTGTAAATCTCCTCTGCATTTTTCCAGGTAAATCTCCTCTGCACCTTCTCCGAGTAAATCTCCGTTGCACCTTCAATAGGTAAGTCTCCTCTGCACCTTCTCCGGGTAAATATCCTCTGCACCTTCTCCGAAGAAATCTCCTCTGCACCTTCAACAGGAAAATCTCCTCTGCATCTTCTCCAGGTAAATCTCCTCATCACCTTCTCCGGGTAAATCTCCTCTGCACCTTCTCCGGGTAAATCTCCTCTGAACCTTCTCCGGGTGAATCTCCTCTGCACCTTCTCCGAGTAAATCTCCTCCTCACCTTCTCCAGGTAAATCTCCTCCTCACCTTCTCCGGGTAAATCTCCTCTGCATCTTCTCCGAGTAAATCTCCTCTGCACCTTCTCCGGGTAAATCTCCTCTGCACCTTCTCCGAGTAAATCTGCTCTGCATCTTCTCCAGGTAAATCTCCGCTGCACCTTCTCTGGGCAAATCTCCTCTGCATCTTCACTGGGTAAACCTCCTCTGCACCTTCTCCAGGTAAATCTCCTCTGCACCTTCACTCGGTAAATCTCCTCTGCATCTTCTCCGAGTAAATCTCGTCTGCATCTTTTCCGAGTAAATCTCCTCTGCACCTTCTCCGAGGAAATCTCCTCAGCACCCTCTCTGGGTAAATTTCCTCTGCACCATCTCCGGGTAAATCTCCTCTGCACCTCCTCCGGGTAAATCTCCTATGCACCTTCTCCGGGTGAATCTCCTCTGCATGTTTTCCAGGTAAATATCCTCTACACCTTCTCCAGGTAAATCTCTACTGCATCTTCTCCGAGTAAATCTCCTCTGCACCTTCTGCGAGTAAATCTCCTTCTGCACCTTCTCCGAGGAAATATCCTCTGCACCTTCCCCGCGTAAATCTCCTCTGCACCTTCTCCAGGTAAATCTCGTCTGCATGTTCTCCGTGTAAATCTGCTCTGCACCTTCTCCGGGTAAATCTCCTCTGCCCCTTATCCAGGTAAAACTCCTCTGCACCTTCTCCAGTTAAATCTCTTCTGCACCTTCTCCGGGTAAATCTCCTCTGCACCTTCTCCGGGTAAATCTCCTCTGCACCTTCTCCGGGTAAATCTCCTCTGCACCTTCTCCAGGTAAATCTCGTCTGCATGTTCTCCGAGTAAATCTCCTCTGCATCTTCTCCGGGGAAATCTCCTCCACACCTTCTCCGAGAAAATCTGCTCTGCACCTTCTCCAGGTAAATCCCCTTTGCACCTTCTCTGGGTAAATCTCCTCTGCACCATCTCCGAGTAAATCTCCTCTGCACCTTCGCCAGGTAAATCATCTCTGAACCTTCTCCGAAAAATCTCCTCTGCACCTTCTCCAAGTAAATCTCCTCTGCCACTTCTCCAGGTAAAACTCCTCTGCACCTACTCCGGGTAAATCTCCTCTGCACCATCTCCAGTTAAATCTCCTCTGCACCTTCTCCGGGTAAGTCTCCTCTGCACCTTCTCCGGGTAAATGTCCTCTGCACCGTCTCCGAAGAAATCTCCTCTGCACCTTCAACAGGTAAATCTCTTCTGCATCTTCTCCAGGTAAATCTCCTCCTCACCTTCTACGTGTAAATCTCCTCTGCATTTTTCCAGGTAAATCTCCTCTGCACCTTCTCCGAGTAAATCTCCGTTGCACCTTCAACAGGTAAATCTCCTCTGCATCTTCTCCAGGTAAATCTCCTCCTCACCTTCTCCGGGTAAATCTCCTCTGCACCTTCTCCGAGTAAATCTCCTCTGCACCTTCTCCGGGTAAATCTCCTCTGAACCTTCTCCGGGTAAATCTCCTCTGCACCTTCTCCGAGTAAATCTCCTCCTCACCTTCTCCAGGTAAATCTCCTCCTCACCTTCTCCGGGTAAATCTCCTCTGCTCCTTCTCCGAGTAAATCTCCTCTGCACCTTCTCCGGGTAAATCTCCTCTGCACCTTCTCCGAGTAAATCTGTTCTGCATCTTCTCCAGGTAAATCTCCGCTGCACCTTCTCTGGGCAAATCTCCTCTGCATCTTCACTGGGTAAACCTCCTCTGCACCTTCTCCAGGTAAATCTCCTCTGCACCTTCACTCGGTAAATCTCCTCTGCATCTTCTCCGAGTAAATCTCCTCTGCATCTTTTCCGAGTAAATCTCCTCTGCATCTTCTCCGAGGAAATCTCCTCAGCACCCTCTCCGGGTAAATCTCCTCTGCACCTTCTCCGGGTAAATCTCCTCTGCACCTCCTCCGGGTAAATCTCCTCTGCATGTTTTCCAGGTAAATATCCTCTGCACCTTCTCCAGGTAAATCTCTACTGCATCTTCTCCGAGTAAATCTCCTCTGCACCTTCTGCGAGTAAATCTCCTTCTGCACCTTCTCCGAGGAAATATCCTCTGCACCTTCCCCGCGTAAATCTCCTCTGCACCTTCTCCAGGTAAATCTCGTCTGCATGTTCTCCGAGTAAATCTGCTCTGCACCTTCTCCGGGTAAATCTTCTCTGCACCTTCTCCAGGTAAAACTCCTCTGCACCTTCTCCAGTTAAATCTCTTCTGCACCTTCTCCGGGTAAATCTCCTCTGCACCTTCTCCGGGTAAATCTCCTCTGCACCTTCTCCGGGTAAATCTCCTCTGCACCTTCTCCAGGTAAATCTCGTCAGCATGTTCTCCGAGTAATTCTCCTCTGCATCTTCTCCGGGGAAATCTCCTCCACACCTTCTCCGAGAAAATCTGCTCTGCACCTTCTCCAGGTAAATCCCCTTTGCACCTTCTCTGGGTAAATCTCCACTGCACCATCTCCGAGTAAATCTCCTCTGCACCTTCTCCAGGTAAATCATCTCTGAACCTTCTCCGAAAAATCTCCTCTGCACCTTCTCCAAGTAAATCTCCTCTGCCCCTTCTCCAGGTAAAACTCCTCTGCACCTACTCCGGGTAAATCTCCTCTGCACCATCTCCAGTTAAATCTCCTCTGCACCTTCTCCGGGTAAATCTCCTCTGCACCTTCTCCGAGTAAATCTCCTCTGCACCTTCACCAGGTAAATCTCCTCTGCCCCTTCTCCAGGTAAAACTCCTCTGCACCTACTCCGGGTAAATCTCCTCTGCACCATCTCCAGTTAAATCTCCTCTGCACCTTCTCCGGGTAAATCTCCTCTGCACCTTCTCCGAGTAAATCTCCTCTGCACCTTCACCAGGTAAATCTCCTCTGCACCTTCTCCGAGTAAATCTCCTCCTCACCTTCTCCAGGTAAAGCTCCTCCTCACCTTCTCCGGGTAAATTTCCTCTGCATCTTCTCCGAGTAAATCTCCTCTGCACCTTCTCCGGGTAAATCTCCTCTGCATCTTCTCCAGGTAAATCTCCGCTGCACCTTCTCTGGGCAAATCTCTTCTGCATCTTCACTGGGTAAATCTCCTCTGCACCTTCTCCAGGTAAATCTGCTCTGCACCTTCACTCGGTAAATCTCCTCTGCACCTTCTCCGAGGAAATCTCCTCAGCACCTTCTCCGGGTAAATCTCCTCTGCACCTTCTCCAGGTAAATCTCCTCTGCACATTCACTCGGTAAATCTCCTCTGCATCTTCTCCAGGTAAATCTCCTCTGCACCATCTCCAGTTAAATCTCCTCTGCACCTTCTCCGGGTAAGTCTCCCCTCCACCTTCTCCGGGTAAATGTCCTCTGCACCGTCTCCGAAGAAATCTCCTCTGCACCTTCAACAGGTAAATCTCCTCTGCATCTTCTCCAGGTAAATCTCCTCCTCACCTTCTACATGTAAATCTCCTCTGCATTTTTCCAGGTAAATCTCCTCTGCACCTTCTCCGAGTAAATCTCCGTTGCACCTTCAACAGGTAAGTCTCCTCTGCACCTTCTCCGGGTAAATGTCAAAGAACAAAGAACAAAACAAATAAAGAAATGTACAGCACAGGAACAGGCCCTTCGGCCCTCCAAGCCCGTGCCGACCATACTGCCCGACTAAACTACAATCTTCTACACTTCCTGGGTCCGTATCCTTCTATTCCCATCCTATTCATATATTTGTCAAGATGCCCCTTAAATGTCCCTATCGTCCCTGCCTCCACTACCTCCTCCGGTAGTGAGTTCCAGGCACCCACTACCCTCTGCGTAAAAAACTTGCCTCGTACATCTACTCTAAACTTTGCCCCTCTCACCTTAAACCTATGCCCCCTAGTAATTGACCCCTCTACCCTGGGGAAAAGCCTCTGACTATCCACTCTGTCTATGCCCCTCATAATTTTGTATACCTCTATCAGGTCGCCCCTCAACCTCCTTCGTTCCAGTGAGAACAAACCGAGTTTATTCAATCGCTCCTCATAGCTTATGCCCTCCATACCAGGCAACATTCTGGTAAATCTCTTCTGCACCCTCTCTAAAGCCTCCACATCCTTCTGGTAGTGTGGCGACCAGAATTGAACACTATACTCCAAGTGTGGCCTAACTAAGGTTCTATACAGCTGCAACATGACTTGCCAATTCTTATACTCAATGCCCCGGCCAATGAAGGCAAGCATGCCGTATGCCTTCTTGACTACCTTCTCCACCTGTGTAGCCCCTTTCAGTGATCTGTGGACCTGTACTCCTAGATCTCTTTGACTTTCAATACTCTTGAGGGTTCTACCATTCACTGTATATTCCCTACCTGCATTAGCCCTTCCAAAATGCATTACCTCACATTTGTCCAGGTTAAACTCCATCTGCCATCTCTCCGCCCAAGTCTCCAGACAATCTAAATCCGGCTGTATCCTCAGACAGTCCTCATCGCTATCCGCAATTCCACCAACCTTTGTGTCGTCTGCAAACTTACTAATCAGACCAGTTACATTTTCCTCCAAATCATTTATATATACTACAAAGAGCAAAGGTCCCAGCACTGATCCCTGTGGAACACCACTGGTCACAGCCCTCCAATTAGAAAAGCATCCCTCCATTGCTACCCTCTGCCTTCTATGGCCTAGCCAGTTCTGTATCCACCTTGCCAGTTCACCCCTGATCCCGTGTGACTTCACCTTTTGTACTAGTCTACCATGAGGGACCTTGTCAAAGGCCTTACTGAAGTCCATATAGACAACATCTACTGCCCTACCTGCATCAATCATCTTAGTGACCTCCTCGAAAAACTCTATCAAGTTAGTGAGACACGACCTCCCCTTCACAAAACCGTGCTGCCTCTCACTAATACGTCCATTTGCTTCCAAATGGGAGTAGATCCTGTCTCGAAGAATTCTCTCCAGTAATTTCCCTACCACTGAAGTAAGGCTCACCGGCCTGTAGTTCCCGGGATTATCCTTGCTACCCTTCTTAAACAGAGGAACAACATTGGCTATTCTCCAGTCCTCCGGGACATCCCCTGAAGACAGCGAGGATCCAAAGATTTCTGTCAAGGCCTCAGCAATTTCCTCTCCAGCCTCCTTCAGTATTCTGGGGTAGATCCCATCAGGCCCTGGGGACTTATCTACCTTAATATTTTTTAAGACACCCAACACCTCGTCTTTTTGGATCACAATGTGACCCAGGCTATCTACACCCCCTTCTCCAGACTCAACATCTACCAATTCCTTCTCTTTGGTGAATACTGATGCAAAGTATTCATTTAGTACCTCGCCCATTTCCTCTGGCTCCACACATAGATTCCCTTGCCTATCCTTCAGTGGGCCAACCCTTTCCCTGGCTACCCTCTTGCTTTTTATGTAAGTGTAAAAAGCCTTGGGATTTTCCTTAACCCTATTTGCCAATGACTTTTCATGACCCCTTCTAGCCCTCCTGACTCCTTGCTTAAGTTCCTTCCTACTTTCCTTATATGCCACACAGGCTTCGTCTGTTCCCAGCCTTTTAGCCCTGACAAATGCCTCCTTTTTCTTTTTGACGAGGCCTACAATATCACTCGTCATCCAAGGTTCCCGAAAATTGCCGTATTTATCTTTCTTCCTCACAGGAACATGCCTGTCCTGTATTCCTTTCAACTGACACTTGAAAGCCTCCCACATGTCAGATGTTGATTTGCCCTCAAACATCCGCCCCCAATCTATGTTCTTCAGTTCCCGCCTAATATTGTTATAATTAGCCTTCCCCCAATTTAGCACATTCATCCTCGGACCACTCTTATCCTTGTCCACCAGTACTTTAAAACTTACTGAATTGTGGTCACTGTTACCGAAATGCTCCCCTACTGAAACATCTACCACCTGGCCGGGCTCATTCCCCAATACCAGATCCAGTACCGCCCCTTCCCTAGTTGGACTGTTTACATATTGTTTTAAGAAGCCCTCCTGGATGCTCCTTACAAACTCTGCCCCGTCTAAGCCCCTGGCACTAAGTGAGTCCCAGTCAATATTGGGGAAGTTGAAGTCTCCCATCACCACAACCCTGTTGTTTTTACTCTTTTCCAAAATCTGTCTACCTATCTGCTCCTCTATCTCCCGCTGGCTGTTGGGAGGCCTGTAGTATACCCCCAACATTGTGACTGCACCCTTCTTATTCCTGATCTCTACCCATATAGCCTCACTGCCCTCTGAGGTGTCCTCTCGCTGTATAGCTGTGATACTCTCCTGAACAAGTAGCGCAACTCCGCCTCCCCTTTTACATCCCCCTCTATCCCGCCTGAAACATCTAAATCCTGGAACGTTTAGCTGCCAATCCTGCCCTTCCCTCAACCAGGTCTCTGTAATGGCAACAACATCATAGTTCCAAGTAGTAATCCAAGCTCTAAGTTCATCTGCCTTACCCGTAATGCTCCTTGCATTAAAACATATGCACTTCAGGCCACCAGACCCGCTGTGTTCAGCAACTTCTCCCCGTCTGCTCTGCCTCAGAGCCACACTGTCCCTATTCCCTAGTTCTCCCTCAATGCTCTCACCTTCTGACCTATTGCTCCCGTGCCCACCCCCCTGCCATACTAGTTTAAACCCTCCCGTGTGACACTAGCAAATCTCGCGGCCAGGATATTTATGCCTCTCCGGTTTAGATGCAACCCGCCCATCTTATACAGGTCACACCTGCCCCGGAAGAGCTCCCAGTGGTCCAGATAACAGAAACCCTCCCTCCTACACCAGCTGTTTAGCCACGTGTTTGTCTGCTCTATCTTCCTATTTCTAGCCTCACTGGCACGTGGCACAGGGAGTAATCCTGAGATTACAACCCTCGAGGTCCTGTCTTTTAACTTTCTGCCTAGCTCCCTGAACTCCTGCTGCAGGACCTCATGCCCCTTCCTGCCTATGTCGTTAGTACCAATATGTACAACGACCTCTGCCTGTTTGCCCTCCCCCTTCAGGATTCCCTCTACCCGTTCGGAGACATCCTGGACCCTGGCACCAGGGAGGCAACATACCATCCTGGAGTCTCTTTCACGTCCACAGAAGCGCCTATCTGTGCCCCTGACTATAGAGTCCCCTATAACTATTACTCTTCTGCGCTTTGACCCTCCCTTCTGAACATCAGAGCCAGCCGTGGTGCCACTGCTCTGGCTGCTGCTGTTTTCCCCTGATAGGCTATCACCCCCGACAGTATCCAAAGGGGTATATCTGTTCGAGAGGGGGACAACCACAGGGGATTCCTGCACTGACTGCCTGCCCTTTCTGGTGGTCACCCATTTCTCTGCCTGCACCTTGGGTGTGACCACACTTACATAACTGCGATCTATGACGCTTTCCGCCACCTGCATGCTCCTAAGTGCATCCAATTGCTGCTCCAACCGAACCATGCGGTCTGTGAGGAGCTGCAGTTGGGTGCACTTTCTGCAGATGAAGCCATCCGGGACGCTGGAAACCTCCCGGACCTGCCACATCTCACAGTCAGAGCACAACACCCCTCTAACTGACATTGCGTCAATTAATTAAAATTAAAATTTGTCTTTTTTTTTTTTAAATACTTTTTTTTTTAAATTACAAAGTTACTGTCAACTATCTGTCCTCTGCACCTTCTCCGAAGAAATCTCCTCTGCACCTTCAACAGGTAAATCTCCTCTGCATCTTCTCCAGGTAAATCTCCTCCTCACCTTCTCCGGGTAAATCTCCTCTGCACCTTCTCCGAGTAAATCTCCTCTGCACCTTCTCCGGGTAAATCTCCTCTGAACCTTCTCCGGGTAAATCTCCTCTGCACCTTCTCCGAGTAAATCTCCTCCTCACCTTCTCCAGGTAAATCTCCTCCTAACCTTCTCCGGGTAAATCTCCTCTGCATCTTCTCCGAGTAAATCTCCTCTGCACCTTCTCCGGGTAAATCTCCTCTGCACCTTCTCCGAGGAAATCTGCTCTGCATCTTCTCCAGGTAAATCTCCGCTGCACCTTCTCTGGGCAAATCTTCTCTGCATCTTCACTGGGTAAACCTCCTCTGCACCTTCTCCTGGTAAATCTCCTCTGCACCTTCACTCGGTAAATCTCCTCTGCATCTTCTCCGAGTAAATCTCCTCTGCATCTTTTCCGAGTAAATCTCCTCTGCACCTTCTCCGAGGAAATCTCCTCAGCACCCTCTCCGGGTAAATCTCCTCTGCACCTTCTCCGGGTAAATCTCCTATGCACCTTCTCCGGGTGAATCTCCTCTGCATGTTTTCCAGGTAAATATCCTCTGCACCTTCTCCAGGTAAATCTCTACTGCATCTTCTCCGAGTAAATCTCCTCTGCACCTTCTGCGAGTAAATCTCCTTCTGCACCTTCTCCGAGGAAATATCCTCTGCACCTTCCCCGCGTAAATCTCCTCTGCACCTTCTCCAGGTAAATCTCGTCTGCATGTTCTCCGAGTAAATCTGCTCTGCACCTTCTCCGGGTAAATCTCCTCTGCACCTTCTCCGGGTAAATCTCCTCTGCACCTTCTCCGGGTAAATCTCCTCTGCACCTTCTCCGGGTAAATCTCCTCTGCACCTTCTCCGGGTAAATCTCCTCTGCACCTTCTCCGGGTAAAACTCCTCTGCACCTTCTCCAGTTAAATCTCTTCTGCACCTTCTCCGGGTAAATCTCCTCTGCACCTTCTCCAGGTAAATCTCGTCAGCATGTTCTCCGAGTAAATCTCCTCTGCATCTTCTCCGGGGAAATCTCCTCCACACCTTCTCCGAGAAAATCTGCTCTGCACCTTCTCCAGGTAAATCCCCTTTGCACCTTCTCTGGGTAAATCTCCACTGCACCATCTCCGAGTAAATCTCCTCTGCACCTTGTCCAGGTAAATCATCTCTGAACCTTCTCCGAAAAATCTCCTCTGCACCTTCTCCAAGTAAATCTCCTCTGCCCCTTCTCCAGGTAAAACTCCTCTGCACCTACTCCGGGTAAAGCTCCTCTCCACCATCTCCAGTTAAATCTCCTCTGCACCTTCTCCGGGTAAATCTCTGCTGCACCTTCTCCGGGTAAATCTCCTCTGCACCTTCTCCGGGTAAATCTCCTCTGCACCTTCACCAGGTAAATCTCCTCTGCAGCTTCTCCGAGTAAATCTCCTCCTCACCTTCTCCAGGTAAAGCTCCTCCTCACCTTCTCCGGGTAAATTTCCTCTGCATCTTCTCCGAGTAAATCTCTTCTGCACCTTCTCCGGGTAAATCTCCTCTGCATCTTCTCCAGGTAAATCTCCGCTGCACCTTCTCTGGGCAAATCTCTTCTGCACCTTCTCCGAGGAAATCTCCTCAGCACCTTCTCCAGGTAAATCTCCTCTGCACCTTCACTCGGTAAATCTCCTCTGCACATTCACTCGGTAAATCTCCTCTGCATCTTCTCCAGGTAAATCTCCTCTGTACCATCTCCGAGTAAATCTCTTCTGCACCTTCTCCGGGTAAATCTCCTCTGCACCTCCTCCGGGTAAATCTCCTATGCACCTTCTCCGGGTGAATCTCCTCTGCATGTTTTCCAGGTAAATATCCTCTGCTCCTTCTCCAGGTAAATCTCTACTGCATCTTCTCCGAGTAAATCTCCTCTGCACCTTCGGCGAGTAAATCTCCTCTGCACCTTCTCCGAGGAAATATCCTCTGCACCTTCCCCGCGTAAATCTCCTCTGCACCTTCTCCAGGTATATCTCGACTGCATGTTCTCCGAGTAAATCTGCTCTGCACCTTCTTCGGG
The DNA here is from genome assembly GCF_047496885.1 of Scyliorhinus torazame. Classification (NCBI taxonomy): domain Eukaryota; kingdom Metazoa; phylum Chordata; class Chondrichthyes; order Carcharhiniformes; family Scyliorhinidae; genus Scyliorhinus; species Scyliorhinus torazame. The sequence goes on along the minus strand of NC_092715.1, from coordinate 266,366,185 downwards.
TAAATCTCCTCTGCACCTTCTCCAGTTCAATCTCTTCTGCACCTTCTCCGGGTAAATCTCCTCTGCACCTTCTCCGGGTAAATCTCCTCTGCACCTTCTCCGGGTAAATCTCCTCTGCACCTTCTCCAGGTAAATCTCGTCTGCATGTTCTCCGAGTAAATCTCCTCTGCATCTTCTCCGGGGAAATCTCCTCCACACCTTCTCCGAGAAAATCTGCTCTGCACCTTCTCCAGGTAAATCCCCTTTGCACCTTCTCTGGGTAAGTCTCCTCTGCACCATCTCCGAGTAAATCTCCTCTGCACCTTCTCCAAGTAAGTCTCCTCTGCCCCTTCTCCAGGTAAAACTCCTCTGCACCTTCTCCGGGTAAATCTCCTCTGCACCATCTCCAGTTAAATCTCCTCTGCACCTTCTCCGAGTAAATCTCCTCTGCACCTTCTCCGGGAAAATCTCCTCTGTATCTTCTTCGAATAAATCTCCTCTGCACATGCTCCGAGGAAGTCTCCTTTGCACCTTTTCCAGGTAAATCTCTTCTGCACCTTCTCCGAAGAAATCTCCTCTGCACCTTCTCCGGGTAAATCTCCTCTGCACTTTCAACAGGTAAATCTCCTCTGCATCTTCTCCAGGTAAATCTCCTCTGCACCTTCTACGTGTAAATCTCCTCTGCATCTCCTCCGAGTAAATCTCCTCTGCACATTCTCCGGGCAAATCTCCTCTGCATCTCTTCCGACTAAATCTCCTCTACACCTTCTCCGGGTAAATCTCCTCTGCACCTTCTTTAAGTAAATCTCCTCTGCACCTTCTCCGGGTAAATCTCCTCTGCACCTTCTCCGGGTAAATCTCCTCTGCACCTTCTCCGGGTAAATCTCCTCTGCACCTTTTCCAGGTAAATATCTTCTGCACCTTCTCCAGGTAAATCTCCTCTGCGCCGTCTCCGAGGTAATCTCCTCTGCACCTTCTCCGGGTAAATCTCCTCTGCACCTTCTCCGGGTAAATCTCCTCCGCACCTTCTCCAGGTAAATCTCCTCTGCACCTTCTCCAGGTAAATCTCCTCTGCACCTTCTCCAGGTAAATCTCCTCTGCACCTTCTCCAGGTAAATCTCCTTTGCATCTTCTCCGGGTAAATCTCCTCCGCACCTTCTCCGAGTAAATCTGCTCTGCACCTTCTCCAGGTAAATCTCTACTGCATCTTCTCCGAGTAAATCTCCTCTGCACCTTCGGCGAGTAAATCTCCTCTGCACCTTCTCCGAGGAAATATCCTCTGCACCTTCCCCGCGTAAATCTCCTCTGCACCTTCTCCAGGTATATCTCGTCTGCATGTTCTCCGAGTCATTCTGCTCTGCACCTTCTCCGGGTAAATCTCCTCTGCACCTTCTCCAGGTAAAACTCCTCTGCACCTTCTCCAGTTAAATCTCTTCTGCACCTTCTCCGGGTAAATCTCCTCTGCACCTTCTCCGGGTAAATCTCCTCTGCACCTTCTCCGGGTAAATCTCCTCTGCACCTTCTCCAGGTAAATCTCGTCTGCATGTTCTCCGAGTAAATCTCCTCTGCACCTTCTCCGGGGAAATCTCCTCCGCACCTTCTCCAGGTAAATCTCCTCTGCACCTTCTCCAGGTAAATCTCCTCTGCACCTTCTCCAGGTAAATCTCCTCTGCACCTTCTCCAGGTGAATCTCCTCTGCATCTTCTCCGGGTAAATCTCCTCCGCACCTTCTCCGAGTAAATCTGCTCTGCACCTTCTCCAGGTAAATCTCTACTGCATCTTCTCCGAGTAAATCTCCTCTGCACCTTCGGCGAGTAAATCTCCTCTGCACCTTCTCCGAGGAAATATCCTCTGCACCTTCCCCGCGTAAATCTCCTCTGCACCTTCTCCAGGTATATCTCATCTGCATGTTCTCCGAGTAATTCTGCTCTGCACCTTCTCCGGGTAAATCTCCTCTGCACCTTCTCCAGGTAAAACTCCTCTGCACCTTCTCCAGTTAAATCTCTTCTGCACCTTCTCCAGATAATTCTCCTCTGCGCCGTCTCCGAGGTAATCTCCTCTGCACCTTCTCCGGGTAAATCTCCTCTGCACCTTCTCCGGGTAAATCTCCTCCGCACCTTCTCCAGGTAAATCTCCTCTGCACCTTCTCCAGGTAAATCTCCTCTGCACCTTCTCCAGGTAAATCTCCTCCGCACATTCTCTGAGTAAATCTGCTCTGTACCTTCTCCAGGTAAATCTCTACTGCATCTTCTCCGAGTAAATCTCCTCTGCACCTTCGGCGAGTAAATCTCCTCTGCACCTTCTCCGAGGAAATATCCTCTGCACCTTGCCCGCGTAAATCTCCTCTGCACCTTCTCCAGGTATATCTCGTCTGCATGTTCTCCGAGTAATTCTGCTCTGCACCTTCTCCGAGTAAATCTCCTCTGCACCTTCTCCGGGAAAATCTCCTCTGTATCTTCTTCGAATAAATCTCCTCTGCACATGCTCCGAGGAAGTCTCCTTTGCACCTTTTCCAGGTAAATCTCTTCTGCACCTTCTCCGAAGAAATCTCCTCTGCACCTTCTCCGGGTAAATCTCCTCTGCACTTTCAACAGGTAAATCTCCTCTGCATCTTCTCCAGGTAAATCTCCTCTGCACCTTCTACGTGTAAATCTCCTCTGCATCTCCTCCGAGTAAATCTCCTCTGCACATTCACCGGGCAAATCTCCTCTGCATCCCTTCCGACTAAATCTCCTCTACACCTTCTCCGGGTAAATCTCCTCTGCACCTTCTTTAAGTAAATCTCCTCTGCACCTTCTCCGGGTAAATCTCCTCTGCGCCTTCTCCGGGTAAATCTTCTCTGCACCTTTTTCCGGGTAAATCTCCTCTGCACCTTTTCCAGGTAAATATCTTCTGCACCTTCTCCAGGTAAATCTCCTCTGCGCCGTCTCCGAGGTAATCTCCTCTGCACCTTCTCCGGGTAAATCTCCTCTGCACCTTCTCCGGGTAAATCTCCTCCGCACCTTCTCCAGGTAAATCTCCTCTGCACCTTCTCCAGGTAAATCTCCTCTGCACCTTCTCCAGGTAAATCTCCTCTGCACCTTCTCCAGGTAAATCTCCTCTGCATCTTCTCCGGGTAAATCTCCTCTGCACCTTCTCCGAGTAAATCTGCTCTGCACCTTCTCCAGGTAAATCTCTACTGCATCTTCTCCGAGTAAATCTCCTCTGCACCTTCGGCGAGTAAATCTCCTCTGCACCTTCTCCGAGGAAATATCCTCTGCACCTTCCCCGCGTAAATCTCCTCTGCACCTTCTCCAGGTATATCTCGTCTGCATGTTCTCCGAGTAATTCTGCTCTGCTCCTTCTCCGGGTAAATCTCCTCTGCACCTTCTCCAGGTAAAACTCCTCTGCACCTTCTCCAGTTATATCTCTTCTGCACCTTCTCCGGGTAAATCTCCTCTGCACCTTCTCCGGGTAAATCTCCTCTGCACCTTCTCCGGGTAAATCTCCTCTGCACCTTCTCCAGGTAAATCTCGTCTGCATGTTCTCCGAGTAAATCTCCTCTGCATCTTCTCCGGGGAAATCTCCTCCACACCTTCTCCGAGAAAATCTGCTCTGCACCTTCTCCAGGTAAATCCCCTTTGCACCTTCTCTGGGTAAGTCTCCTCTGCACCATCTCCGAGTAAATCTCCTCTGCACCTTCTCCAAGTAAATCTCCTCTGCCCCTTCTCCAGGTAAAACTCCTCTGCACCTTCTCCGGGTAAATCTCCTCTGCACCATCTCCAGTTAAATCTCCTCTGCACCTTCTCCGAGTAAATCTCCTCTGCACCTTCTCCGGGAAAATCTCCTCTGTATCCTCTTCGAATAAATCTCCTCTGCACATGTCCGAGGAAGTCTCCTTTGCACCTTTTCCAGGTAAATCTCCTCTGCACCTTCTCCGGGTAAATCTCCTCTGCACTTTCAACAGGTAAATCTCCTCTGCATCTCCTCCGACTAAATCTCCTCTACACCTTCTCCGGGTAAATCTCCTCTGCACCTTCTTTAAGTAAATCTCCTCTGCACCTTCTCCGGGTAAATCTCCTCTGCACCTTCTCCGGGTAAATCTCCTCTGCACGTTCTCCGGGTTAATCTTCTCTGCACTTTCTCCGGGGAAATCTCCTCTGCACCTTTTCCAGGTAAATATCTTCTGCACCTTCTCCAGGTAAATCTCCTCTGCGCTGTCTCCGAGGTAATCTCCTCTGCACCTTCTCCGGGTAAATCTCCACTGCACCTTCTCCGGGTAAATCTCCTCCGCACCTTCTCCAGGTAAATCTCCTCTGCACCTTCTCCAGGTAAATCTCCTCTGCACCTTCTCCAGGTAAATCTCCTCTGCACCTTCTCCCGGTAAATCTCCTCTGCATCTTCTCCGGGTAAATCTCCTCCGCACCTTCTCCGAGTAAATCTGCTCTGCACCTTCTCCAGGGAAATCTCCTTTGCACCTTCTCCGGGTAAATCTCCTCTGCCCCTTCTCCAGGTAAAACTCCTCTGCACCTTCTGCAGTTAAATCTCCTCTGCTCCTTCTCCGGGTAAATCTCCTGTGCACCTTTTCCCAGTAAATCTCCTCTGCATTTTCTCCCAGTAAATCTCCTCTGCACCTTCTCCGAATAAATCCCTTCTGCCCCTTCTCCAGGTAAAACTCCTCTGCACCTTTTCCGGGTAAATCTCCTCTGCACCATCTCCAGTTAAATCTCCTCTGCACCTTCTCCGAGTAAATCTCCTCTGCACCTTCTCCGGGGAAATCTCCTCTGCACCTTCTCCGGGTCAATCTCTTCTGCCCCTTCTCCAGGTAAAACCCCTCTGCACCTTCTCCGGGTGAATCTCCTCTGCACCATCTCCAGTTAAATCTCCTCTGCACCTTCTCCGGGTAAATCTCCTCTGCACCTTCTCCGAGTCAATCTGCTCTGCATCTTCGCCAGGTAAATCTCTGCTGCACCTTCTCCGGGTAAATCTCCTCTGCACCTTCGCCGGGTAAATCTCCTCTGCACCTTCTCCGGGTAAATCTCCTCTGCACCTTCACCAGGTAAATCTCCTCTGCACCTTCTCCGAGTAAATCTCCTCCTCACCTTCTCCAGGTAAAGCTCCTCCTCACCTTCTCCGGGTAAATTTCCTCTGCATCTTCTCCGAGTAAATCTCCTCTGCACCTTCTCCGGGTAAATCTCCTCTGCACCTTCTCCGAGTAAATCTGCTCTGCATCTTCTCCAGGTAAATCTCCGCTGCACCTTCTCTGGGCAAATCTCCTCTGCATCTTCACTGGGTAACTCTTCTCTGCACCTTCTCCAGGTAAATCTCCTCTGCACCTTCTCCAGGTAAATCTCCTGTGCACCTTCTCCAGGTAAATCTCCTGTGCACCTTCTCCAGGTAAATCTCCTCTGCACCTTCTCCGAGTAAATCTCCTCCTCACCTTCTCCAGGTAAAGCTCCTCTTCACCTTCTCCGGGTAAATTTCCTCTGCATCTTCTCCGAGTAAATCTCCTCTGCACCTTCTCCGCGTAAATCTCCTCTGCACCTTCTCCGGGTGAATCTCCTCTGCATGTTTTCCAGGTACATATCCTCTGCACCTTCTCCAGGTAAATCTCTACTGCATCTTCTCCGAGTAAATCTCCTCTGCACCTTCTGCAAGTAAATCTCCTCTGCACCTTCTCCGAGGAAATATCCTCTGCACCTTTTCCGCGAAAATCTCCTCTGTATCTTCTTTGAATAAATCTCCTCTGCACCTTCTCCGAAGAAATCTCCTCTGCACCTTCTCCGGGTAAATCTCCTCTGCACTTTCAACAGGTAAATCTCCTCTGCATCTCCTCCGACTAAATCTCCTCTACACCTTCTCCGGGTAAATCTCCTCTGCACCTTCTTTAAGTAAATCTCCTCTGCACCTTCTCCGGGTAAATCTTCTCTGCACCTTCTCCGCGTAAATCTCCTCTGCACCTTCTCCGGGTAAATCTCCTCTGCACCTTCTCCAAGTAAATCTCCTTTGCCCCTTCTCCAGGTAAAACTCCTCTGCACCTTCTCCGGGTAAATCTCCTCTGCACCATCTCCAGTTAAATCTCCTCTGCACCTTCTTTAAGTATATCTCCTCTGCACCTTCTCCGGGTAAATCTCCTCTGCACCTTCTCCGGGTAAATCTCCTCTGCACCTTCTCCAGGTAAATCTTCTCTGCATCTTCTCCGGGGAAATCTCCTCTGCACCTTTTCCTGGTAAATATCTTCTGCACCTTCTCCAGGTAAATCTCCTCTGCGCCGTCTCCGAGGTAATCTCCTCTGCACCTTCTCCGGGTAAATCTCCTCTGCACCTTCTCCGGGTAAATCTCCTCCGCACCTTCTCCAGGTATATCTCCTCTCCACCTTCTCCAGGTAAATCTCCTCTGCACCTTCTCCAGGTAAATCTCCTCTGCACCTTCTCCAGGTAAATCTCCTCTGCATCTTCTCCGGGTAAATCTCCTCTGCACCTTCTCCGAGTAAATCTGCTCTGCTCCTTCTCCAGGGAAATCTCCTCTGCACCTTCTCCGGGTAAATCTCCTCTGCCCCTTCTCCAGGTAAAACTCCTCTGCACCTTCTCCGGGTAAATCTCCTCTGCACCTTCTCCGGGTAAATCTCCTCTGCCCCTTCTCCAGGTAAATCTCCTCTGCACCTTCTGCAGTTAAATCTCCTCTGCTCCTTCTCCGGGTAAATCTCCTGTGCACCTTTTCCCAGTAAATCTCCTCTGCATTTTCTCCCAGTAAATCTCCTCTGCACCTTCTCCGAATAAATCTCCTCTGCCCCTTCTCCAGGTAAAACTCCTCTGCACCTTTTCCGGGTAAATCTCCTCTGCACCATCTCCAGTTAAATCTCCTCTGCACCTTCTCCGAGTAAATCTCCTCTGCACCTTCTCCGGGTAAATCTCCTCTGCACCTTCTCCGGGTAAATCTCCTCTGCCCCTTCTCCAGGTAAAACCCCTCTGCAACTTCTCCGGGTGAATCTCCTCTGCACCATCTCCAGTTAAATCTCCTCTGCACCTTCTCCGGGTAAATCTCCTCTGCACCTTCACCGAGTGAATCTGCTCTGCACCTTCTCCAGGTAAATCTCTGCTGCACCTTCTCCGGGTAAATCTCCTCTGCACCTTCTCCGGGTAAATCTCCTCTGCACCTTCTCCGGGTAAATCTCCTCTGCACCTTCACCAGGTTAATCTCCTCTGCACCTTCTCCAGGTAAATCTCCTCTGCACCTTCTCCAGGTAAATCTGCTGTGCACCCTCTCCAGGTAAATCCCCTCTGCACCTTCTCCGAGTAAATCTCCTCTTCACCTTCTCCAGGTAAAGCTCCTCCTCACCTTCTCCGGGTAAATTTCCTCTTCACCTTCTCCGGGTAAATTTCCTCTGCATCTTCTCCGAGTAAATCTCCTCTGCACCTTCTCCGGGTAAATCTCCTCTGCACCTTCTCCGAGTAAATCTGCTCTGCATCTTCTCCAGGTAAATCTCCGCTGCACCTTCTCTGGGCAAATCTCCTCTGCATCTTCACTGGGTAAATCTCCTCTGCACCTTCTCCAGGTAAATCTCCTCTGCACCTTCACTCGGTAAATCTCCTCTGCATCTTCTCCGAGTAAATCTCCTCTGCACCTTTTCCGAGTAAATCTTCTCTGCACCTTCTCCGAGGAAATCTCCTCAGCACCTTCTCCGGGTAAATCTCCTCTGCACCTTCTCCAGGTAAATCTCCTCTGCACATTCACTCGGTAAATCTCCTCTGCATCTTCTCCAGGTAAATCTCCTCTGCACCATCTCCGAGTAAATCTCTTCTGCACCTTCTCCGGGTAAATCTCCTCTGCACCTCCTCCGGGTAAATCTCCTATGCACCTTCTCCGGGTGAATCTCCTCTGCATGTTTTCCAGGTACATATCCTCTGCACCTTCTCCAGGTAAATTTCCTCTGCATCTTCTCCGAGTAAATCTCCTCTGCACCTTCTGCAAGTAAATCTCCTCTGCACCTTCTCCGAGGAAATATCCTCTGCACCTTCCCCGCGTAAATCTCCTCTGCACCTTCTCCAGGTAAATCTCGTCTGCATGTTCTCCGAGTAAATCTGCTCTGCACCTTCTCCGGGTAATTCTCCTCTGCACCTTCTCCAGGTAAAACTCCTCTGCACCTTCTCCAGTTAAATCTCTTCTGCACCTTCTCCGGGTAAATCTCCTCTGCACCTTCTCCGGGTAAATCTCCTCTGCACCTTCTCCGGGTAAATCTCCTCTGCACCTTCTCCAGGTAAATCTCGTCTGCATGTTCTACGAGTAAATCTCCTCTGCATCTTCTCCGGGGAAATCTCCTCCACACCTTCTCCGAGAAAATCTGCTCTGCACCTTCTCCAGGTAAATCCCCTTTGCACCTTCTCTGGGTAAGTCTCCTCTGCACCATCTCCGAGTAAATCTCCTCTGCACCTTCTCCAGGTAAATCATCTCTGAACCTTCTCCGAAAAATCTCCTCTGCACCTTCTCCAAGTAAATCTCCTCTGCCCCTTCTCCAGGTAAAACTCCTCTGCACCTTCTCCGGGTAAATCTCCTCTGCACCTTCTCCGAGTAAATCTCCTCTGCACCTTTTCCGCGAAAATCTCCTCTGTATCTTCTTTGAATAAATCTCCTCTGCACCTTCTCCGAAGAAATCTCCTCTGCACCTTCTCCGGGTAAATCTCCTCTGCACTTTCAACAGGTAAATCTCCTCTGCATCTCCTCCGACTAAATCTCCTCTACACCTTCTCCGGGTAAATCTCCTCTGCACCTTCTTTAAGTAAATCTCCTCTGCACCTTCTCCGGGTAAATCTTCTCTGCACCTTCTCCGCGTAAATCTCCTCTGCACCTTCTCCGGGTAAATCTCCTCTGCACCTTCTCCAAGTAAATCTCCTCTGCCCCTTCTCCAGGTAAAACTCCTCTGCACCTTCTCCGGGTAAATCTCCTCTGCACCATCTCCAGTTAAATCTCCTCTGCACCTTCTTTAAGTAAATCTCCTCTGCACCTTCTCCGGGTAAATCTCCTCTGCACCTTCTCCGGGTAAATCTCCTCTGCACCTTCTCCGGGTAAATCTTCTCTGCACCTTCTCCGGGGAAATCTCCTCTGCACCTTTTCCAGGTAAATATCTTCTGCACCTTCTCCAGGTAAATCTCCTCTGCGCCGTCTCCGAGGTAATCTCCTCTGCACCTTCTCCGGGTAAATCTCCTCTGCACCTTCTCCGGGTAAATCTCCTCCGCACCTTCTCCAGGTATATCTCCTCTGCACCTTCTCCAGGTAAATCTCCTCTGCACCTTCTCCAGGTAAATCTCCTCTGCACCTTCTCCAGGTAAATCTCCTCTGCATCTTCTCCGGGTAAATCTCCTCCGCACCTTCTCCGAGTAAATCTGCTCTGCACCTTCTCCAGGGAAATCTCCTCTGCACCTTCTCCGGGTAAATCTCCTCTGCCCCTTCTCCAGGTAAAACTCCTCTGCACCTTCTGCAGTTAAATCTCCTCTGCTCCTTCTCCGGGTAAATCTCCTGTGCACCTTTTCCCAGTAAATCTCCTCTGCATTTTCTCCCAGTAAATCTCCTCTGCACCTTCTCCGAATAAATCTCCTCTGCCCCTTCTCCAGGTAAAACTCCTCTGCACCTTTTCCGGGTAAATCTCCTCTGCACCTTCTCCGGGTAAATCTCCTCTGCACCTTCTCCGGGTAAATCTCCTCTGCACCTTCTCCGAGTAAATCTCCTCTGCACCTTCTCCGGGTAAATCTCCTCTGCACCTTCTCCGGGTAAATCTCCTCTGCCCCTTCTCCAGGTAAAACCCCTCTGCACCTTCTCCGGGTGAATCTCCTCTGCACCATCTCCATTTAAATCTCCTCTGCACCTTCTCCGGGTAAATCTCCTCTGCACCTTCACCGAGTAAATCTGCTCTGCACCTTCTCCAGGTAAATCTCAGCTGCACCTTCTCCGGGTAAATCTCCTCTGCACCTTCTCCGGGTAAATCTCCTCTGCACCTTCTCCGGGTAAATCTCCTCTGCACCTTCTCCAGGTAAATCTCCTCTGCACCTTCACTCGGTAAATCTCCTCTGCATCTTCTCCGAGTAAATCTCCTCTGCACCTTTTCCGAGTAAATCTTCTCTGCACCTTCTCCGAGGAAATCTCCTCAGCACCTTCTCCGGGTAAATCTCCTCTGCACCTTCTCCAGGTAAATCTCCTCTGCACATTCACTCGGTAAATCTCCTCTGCATCTTCTCCAGGTAAATCTCCTCTGCACCATCTCCGAGTAAATCTCTTCTGCACCTTCTCCGGGTAAATCTCCTCTGCACCTCCTCCGGGTAAATCTCCTATGCACCTTCTCCGGGTGAATCTCCTCTGCATGTTTTCCAGGTACATATCCTCTGCACCTTCTCCAGGTAAATTTCCTCTGCATCTTCTCCGAGTAAATCTCCTCTGCACCTTCTGCAAGTTAATCTCCTCTGCACCTTCTCCGAGGAAATATCCTCTGCACCTTCCCCGCGTAAATCTCCTCTGCACCTTCTCCAGGTAAATCTCGTCTGCATGTTCTCCGAGTAAATCTGCTCTGCACCTTCTCCGGGTAATTCTCCTCTGCACCTTCTCCAGGTAAAACTCCTCTGCACCTTCTCCAGTTAAATCTCTTCTGCACCTTCTCCGGGTAAATCTCCTCTGCACCTTCTACGGGTAAATCTCCTCTGCACCTTCTCCGGGTAAATCTCCTCTGCACCTTCTCCAGGTAAATCTCGTCTGCATGTTCTACGAGTAAATCTCCTCTGCATCTTCTCCGGGGAAATCTCCTCCACACCTTCTCCGAGAAAATCTGCTCTGCACCTTCTCCAGGTAAATCCCCTTTGCACCTTCTCTGGGTAAGTCTCCTCTGCACCATCTCCGAGTAAAGCTCCTCTGCACCTTCTCCAGGTAAATCATCTCTGAACCTTCTCCGAAAAATCTCCTCTGCACCTTCTCCAAGTAAATCTCCTCTGCCCCTTCTCCAGGTAAAACTCCTCTGCACCTTCTCCGGGTAAATCTCCTCTGCACCTTCTCCGAGTAAATCTCCTCTGCACCTTTTCCGCGAAAATCTCCTCTGTATCTTCTTTGAATAAATCTCCTCTGCACCTTCTCCGAAGAAATCTCCTCTGCACCTTCTCCGGGTAAATCTCCTCTGCACTTTCAACAGGTAAATCTCCTCTGCATCTCCTCCGACTAAATCTCCTCTACACCTTCTCCGGGTAAATCTCCTCTGCACCTTCTTTAAGTAAATCTCCTCTGCACCTTCTCCGGGTAAATCTTCTCTGCACCTTCTCCGCGTAAATCTCCTCTGCACCTTCTCCGGGTAAATCTCCTCTGCACCTTCTCCAAGTAAATCTCCTCTGCCCCTTCTCCAGGTAAAACTCCTCTGCACCTTCTCCGGGTAAATCTCCTCTGCACCATCTCCAGTTAAATCTCCTCTGCACCTTCTTTAAGTAAATCTCCTCTGCACCTTCTCCGGGTAAATCTCCTCTGCACCTTCTCCGGGTAAATCTCCTCTGCACCTTCTCCGGGTAAATCTTCTCTGCACCTTCTCCGGGGAAATCTCCTCTGCACCTTTTCCAGGTAAATATCTTCTGCACCTTCTCCAGGTAAATCTCCTCTGCGCCGTCTCCGAGGTAATCTCCTCTGCACCTTCTCCGGGTAAATCTCCTCTGCACCTTCTCCGGGTAAATCTCCTCCGCACCTTCTCCAGGTATATCTCCTCTGCACCTTCTCCAGGTAAATCTCCTCTGCACCTTCTCCAGGTAAATCTCCTCTGCACCTTCTCCAGGTAAATCTCCTCTGCATCTTCTCCGGGTAAATCTCCTCCGCACCTTCTCCGAGTAAATCTGCTCTGCACCTTCTCCAGGGAAATCTCCTCTGCACCTTCTCCGGGTAAATCTCCTCTGCCCCTTCTCCAGGTAAAACTCCTCTGCACCTTCTGCAGTTAAATCTCCTCTGCTCCTTCTCCGGGTAAATCTCCTGTGCACCTTTTCCCAGTAAATCTCCTCTGCATTTTCTCCCAGTAAATCTCCTCTGCACCTTCTCCGAATAAATCTCCTCTGCCCCTTCTCCAGGTAAAACTCCTCTGCACCTTTTCCGGGTAAATCTCCTCTGCACCATCTCCAGTTAAATCTCCTCTGCACCTTCTCCGAGTAAATCTCCTCTGCACCTTCTCCGGGTAAATCTCCTCTGCACCTTCTCCGGGTAAATCTCCTCTGCCCCTTCTCCAGGTAAAACCCCTCTGCACCTTCTCCGGGTGAATCTCCTCTGCACCATCTCCATTTAAATCTCCTCTGCACCTTCTCCGGGTAAATCTCCTCTGCACCTTCTCCAGGTAAAACTCCTCTGCACCTTCTCCAGTTAAATCTCTTCTGCACCTTCTCCGGGTAAATCTCCTCTGTACCTTCTCCGGGTAAATCTCCTCTGCACCTTCTCCGGGTAAATCTCCTCCGCACCTTCTCCAGGTATATCTCCTCTGCACCTTCTCCAGGTAAATCTCCTCTGCACCTTCTCCAGGTAAATCTCCTCTGCACCTTCTCCAGGTAAATCTCCTCTGCATCTTCTCCGGGTAAATCTCCTCCGCACCTTCTCCGAGTAAATCTGCTCTGCACCTTCTCCAGGGAAATCTCCTCTGCACCTTCTCCGGGTAAATCTCCTCTGCCCCTTCTCCAGGTAAAACTCCTCTGCACCTTCTGCAGTTAAATCTCCTCTGCTCCTTCTCCGGGTAAATCTCCTGTGCACCTTTTCCCAGTAAATCTCCTCTGCATTTTCTCCCAGTAAATCTCCTCTGCACCTTCTCCGAATAAATCTCCTCTGCCCCTTCTCCAGGTAAAACTCCTCTGCACCTTTTCCGGGTAAATCTCCTCTGCACCATCTCCAGTTAAATCTCCTCTGCACCTTCTCCGAGTAAATCTCCTCTGCACCTTCTCCGGGTAAATCTCCTCTGCACCTTCTCCGGGTAAATCTCCTCTGCCCCTTCTCCAGGTAAAACCCCTCTGCACCTTCTCCGGGTGAATCTCCTCTGCACCATCTCCATTTAAATCTCCTCTGCACCTTCTCCGGGTAAATCTCCTCTGCACCTTCACCGAGTAAATCTGCTCTGCACCTTCTCCAGGTAAATCTCAGCTGCACCTTCTCCGGGTAAATCTCCTCTGCACCTTCTCCAGGTAAATCTCCTCTGCACCTTCACTCGGTAAATCTCCTCTGCATCTTCTCCGAGTAAATCTCCTCTGCACCTTTTCCGAGTAAATCTTCTCTGCACCTTCTCCGAGGAAATCTCCTCAGCACCTTCTCCGGGTAAATCTCCTCTGCACCTTCTCCAGGTAAATCTCCTCTGCACATTCACTCGGTAAATCTCCTCTGCATCTTCTCCAGGTAAATCTCCTCTGCACCATCTCCGAGTAAATCTCTTCTGCACCTTCTCCGGGTAAATCTCCTCTGCACCTCCTCCGGGTAAATCTCCTATGCACCTTCTCCGGGTGAATCTCCTCTGCATGTTTTCCAGGTACATATCCTCTGCACCTTCTCCAGGTAAATTTCCTCTGCATCTTCTCCGAGTAAATCTCCTCTGCACCTTCTGCAAGTTAATCTCCTCTGCACCTTCTCCGAGGAAATATCCTCTGCACCTTCCCCGCGTAAATCTCCTCTGCACCTTCTCCAGGTAAATCTCGTCTGCATGTTCTCCGAGTAAATCTGCTCTGCACCTTCTCCGGGTAATTCTCCTCTGCACCTTCTCCAGGTAAAACTCCTCTGCACCTTCTCCAGTTAAATCTCTTCTGCACCTTCTCCGGGTAAATCTCCTCTGCACCTTCTCCGGGTAAATCTCCTCTGCACCTTCTCCGGGTAAATCTCCTCTGCACCTTCTCCAGGTAAATCTCGTCTGCATGTTCTACGAGTAAATCTCCTCTGCATCTTCTCCGGGGAAATCTCCTCCACACCTTCTCCGAGAAAATCTGCTCTGCACCTTCTCCAGGTAAATCCCCTTTGCACCTTCTCTGGGTAAGTCTCCTCTGCACCATCTCCGAGTAAAGCTCCTCTGCACCTTCTCCAGGTAAATCATCTCTGAACCTTCTCCGAAAAATCTCCTCTGCACCTTCTCCAAGTAAATCTCCTCTGCCCCTTCTCCAGGTAAAACTCCTCTGCACCTTCTCCGGGTAAATCTCCTCTGCACCTTCTCCGAGTAAATCTCCTCTGCACCTTTTCCGCGAAAATCTCCTCTGCACCTTCTCCGAAGAAATCTCCTCTGCACCTTCTCCGGGTAAATCTCCTCTGCACTTTCAACAGGTAAATCTCCTCTGCATCTCCTCCGACTAAATCTCCTCTACACCTTCTCCGGGTAAATCTCCTCTGCACCTTCTTTAAGTAAATCTCCTCTGCACCTTCTCCGGGTAAATCTTCTCTGCACCTTCTCCGCGTAAATCTCCTCTGCACCTTCTCCGGGTAAATCTCCTCTGCACCTTCTCCAAGTAAATCTCCTCTGCACCTTCTCCAGGTAAAACTCCTCTGCACCTTCTCCGGGTAAATCTCCTCTGCACCATCTCCAGTTAAATCTCCTCTGCACCTTCTTTAAGTAAATCTCCTCTGCACCTTCTCCGGGTAAATCTCCTCTGCACCTTCTCCGGGTAAATCTCCTCTGCACCTTCTCCGGGTAAATCTTCTCTGCACCTTCTCCGGGGAAATCTCCTCTGCACCTTTTCCAGGTAAATATCTTCTGCACCTTCTCCAGGTAAATCTCCTCTGCGCCGTCTCCGAGGTAATCTCCTCTGCACCTTCTCCGGGTAAATCTCCTCTGCACCTTCTCCGGGTAAATCTCCTCCGCACCTTCTCCAGGTATATCTCCTCTGCACCTTCTCCAGGTAAATCTCCTCTGCACCTTCTCCAGGTAAATCTCCTCTGCACCTTCTCCAGGTAAATCTCCTCTGCATCTTCTCCGGGTAAATCTCCTCCGCACCTTCTCCGAGTAAATCTGCTCTGCACCTTCTCCAGGGAAATCTCCTCTGCACCTTCTCCGGGTAAATCTCCTCTGCCCCTTCTCCAGGTAAAACTCCTCTGCACCTTCTGCAGTTAAATCTCCTCTGCTCCTTCTCCGGGTAAATCTCCTGTGCACCTTTTCCCATTAAATCTCCTCTGCATTTTCTCCCAGTAAATCTCCTCTGCACCTTCTCCGAATAAATCTCCTCTGCCCCTTCTCCAGGTAAAACTCCTCTGCACCTTTTCCGGGTAAATCTCCTCTGCACCATCTCCAGTTAAATCTCCTCTGCACCTTCTCCGAGTAAATCTCCTCTGCACCTTCTCCGGGTGAATCTCCTCTGCACCATCTCCATTTAAATCTCCTCTGCACCTTCTCCGTGTAAATCTCCTCTGCACCTTCACCGAGTAAATCTGCTCTGCACCTTCTCCTGCTAAATCTCAGCTGCACCTTCTCCGGGTAAATCTCCTCTGCACCTTCTCCGGGTAAATCTCCTCTGCACCTTCTCCGGGTAAATCTCCTCTGCACCTTCACCAGGTTAATCTCCTCTGCACCTTCACCGAGTAAATCTCCTCTGCACCTTCTCCAGGTAAATCTCCTCTGCACCTTCTCCAGGTAAATCTGCTGTGCACCCTCTCCAGGTAAATCCCCTCTGCACCTTCTCCGAGTAAATCTCCTCTTCACCTTCTCCAGGTAAAGCTCCTCCTCACCTTCTCCGGGTAAATTTCCTCTGCATCTTCTCCGAGTAAATCTCCTCTGCACCTACTCCGGGTAATTCTCCTCTGCACCTTCTCCGAGTAAATCTGCTCTGCATCTTCTCCAGGTAAATCTCCGCTGCACCTTCTCTGGGCAAATCTCCTCTGCATCTTCACTGGGTAAATCTCCTCTGCACCTTCTCCAGGTAAATCTCCTCTGCACCTTCACTCGGTAAATCTCCTCTGCATCTTCTCCGAGTAAATCTCCTCTGCACCTTTTCCGAGTCAATCTTCTCTGCACCTTCTCCGAGGAAATCTCCTCAGCACCCTCTCCGGGTAAATCTCCTCTGCACCTTCTCCAGGTAAATCTCCTCTGCACATTCACTCGGTAAATCTCCTCTGCATCTTCTCCAGGTAAATCTCCTCTGCACCATCTCCGAGTAAATCTCTTCTGCACCTTCTCCGGGTAAATCTCCTCTGCACCTCCTTCGGGTAAATCTCCTATGCACCTTCTCCGGGTGAATCTCCTCTGCATGTTTTCCAGGTATATATCCTCTGCACCTTCTCCGGGTAAATCTCCTCTGCACCTTCTCCAGGTAAAACTCCTCTGCACCTTCTCCAGTTAAATCTCTTCTGCACCTTCTCCGGGTAAATCTCCTCTGTACCTTCTCCGGGTAAATCTCCTCTGCACCTTCTCCGGGTAAATCTCCTCTGTACCTTCTCCAGGTAAATCTCGTCTGCATGTTCTCCGAGTAAATCTCCTCTGCATCTTCTCCGGGGAAATCTCCCCCACACCTTCTCCGAGAAAATCTGCTCTGCACCTTCTCCAGGTAAATTCCCTTTGCACCTTCTCCGAGTAAATCTCCTCTGCACCTTCTCCGGGTAAATCTCCTCTGCACCTTCTCTGGGTAAGTCTCCTCTGCACCATCTCCGAGTAAATCTCCTCTGCACCATCTCCAGTTAAATCTCCTCTGCACCTTCTCCAGGTAAATCTCGTCTGCATGTTCTCCGAGTAAATCTGCTCTGCACCTTCTCCGGGTAATTCTCCTCTGCACCTTCTCCAGGTAAAACTCCTCTGCACCTTCTCCAGTTAAATCTCTTCTGCACCTTCTCCGGGTAAATCTCCTCTGCACCTTCTCCAGTTAAATCTCTTCTGCACCTTCTCCGGGTAAATCTCCTCTGCACCTTCTCCGGGTAAATCTCCTCTGCACCTTCTCCGGGTAAATCTCCTCTGCACCTTCTCCAGGTAAATCTCGTCTGCATGTTCTACGAGTAAATCTCCTCTGCATCTTCTCCGGGGAAATCTCCTCCACACCTTCTCCGAGAAAATCTGCTCTGCACCTTCTCCAGGTAAATCCCCTTTGCACCTTCTCTGGGTAAGTCTCCTCTGCACCATCTCCGAGTAAAGCTCCTCTGCACCTTCTCCAGGTAAATCATCTCTGAACCTTCTCCGAAAAATCTCCTCTGCACCTTCTCCAAGTAAATCTCCTCTGCCCCTTCTCCAGGTAAAACTCCTCTGCACCTTCTCCGGGTAAATCTCCTCTGCACCTTCTCCGAGTAAATCTCCTCTGCACCTTTTCCGCGAAAATCTCCTCTGCACCTTCTCCGAAGAAATCTCCTCTGCACCTTCTCCGGGTAAATCTCCTCTGCACTTTCAACAGGTAAATCTCCTCTGCATCTCCTCCGACTAAATCTCCTCTACACCTTCTCCGGGTAAATCTCCTCTGCACCTTCTTTAAGTAAATCTCCTCTGCACCTTCTCCGGGTAAATCTTCTCTGCACCTTCTCCGCGTAAATCTCCTCTGCACCTTCTCCGGGTAAATCTCCTCTGCACCTTCTCCAAGTAAATCTCCTCTGCACCTTCTCCAGGTAAAACTCCTCTGCACCTTCTCCGGGTAAATCTCCTCTGCACCATCTCCAGTTAAATCTCCT
Source organism: Scyliorhinus torazame (assembly GCF_047496885.1). NCBI lineage: Eukaryota > Metazoa > Chordata > Chondrichthyes > Carcharhiniformes > Scyliorhinidae > Scyliorhinus > Scyliorhinus torazame. The sequence continues at coordinate 266,348,629 of NC_092715.1, read as the reverse complement.
CTGCACCTTCTTTAAGTAAATCTCCTCTGCACCTTCTCCGGGTAAATCTCCTCTGCACCTTCTCCGGGTAAATCTCCTCTGCACCTTCTCCGGGTAAATCTTCTCTGCACCTTCTCCGGGGAAATCTCCTCTGCACCTTTTCCAGGTAAATATCTTCTGCACCTTCTCCAGGTAAATCTCCTCTGCGCCGTCTCCGAGGTAATCTCCTCTGCACCTTCTCCGGGTAAATCTCCTCTGCACCTTCTCCGGGTAAATCTCCTCCGCACCTTCTCCAGGTATATCTCCTCTGCACCTTCTCCAGGTAAATCTCCTCTGCACCTTCTCCAGGTAAATCTCCTCTGCACCTTCTCCAGGTAAATCTCCTCTGCATCTTCTCCGGGTAAATCTCCTCCGCACCTTCTCCGAGTAAATCTGCTCTGCACCTTCTCCAGGGAAATCTCCTCTGCACCTTCTCCGGGTAAATCTCCTCTGCCCCTTCTCCAGGTAAAACTCCTCTGCACCTTCTGCAGTTAAATCTCCTCTGCTCCTTCTCCGGGTAAATCTCCTGTGCACCTTTTCCCATTAAATCTCCTCTGCATTTTCTCCCAGTAAATCTCCTCTGCACCTTCTCCGAATAAATCTCCTCTGCCCCTTCTCCAGGTAAAACTCCTCTGCACCTTTTCCGGGTAAATCTCCTCTGCACCATCTCCAGTTAAATCTCCTCTGCACCTTCTCCGAGTAAATCTCCTCTGCACCTTCTCCGGGTGAATCTCCTCTGCACCATCTCCATTTAAATCTCCTCTGCACCTTCTCCGTGTAAATCTCCTCTGCACCTTCACCGAGTAAATCTGCTCTGCACCTTCTCCTGCTAAATCTCAGCTGCACCTTCTCCGGGTAAATCTCCTCTGCACCTTCTCCGGGTAAATCTCCTCTGCACCTTCTCCGGGTAAATCTCCTCTGCACCTTCACCAGGTTAATCTCCTCTGCACCTTCACCGAGTAAATCTCCTCTGCACCTTCTCCAGGTAAATCTCCTCTGCACCTTCTCCAGGTAAATCTGCTGTGCACCCTCTCCAGGTAAATCCCCTCTGCACCTTCTCCGAGTAAATCTCCTCTTCACCTTCTCCAGGTAAAGCTCCTCCTCACCTTCTCCGGGTAAATTTCCTCTGCATCTTCTCCGAGTAAATCTCCTCTGCACCTACTCCGGGTAATTCTCCTCTGCACCTTCTCCGAGTAAATCTGCTCTGCATCTTCTCCAGGTAAATCTCCGCTGCACCTTCTCTGGGCAAATCTCCTCTGCATCTTCACTGGGTAAATCTCCTCTGCACCTTCTCCAGGTAAATCTCCTATGCACCTTCTCCAGGTAAATCTCCTCTGCACCTTCACTCGGTAAATCTCCTCTGCATCTTCTCCGAGTAAATCTCCTCTGCACCTTTTCCGAGTCAATCTTCTCTGCACCTTCTCCGAGGAAATCTCCTCAGCACCCTCTCCGGGTAAATCTCCTCTGCACCTTCTCCAGGTAAATCTCCTCTGCACATTCACTCGGTAAATCTCCTCTGCATCTTCTCCAGGTAAATCTCCTCTGCACCATCTCCGAGTAAATCTCTTCTGCACCTTCTCCGGGTAAATCTCCTCTGCACCTCCTTCGGGTAAATCTCCTATGCACCTTCTCCGGGTGAATCTCCTCTGCATGTTTTCCAGGTATATATCCTCTGCACCTTCTCCGGGTAAATCTCCTCTGCACCTTCTCCAGGTAAAACTCCTCTGCACCTTCTCCAGTTAAATCTCTTCTGCACCTTCTCCGGGTAAATCTCCTCTGTACCTTCTCCGGGTAAATCTCCTCTGCACCTTCTCCGGGTAAATCTCCTCTGTACCTTCTCCAGGTAAATCTCGTCTGCATGTTCTCCGAGTAAATCTCCTCTGCATCTTCTCCGGGGAAATCTCCCCCACACCTTCTCCGAGAAAATCTGCTCTGCACCTTCTCCAGGTAAATTCCCTTTGCACCTTCTCCGAGTAAATCTCCTCTGCACCTTCTCCGGGTAAATCTCCTCTGCACCTTCTCTGGGTAAGTCTCCTCTGCACCATCTCCGAGTAAATCTCCTCTGCACCATCTCCAGTTAAATCTCCTCTGCACCTTCTCCGAGTAAATCTCCTCTGCACCTTTTCCGGGAAAATCTCCTCTGTATCTTCTTCGAATAAATCTCCTCTGCACATGCTCCGAGGAAGTCTCCTTTGCACCTTTTCCAGGTAAATCTCCTCTGCACCTTCTCCGAAGAAATCTCCTCTGCACCTTCTCTGGGTAAATCTCCTCTGCACTTTCAACAGGTAAATCTCCTCTGCATCTTCTCCAGGTAAATCTCCTCTGCACCTTCTCCGGGTAAATCTCCTCTGCATCTCCTCCGACTAAATCTCCTCTACACCTTCTCCGGGTAAATCTCCTCTGCACCTTCTTTAAGTAAATCTCCTCTGCACCTTCTTCGGGTAAATCTTCTCTGCACCTTCTCCGCTTAAATCTCCTCTGCACCTTCTCCGGATAAATCTCTTCTGCACCTTCTCCGGGGAAATCTCCTCTGCACGTTTTCCAGGTAAATATCTTCTGCACCTTCTCCAGGTAAATCTCCTCTGCGCCGTCGCCGAGGTAATCTCCTCTGCACCTTCTCCGGGTAAATCTCCTCTGCACCTTCTCCGGGTAAATCTCCTCCGCACCTTCTCCAGGTAAATCTCCTCTGCACCTTCTCCAGGTAAATCTCCTCTGCACCTTCTCCAGGTAAATCTCCTCTGCACCTTCTCCAGGTAAATCTCCTCTGCATCTTCTCCGGGTAAATCTCCTCCGCACCTTCTCCGAGTAAATCTGCTCTGTACCTTCTCCAGGGAAATCTCCTTTGCACCTTCTGCGGGTAAATCTCCTCTGCCCCTTCTCCAGGTAAAAGTCCTCTGCACCTTCTCCAGTTAAATCTCCTCTGCTCCTTCTCCGGGTAAATCTCCTGTGCACCTTCTCCCAGTAAATCTCCTCTGCACTTTCTCCCAGTAAATCTCCTCTGCACCTTCTCCGAATGAATCTCCTCTGCCCCTTCTCCAGGTAAAACTCCTCTGCACCTTTTCCGGGTAAATCTCCTCTGCACCATCTCCAGTTAAATCTCCTCTGCACCTTCTCCGAGTGAATCTCTTCTGCACCTTCTCCGGGTAAATCTCCTCTGCACCTTCTCCGGGTAAATCTCCTCTGCACCTTCAACAGGTAAATCTCCTCTGCATCTTCTCCAGGTAAATCTCCTCTGCACCTTCTACGTGTAAATCTCCTCTGCATTTTTCCAGGTAAATCTTCTCTGCACCTTCTCCAGGTAAATCTCCTCTGCACCTTCTCCAGGTAAATCTCTTCTGCACCTTCTCCAGGTAAATCTCCTCTGCATCTTCTCCGCGTAAATCTCCTCCGCACCTTCTCCGAGTAAATCTGCTCTGCACCTTCTCCAGGGAAATCTCCTTTGCAACTTCTCCGGGTAAATCTCCTCTGCCCCTTCTCCAGGTAAAACTCCTCTGCACCTTCTCTAGTTAAATCTCCTCTGCTCCTTCTCCGGGTCAATCTCCAGTGCACCTTCACCGAGTAAATCTCCTTTGCACATTCTCCGGGTAAATCTCCTCTGCACCTTCTCCGAGTAAATCTCCTCTGCACCTTCAACAGGTAAATCTCCTCTGCACCTTCTCCGAGTTAGTCTCCTTTGCACCTTCTCCGGGTAAATCTCCTCTGCCCCTTCTCCAGGTAAAACTCCTCTGCACCTTCTCCAGTTTAATCTCCTCTGCTCCTTCTCCAGGTAAATCTCCTGTGCACCTTCTCCCAATAAATCTCCTCTGCACCTTCTCCCAGTAAATCTCCTCTGCACCATCTCCGGGTAAATCTCCTCTGCACCTGCTCCGGGTATATCTCCTATGCACCTTCTCCAGGTGAATCTCCTCTGCAACTTCTCCGGGTAAATCTGCTCTGCACCTTCTCCGCGTAAATCTCCTCTGCACCTTCTCCGGGTAAATCATCTCTGAACCTTCTCCGAAAAATCTCCTCTGCACCTTCTCCAAGTAAATCTCCTCTGCCCCTTCTCCAGGTAAAACTCCTCTGCACCTACTCCGGGTAAATCTCCTCTGCACCATCTCCAGTTAAATCTCCTCTGCACCTTCTCCGGGTAAATCTCCTCTGCACCTTCTCCGAGTAAATCTGCTCAGCATCTTCTCCAGGTAAATCTCTGCTGCACCTTCTCCGGGTAAATCTCCTCTGCACCTTCTCCGGGTAAATCTCCTCTGCACCTTCTCCGGGTAAATCTCCTCTGCACCTTCACCAGGTAAATCTCCTCTGCACCTTCTCCGAGTAAATCTCCTCCTCACCTTCTCCAGGTAAAGCTCCTCCTCACCTTCTCCGGGTAAATTTCCTCTGCATCTTCTCCGAGTAAATCTCCTCTGCACCTTCTCCGGATAAATCTCCTCTGCATCTTCTCCAGGTAAATCTCCGCTGCACCTTCTCTGGGCAAATCTCTTCTGCATCTTCACTGGGTAAATCTCCTCTGCACCTTCTCCAGGTAAATCTCCTCTGCACCTTCACTCGGTAAATCTCCTCTGCACCTTCTCCGAGGAAATCTCCTCAGCACCTTCTCCGGGTAAATCTCCTCTGCACCTTCTCCAGGTAAATCTCCTCTGCACATTCACTCGGTAAATCTCCTCTGCATCTTCTCCAGGTAAATCTCCCTGCACCATCTCCGAGTAAATCTCTTCTGCACCTTCTCCGGGTAAATCTCCTCTGCACCTCCTCCGGGTAAATCCCCTATGCACCTTCTCCGGGAGAATCTCCTCTGCATGTTTTCCAGGTAAATATCCTCTGCACCTTCTCCAGGTAAATCTCTACTGCATCTTCTCCGAGTAAATCTCCTCTGCACCTTCGGCGAGTAAATCTCCTCTGCACCTTCTCCGAGGAAATATCCTCTGCACCTTCCCCGCGTAAATCTCCTCTGCACCTTCTCCAGGTATATCTCGTCTGCATGTTCTCCGAGTAAATCTGCTCTGCACCTTCTCTGGGTAAATCTCCTCTGCACCTTCTCCAGTTCAATCTCTTCTGCACCTTCTCCGGGTAAATCTCCTCTGCACCTTCTCCGGGTAAATCTCCTCTGCACCTTCTCCGGGTAAATCTCCTCTGCACCTTCTCCAGGTAAATCTCGTCTGCATGTTCTCCGAGTAAATCTCCTCTGCATCTTCTCCGGGGCAATCTCCTCCACACCTTCTCCGAGAAAATCTGCTCCGCACCTTCTCCAGGTAAATCCCCTTTGCACCTTCTCTGGGTAAGTCTCCTCTGCACCATCTCCGAGTAAATCTCCTCTGCACCTTCTCCAAGTAAGTCTCCTCTGCCCCTTCTCCAGGTAAAACTCCTCTGCACCTACTCCGGGTAAATCTCCTCTGCACTTTCAACAGGTAAATCTCCTCTGCATCTTCTCCAGGTAAATCTCCTCTGCACCTTCTACGTGTAAATCTCCTCTGCATCTCCTCCGAGTAAATCTCCTCTGCGCATTCTCCGGGCAAATCTCCTCTGCATCTCTTCCGACTAAATCTCCTCTGCACCTTCTTTAAGTAAATCTCCTCTGCACCTTCTTTAAGTAAATCTCCTCTGCACCTTCTCCGGGTAAATCTCCTCTGCACCTTCTCCGGGTAAATCTCCTCTGCACCTTTTCCAGGTAAATATCTTCTGCACTTTCGCCAGGTAAATCTCCTCTGCGCCGTCTCCGAGGTAATCTCCTCTGCACCTTCTCCGGGTAAATCTCCTCTGCACCTTCTCCGGGTAAATCACCTCCGCACCTTCTCCAGGTAAATCTCCTCTGCACCTTCTCCAGGTAAATCTCCTCTGCACCTTCTCCAGGTAAATCTGCTCTGCACCTTCTCCAGGTAAATCTCTACTGCATCTTCTCCGAGTAAATCTCCTCTGCACCTTCGGCGAGTAAATCTCCTCTGCACCTTCTCCGAGGAAATATCCTCTGCACCTTCCCCGCGTAAATCTCCTCTGCACCTTCTCCAGGTATATCTCGTCTGCATGTTCTCCGAGTAAATCTGCTCTGCACCTTCTCCGGGTAAATCTCCTCTGCACCTTCTCCAGGTAAAACTCCTCTGCACCTTCTCCAGTTAAATCTCTTCTGCACCTTCTCCGGGTAAATCTCCTCTGCACCTTCTCCGGGTAAATCTCCTCTGCACCTTCTCCGGGTAAATCTCCTCTGCACCTTCTCCAGGTAAATCTCGTCTGCATGTTCTCCGAGTAAATCTCCTCTGCATCTTCTCCGGGTAAGTCTCCTCCACACCTTCTCCGAGAAAACCTGCTCTGCACCTTCTCCAGGTAAATCCCCTTTGCACCTTCTCTGGGTAAATCTCCTCTGCACCTTCTCCGGGTAAATCTCCTCTGCACCATCTCCATTTAAATCTCCTCTGCACCTTCTCCGAGTAAATCTCCTCTGCACCTTCTCCGGGAAAATCTCCTCTGTATCTTCTTCGAATGAATCTCCTCTGCACATGCTCCGAGGAAGTCTTCTTTGCACCTTTTCCAGGTAAATCTCCTCTGAACCTTCTCCGAAGAAATCTCCTCTGCACCTTCTCCGGGTAAATCTCCTCTGCACCTTCTCCGGGAAAATCTCCTCTGTATCTTCTTCGAATAAATCTCCTCTGCACATGCTCCGAGGAAGTCTCCTTTGCACCTTTTCCAGGTAAATCTCCTCTGCACCTTCTCCGAAGAAATCTCCTCTGCACCTTCTCCGGGTAAATCTCCTCTGCACTTTCAACAGGTAAATCTCCTCTGCATCTTCTCCAGGTAAATCTCCTCTGCACCTTCTCCGAGTAAATCTCCTCTGCATCTCTTCCGACTAAATCTCCTCTACACCTTCTCCGGGTAAATCTCCTCTGCACCTTCTTTAAGTAAATCTCCTCTGCACCTTCTCCGGGTAAATCTCCTCTGCACCTTCTCCGGGTAAATCTCCTCTGCACCTTCTCCGGGTAAATCTCCTCTGCACCTTTTCCAGGTAAATATCTTCTGCACCTTCTCCAGGTAAATCTCCTCTGCGCCGTCTCCGAGGTAATCTCCTCTGCACCTTCTCCGGGTAAATCTCCTCTGCACCTTCTCCGGGTAAATCTCCTCCGCACCTTCTCCAGGTAAATCTCCTCTGCACCTTCTCCAGGTAAATCTCCTCTGCACCTTCTCCAGGTAAATCTCCTCTGCATCTTCTCCGGGTAAATCTCCTCCGCACCTTCTCCGAGTAAATCTGCTCTGCACCTTCTCCAGGTAAATCTCTACTGCATCTTCTCCGAGTAAATCTCCTCTGCACCTTCGGCGAGTAAATCTCCTCTGCACCTTCTCCGAGGAAATATCCTCTGCACCTTCCCCGCGTAAATCTCCTCTGCACCTTCTCCAGGTATATCTCGTCTGCATGTTCTCCGAGTAAATCTGCTCTGCACCTTCTCCGGGTAAATCTCCTCTGCACCTTCTCCAGGTAAAACTCCTCTGCACCTTCTCCAGTTAAATCTCTTCTGCACCTTCTCCGGGTAAATCTCCTCTGCACCTTCTCCAAGTAAATCTCCTCTGCCCCTTCTCCAGGTAAAACTCCTCTGCACCTTCTCCGGGTAAATCTCCTCTGCACCATCTCCAGTTAAATCTCCTCTGCACCTTCTCCGGGTAAATCTCCTCTGCACCTTCTCCGGGTAAATCTCCTCTGTACCTTCTCCAGGTAAATCTCGTCTGCATGTTCTCCGAGTAAATCTCCTCTGCATCTTCTCCGGGGAAATCTCCTCCACACCTTCTCCGAGAAAATCTGCTCTGCACCTTCTCCATGTAAAACTCCTCTGCACCTTCTCCGGGTAAATCTCCTCTGCACCATCTCCAGTTAAATCTCCTCTGCACCTTCTCCGAGTAAATCTCCTCTGCACCTTCTCCGGGAAAATCTCCTCTGTATCTTCTTCGAATAAATCTCCTCTGCACATGCTCCGAGGAAGTCTCCTTTGCACCTTTTCCAGGTAAATCTCCTCTGAACCTTCTCCGAAGAAATCTCCTCTGCACCTTCTCCGGATAAATCTCCTCTGCACTTTCAACAGGTAAATCTCCTCTGCATCTCCTCCGACTAAATCTCCACTACACCTTCTCCGGGTAAATCTCCTCTGCACCTTCTTTAAGTAAATCTCCTCTGCACCTTCTCCGGGTAAATCTCCTCTGCACCTTCTCCGGGTAAATCTCCTCTGCACCTTCTCCGGGTAAATCTTCTCTGCACCTTCTCCGGGGAAATCTCCTCTGCACCTTTTCCAGGTAAATATCTTCTGCACCTTCTCCAGGTAAATCTCCTCTGCGCCGTCTCCGAGGTAATCTCCTCTGCACCTTCTCCGGGTAAATCTCCACTGCATCTTCTCCTGGTAAATCTCCTCCGCACCTTCTCCAGGTAAATCTCCTCTGCACCTTCTCCAGGTAAATCTCCTGTGCACCTTCTCCAGGTAAATCTCCTCTGCACCTTCTGCAGTTAAATCTCCTCTGCTCCTTCTCCGGGTAAATCTCCTGTGCACCTTTTCCCAGTAAATCTTCTCTGCATTTTCTCCCAGTAAATCTCCTCTGCACCTTCTCTGAATAAATCTCCTCTGCCCCTTCTCCAGGTAAAACTCCTCTGCACCTTTTCCGGGTAAATCTCCTCTGCTCCATCTCCAGTTAAATCTCCTCTGCACCTTCTCCGAGTAAATCTCCTCTGCACCTTCTCCGGGGAAATCTCCTCTGCACCTTCTCCGGGTCAATCTCTTCTGCCCCTTCTCCAGGTAAAACCCCTCTGCACCTTCTCCGGGTGAATCTCCTCTGCACCATCTCCATTTAAATCTCCTCTGCACCTTCTCCGAGTAAATCTCCTCTGCACCTTCTCCGGGAAAATCTCCTCTGTATCTTCTTCGAATAAATCTCCTCTGCACATGCTCCGAGGAAGTCTCCTTTGCACCTTTTCCAGGTAAATCTCCTCTGAACCTTCTCCGAAGAAATCTCCTCTGCACCTTCTCCGGGTAAATCTCCTCTGCACCTTCTCCGGGAAAATCTCCTCTGTATCTTCTTCGAATAAATCTCCTCTGCACATGCTCCGAGGAAGTCTCCTTTGCACCTTTTCCAGGTAAATCTCCTCTGCACCTTCTCCGAAGAAATCTCCTCTGCACCTTCTCCGGGTAAATCTCCTCTGCACTTTCAACAGGTAAATCTCCTCTGCATCTTCTCCAGGTAAATCTCCTCTGCACCTTCTACGTGTAAATCTCCTCTGCATCTCCTCCGAGTAAATCTCCTCTGCACCTTCCCCGCGTAAATCTCCTCTGCACCTTCTCCAGGTATATCTCGTCTGCATGTTCTCCGAGTAAATCTGCTCTGCACCTTCTCCGGGTAAATCTCCTCTGCACCTTCTCCAGGTAAAACTCCACTGCACCTTCTCCAGTTAAATCTCTTCTGCACCTTCTCCGGGTAAATCTCCTCTGCACCTTCTCCGGGTAAATCTCCTCTGCACCTTCTCCAGGTAAATCTCCTCTGCATCTTCTCCGGGTAAATCTCCTCCGCACCTTCTCCGAGTAAATCTGCTCTGCACCTTCTCCAGGTAAATCTCTACTGCATCTTCTCCGAGTAAATCTCCTCTGCACCTTCGGCGAGTAAATCTCCTCTGCACCTTCTCCGAGGAAATATCCTCTGCACCTTCCCCGCGTAAATCTCCTCTGCACCTTCTCCAGGTATATCTCGTCTGCATGTTCTCCGAGTAAATCTGCTCTGCACCTTCTCCAGGTAAATCTCCTCTGCACCTTCTCCAGGTAAAACTCCTCTGCACCTTCTCCAGTTAAATCTCTTCTGCACCTTCTCCGGGTAAATCTCCTCTGCACCTTCTCCAAGTAAATCTCCTCTGCCCCTTCTCCAGGTAAAACTCCTCTGCACCTTCTCCGGGTAAATCTCCTCTGCACCATCTCCAGTTAAATCTCCTCTGCACCTTCTCCGGGTAAATCTCCTCTGCACCTTCTCCGGGTAAATCTCCTCTGTACCTTCTCCAGGTAAATCTCGTCTGCATGTTCTCCGAGTAAATCTCCTCTGCATCTTCTCCGGGGAAATCTCCTCCACACCTTCTCCGAGAAAATCTGCTCTGCACCTTCTCCATGTAAAACTCCTCTGCACCTTCTCCGGGTAAATCTCCTCTGCACCATCTCCAGTTAAATCTCCTCGGCACCTTCTCCGAGTAAATCTCCTCTGCACCTTCTCCGGGAAAATCTCCTCTGTATCTTCTTCGAATAAATCTCCTCTGCACATGCTCCGAGGAAGTCTCCTTTGCACCTTTTCCAGGTAAATCTCCTCTGAACCTTCTCCGAAGAAATCTCCTCTGCACCTTCTCCGGATAAATCTCCTCTGCACTTTCAACAGGTAAATCTCCTCTGCATCTCCTCCGACTAAATCTCCACTACACCTTCTCCGGGTAAATCTCCTCTGCACCTTCTTTAAGTAAATCTCCTCTGCACCTTCTCCGGGTAAATCTCCTCTGCACCTTCTCCGGGTAAATCTCCTCTGCACCTTCTCCGGGTAAATCTTCTCTGCACCTTCTCCGGGGAAATCTCCTCTGCACCTTTTCCAGGTAAATATCTTCTGCACCTTCTCCAGGTAAATCTCCTCTGCGCCGTCTCCGAGGTAATCTCCTCTGCACCTTCTCCGGGTAAATCTCCACTGCATCTTCTCCGGGTAAATCTCCTCCGCACCTTCTCCAGGTAAATCTCCTCTGCACCTTCTCCAGGTAAATCTCCTGTGCACCTTCTCCAGGTAAATCTCCTCTGCACCTTCTCCAGGTAAATCTCCTCTGCATCTTCTCCGGGTAAATCTCCTCCGCACCTTCTCCGAGTAAATCTGCTCTGCACCTTCTCCAGGGAACTCTCGTTTGCACCTTCTCCGGGTAAAACTCCTCTGCGCCTTCTCCAGATAAAACCCCTCTGCACCTTCTCCGGGTGAATCTCCTCTGCACCATCTCCAGTTAAATCTCCTCTGCACCTTCTCCGGGTAAATCTCCTCTGCACCTTCTCCGAGTAAATCTGCTCTGCACCTTCTCCAGGTATATCTCGTCTGCATGTTCTCCGAGTAAATCTGCTCTGCACCTTCTCCGGGTAAATCTCCTCTGCACCTTCTCCAGGTAAAACTCCTCTGCACCTTCTCCAGTTAAATCTCTTCTGCACCTTCTCCGGGTAAATCTCCTCTGCACCTTCTCCGGGTAAATCTCCTCTGCACCTTCTCCGGGTAAATCTCCTCTGCACCTTCTCCAGGTAAATCTCGTCTGCATGTTCTCGGAGTAAATCTCCTCTGCATCTTCTCCGGGGAAATCTCCTCCACACCTTCTCCGAGAAAATCTGCTCTGCACCTTCTCCAGGTAAATCCCCTTTGCACCTTCTCTGGGTAAATCTCCTCTGCACCTTCTCCGGGTAAATCTCCTGTGCACATTCTCCATTTAAATCTCCTCTGCACCTTCTCCGAGTAAATCTCCTCTGCACCTTCTCCGGGAAAATCTCCTCTGTATCTTCTTCGAATAAATCTCCTCTGCACATGCTCCGAGGAAGTCTCCTTTGCACCTTTTCCAGGTTAATCTCCTCTGAACCTTCTCCGAAGAAATCTCCTCTGCACCTTCTCCGGGTAAATCTCCTCTGCACCTTCTCCGGGAAAATCTCCTCTGTATCTTCTTCGAATAAATCTCCTCTGCATATGCTCCGAGGAAGTCTCCTTTGCACCTTTTCCAGGTAAATCTCCTCTGCACCTTCTCCGAAGAAATCTCCTCTGCACCTTCTCCGGGTAAATCTCCTCTGCACTTTCAACAGGTAAATCTCCTCTGCATCTTCTCCAGGTAAATCTCCTCTGCACCTTCTACGTGTAAATCTCCTCTGCATCTCCTCCGAGTAAATCTCCTCTGCACCTTCCCCGCGTAAATCTCCTCTGCACCTTCTCCAGGTATATCTCGTCTGCATGTTCTCCGAGTAAATCTGCTCTGCACCTTCTCCGGGTAAATCTCCTCTGCACCTTCTCCAGTTAAATCTCTTCTGCACCTTCTCCGGGTAAATCTCCTCTGCACCTTCTCCGGGTAAATCTCCTCTGCACCTTCTCCGGGTAAATCTCCTCTGCACCTTCTCCAGGTAAATCTCGTCTGCATGTTCTCCGAGTAAATCTCCTCTGCATCTTCTCCGGGGAAATCTCCTCCACACCTTCTCCGAGAAAATCTGCTCTGCACCTTCTCCAGGTAAATCCCCTTTGCACCTTCTCTGGGTAAGTCTCCTCTGCACCATCTCCGAGTAAATCTCCTCTGCACGTTCTCCAAGTAAATCTCCTCTGCCCCTTCTCCAGGTAAAACTCCTCTTCACCTTCTCTGGGTAAATCTCCTCTGCACCATCTCCATTTAAATCTCCTCTGCACCTTCTCCGAGTAAATCTCCTCTGCACCTTCTCCGGGAAAATCTCCTCTGTATCTTCTTCGAATAAATCTCCTCTGCACATGCTCCGAGGAAGTCTCCTTTGCACCTTTTCCAGGTAAATCTCCTCTGAACCTTCTCCGAAGAAATCTCCTCTGCACCTTCTCCGGGTAAATCTCCTCTGCACCTTCTACGTGTAAATCTCTTCTGCATCTCCTCCGAGTAAATCTCCTCTGCACATTCTCCGGGCAAATCTCCTCTGCATCTCTTCCGACTAAATCTCCTCTACACCTTCTCCGGGTAAATCTCCTCTGCACCTTCTTTAAGTAAATCTCCTCTGCACCTTCTCCGGGTAAATCTCCTCTGCACCTTCTCCGGGTAAATCTCCTCTGCACCTTCTCCGGGTAAATCTCCTCTGCACCTTTTCCAGGTAAATATCTTCTGCACCTTCTCCAGGTAAATCTCCTCTGCGCCGTCTCCGAGGTAATCTCCTCTGCACCTTCTCCGGGTAAATCTCCTCTGCACCTTCTCCGGGTAAATCTCCTCCGCACCTTCTCCAGGTAAATCTCCTCTGCACCTTCTCCAGGTAAATCTCCTCTGCACCTTCTCCAGGTAAATCTCCTCTGCACCTTCTCCAGGTAAATCTCCTCTGCATCTTCTCCGGGTAAATCTCCTCCGCACCTTCTCCGAGTAAATCTGCTCTGCACCTTCTCCAGGTAAATCTCTACTGCATCTTCTCCGAGTAAATCTCCTCTGCACCTTCGGCGAGTAAATCTCCCCTGCACCTTCTCCGAGGAAATATCCTCTGCACCTTCCCCGCGTAAATCTCCTCTGCACCTTCTCCAGGTATATCTCGTCTGCATGTTCTCCGAGTAAATCTGCTCTGCACCTTCTCCGGGTAAATCTCCTCTGCACCTTCTCCAGGTAAATCTGCTCTGCACCTTCTCCGGGTAAATCTCCTCTGCACCTTCTCCAGTTAAATCTCTTCTGCACCTTCTCCGGGTAAATCTCCTCTGCACCTTCTCCAAGTAAATCTCCTCTGCCCCTTCTCCAGGTAAAACTCCTCTTCACCTTCTCTGGGTAAATCTCCTCTGCACCATCTCCATTTAAAGCTCCTCTGCACCTTCTCCGAGTAAATCTCCTCTGCACCTTCTCCGGGAAAATCTCCTCTGTATCTTCTTCGAATAAATCTCCTCTGCACATGCTCCGAGGAAGTCTCCTTTGCACCTTTTCCAGGTAAATCTCCTCTGAACCTTCTCCGAAGAAATCTCCTCTGCACCTTCTCCGGGTAAATCTCCTCTGCACTTTCAACAGGTAAATCTCCTCTGCATCTTCTCCAGGTAAATCTCCTCTGCACCTTCTACGTGTAAATCTCTTCTGCATCTCCTCCGAGTAAATCTCCTCTGCACATTCTCCGGGCAAATCTCCTCTGCATCTCTTCCGACTAAATCTCCTCTACACCTTCTTTAAGTAAATCTCCTCTGCACCTTCTCCGGGTAAATCTCCTCTGCACCTTCTTTAAGTAAATCTCCTCTGCACCTTCTCCGGGTAAATCTCCTCTGCACCTTCTCCGGGTAAATCTCCTCTGCACCTTCTCCGGGTAAATCTCCTCTGCACCTTTTCCAGGTAAATATCTTCTGCACCTTCTCCAGGTAAATCTCCTCTGCGCCGTCTCCGAGGTAATCTCCTCTGCACCTTCTCCGGGTAAGTCTCCTCTGCACCTTCTCCGGGTAAATCTCCTCCGCACCTTCTCCAGGTAAATCTCCTCTGCACCTTCTCCAGGTAAATCTCCTCTGCACCTTCTCCAGGTAAATCTCCTCTGCACCTTCTCCAGGTAAATCTCCTCTGCACCTTCTCCAGGTAAATCTCCTCTGCATCTTCTCCGGGTAAATCTCCTCCGCACCTTCTCCGAGTAAATCTGCTCTGCACCTTCTCCAGGTAAATCTCTACTGCATCTTCTCCGAGTAAATCTCCTCTGCACCTTCGGCGAGTAAATCTCCTCTGCACCTTCTCCGAGGAAATATCCTCTGCACCTTCCCCGCGTAAATCTCCTCTGCACCTTCTCCAGGTATATCTCGTCTGCATGTTCTCCGAGTAAATCTGCTCTGCACCTTCTCCGGGTAAATCTCCTCTGCACCTTCTCCAGGTAAAACTCCTCTGCACCTTCTCCAGTTAAATCTCTTCTGCACCTTCTCCGGGTAAATCTCCTCTGCACCTTCTCCAAGTAAATCTCCTCTGCCCCTTCTCCAGGTAAAACTCCTCTGCACCTTCTCCGGGTAAATCTCCTCTGCACCATCTCCATTTAAATCTCCTCTGCACCTTCTCCGAGTAAATCTCCTCTGCACCTTCTCCGGGTAAATCTCCTCTGCACCTTCTCCGGGTAAATCTCCTCTGCACCTTCTCCGGGTAAATCTCCTCTGCACCTTCTCCAGGTAAATCTCGTCTGCATGTTCTCCGAGTAAATCTCCTCTGCATATTCTCCGGGGAAATCTCCTCCACACCTTCTCCGAGAAAATCTGTTCTGCACCTTCTCCAGGTAAAACTCCTCTGCACCTTCTCCGGCTAAATCTCCTCTGCACCATCTCCAGTTAAATCTCCTCTGCACCTTCTCCGAGTAAATCTCCTCTGCACCTTCTCCGGGAAAATCTCCTCTGTATCTTCTTCGAATAAATCTCCTCTGCACATGCTCCGAGGAAGTCTCCTTTGCACCTTTTCCAGGTAAATCTCCTCTGAACCTTCTCCGAAGAAATCTCCTCTGCACCTTCTCCGGATTAATCTCCTCTGCACTTTCAACAGGTAAATCTCCTCTGCATCTCCTCCGACTAAATCTCCACTACACCTTCTCCGGGTAAATCTCCTCTGCACCTTCTTTAAGTAAATCTCCTCTGCACCTTCTCCGGGTAAATCCCCTCTGCACCTTCTCCGGGTAAATCTCCTCTGCACCTTCTCCGGGTAAATCTTCTCTGCACCTTCTCCGGGGAAATCTCCTCTGCACCTTTTCCAGGTAAATATCTTCTGCACCTTCTCCAGGTAAATCTCCTCTGCGCCGTCTCCGAGGTAATCTCCTCTGCACCTTCTCCGGGTAAATCTCCACTGCACCTTCTCCGGGTAAATCTCCTCCGCACCTTCTCCAGGTAAATCTCCTCTGCACCTTCTCCAGGTAAATCTCCTGTGCACCTTCTCCAGGTAAATCTCCTCTGCACCTTCTCCAGGTAAATCTCCTCTGCATCTTCTCCGGGTAAATCTCCTCCGCACCTTCTCCGAGTAAATCTGCTCTGCACCTTCTCCAGGGAACTCTCGTTTGCACCTTCTCCGGGTAAATCTCCTCTGCCCCGTCTGCAGCTAAAACTCCTCTGCACCTTCTGCAGTTAAATCTCCTCTGCTCCTTCTCCGGGTAAATCTCCTCTGCACCTTCTCCGGGTAAATCTCCACTGCACCTTCTCCGGGTAAATCTCCTCCGCACCTTCTCCAGGTAAATCTCCTCTGCACCTTCTCCAGGTAAATCTCCTGTGCACCTTTTCCCAGTAAATCTCCTCTGCATTTTCTCCCAGTAAATCTCCTCTGCACCTTCTCTGAATAAATCTCCTCTGCCCCTTCTCCAGGTAAAACTCCTCTGCACCTTTTCCGGGTAAATCTCCTCTGCACCATCTCCAGTTAAATCTCCTCTGCACCTTCTCCGAGTAAATCTCCTCTGCACCTTCTCCGGGTAAATCTCCTCTGCACCTTCTCCAGGTAAATCTCCTCTGCCCCTTCTCCAGATAAAACCCCTCTGCACCTTCTCCGGGTGAATCTCCTCTGCACCATCTCCAGTTAAATCTCCTCTGCACCTTCTCCGGCTAAATCTCCTCTGCACCTTCTCCGAGTAAATCTGCTCTGCATCTTCGCCAGGTAAATCTCCTCTGCACCTTCTCCGGGTAAATCTCCTCTGCACCTTCTCCGGGTAAATCTCCTCTGCACCTTCACCAGGTAAATCTCCCCTGCACCTTCACCGAGTAAATCTCCTCCTCACCTTCTCCAGGTAAAGCTCCTCCTCACCTTCTCCGGGTAAATTTCCTCTGCATCTTCTCCGAGTAAATCTCCTCTGCACCTTCTCCGGGTAAATCTCCTCTGCACCTTCTCCGAGTAAATCTGCTCTGCATCTTCTCCAGGTAAATCTCCGCTGCACCTTCTCTGGGCAAATCTCCTCTGCATCTTCACTGGGTACATCTCCTCTGCACCTTCTCCAGGTAAATCTCCTCTGCACCTTCTCCAGGTAAATCTCCTCTGCACCTTCTCCAGGTAAATCTCCTGTGCACCTTCTCCAGGTAAATCTCCTCTGCACCTTCTCCAGGTAAATCTCCTCTGCACCTTCTCCAGGTAAATCTCCTCTGCACCTTCTCCAGGTAAATCTCCTGTGCATCTTCTCCAGGTAAATCTCCGCTGCACCTTCTCTGGGCAAATCTCCTCTGCATCTTCTCCGGGTAAATTTCCTCTGCATCTTCTCCGAGTAAATCTCCTCTGCACCTTCTCCAAGTAAATCTCCTCTGCCCCTTCTCCAGGTAAAACTCCTCTGCACCTTCTCCGGGTAAATCTCCTCTGCACCACCTCCAGTTAAATCTCCTCTGCACCTTCTTTAAGTAAATCTCCTCTACACCTTCTCCGGGTAAATCTCCTCTGCACCTTCTCCGGGTAAATCTCCTCTGCACCTTCTCCGGGTAAATCTTCTCTGCACCTTCTCCGGGGAAATCTCCTCTGCACCTTTTCCAGGTAAATATCTTATGCACCTTCTCCAGGTAAATCTCCTCTGCGCCGTCTCCGAGGTAATCTCCTCTGCACCTTCTCCGGGTAAATCTCCTCTGCACCTTCTCCGGGTAAATCTCCTCCGCACCTTCTCCAGGTATATCTCCTCTGTACCTTCTCCAGGTAAATCTCCTCTGCACCTTCTCCAGGTAAATCTCCTCTGCACCTTCTCCAGGTAAATCTCCTCTGCATCTTCTCCGGGTAAATCTCCTCCGCACCTTCTCCGAGTAAATCTGCTCTGCACCTTCTCCAGGGAAATCTCCTTTGCACCTTCTCCGGGTAAATCTCCTCTGCCCCTTCTCCAGGTAAAACTCCTCTGCACCTTCTGCAGTTAAATCTCCTCTGCTCCTTCTCCGGGTAAATCTCCTGTGCACCTTTTCCCAGTAAATCTCCTCTGCATTTTCTCCCAGTAAATCTCCTCTGCACCTTCTCCGAGTAAATCTCCTCTGCACCTTCTCCGGGTAAATCTCCTCTGCCCCTTCTCCAGGTAAAACCCCTCTGCACCTTCTCCGGGTGAATCTCCTCTGCACCATCTCCAGTTAAATCTCCTCTGCACCTTTTCCGGGTAAATCTCCTCTGCACCTTCCCGAGTAAATCTGCTCTGCATCTTCTCCAGGTAAATCTCTGCTGCACCTTCTCCGGGTAAATCTCCTCTGCACCTTCTCCGGGTAAATCTGCTCTGCACCTTCTCCAGGGAACTCTCGTTTGCACCTTCTCCGGGTAAATCTCCTCTGCCCCTTCTCCAGGTAAAACTCCTCTGCACCTTCTGCAGTTAAATCTCCTCTGCTCCTTCTCCAGTTAAATCTCCTCTGCACCTTCTCCGAGTAAATCTCCTCTGCACCTTCTCCGGGTAAATCTCCTCTGCACCTTCTCCGGGTAAATCTCCTCTGCCCCTTCTCCAGGTAAAACCCCTCTGCACCTTCTCCGGGTAAATCTCCTCCTCACCTTCTCCAGGTAAAGCTCCTCCTCACCTTCTCCGGGTAAATTTCCTCTGCATCTTCTCCGAGTAAATCTCCTCTGCACCTTCTCCGGGTAAATCTCCTCTGCACCTTCTCCGAGTAAATCTGCTCTGCATCTTCTCCAGGTAAATCTCCGCTGCACCTTCTCCGAGTAAAGCTCCTCCTCACCTTCTCCAGGTAAAGCTCCTCCTCACCTTCTCCGGGTAAATTTCCTCTGCATCTTCTCCGAGTAAATCTCCTCTGCACCTTCTCCGGGTAAATCTCCTCTGCACCTTCTCCGAGGAAATCTGCTCTGCATCTTCTCCAGGTAAATCTCCGCTGCACCTTCTCTGGGCAAATCTCCTCTGCATCTTCACTGGGTAAATCTCCTCTGCACCTTCTCCAGGTAAATCTCCTCTGCACCTTCTCCAGGTAAATCTCCACTGCACCTTCTCCAGGTAAATCTCCTGTGCACCTTCTCCAGGTAAATCTCCTCTGCACCTTCTCCGAGTAAATCTCCTCCTCACCTTCTCCAGGTAAAGCTCCTCCTCACCTTCTCCAGGTAAATTTCCTCTGCATCTTCTCCGAGTAAATCTCCTCTGCACCTTCTCCAAGTAAATCTCCTCTGCCCCTTCTCCAGGTAAAACTCCTCTGCACCTTCTCCGGGTAAATCTCCTCTGCACCATCTCCAGTTAAATCTCCTCTGCACCTTCTTTAAGTAAATCTCCTCTGCACCTTCTCCGGGTAAATCTCCTCTGCACCTTCTCCGGGTAAATCTCCTCTGCACCTTCTCCGGGTAAATCTTCTCTGCACCTTCTCCGGGGAAATCTCCTCTGCACCTTTTCCAGGTAAATATCTTCTGCACCTTCTCCAGGTAAATCTCCTCTGCGCCGTCTCCGAGGTAATCTCCTCTGCACCTTCTCCGGGTAAATCTCCTCTGCACCTTCTCCGGGTAAATCTCCTCCGCACCTTCTCCAGGTATATCTCCTCTGCACCTTCTCCAGGTAAATCTCCTCTGCACCTTCTCCAGGTAAATCTCCTCTGCACCTTCTCCAGGTAAATCTCCTCTGCATCTTCTCCGGGTAAATCTCCTCCGCACCTTCTCCGAGTAAATCTGCTCTTCACCTTCTCCAGGGAAATCTCCTTTGCACCTTCTCCGGGTAAATCTCCTCTGCCCCTTCTCCAGGTAAAACTCCTCTGCACCTTCTGCAGTTAAATCTCCTCTGCTCCTTCTCCGGGTAAATCTCCTGTGCACCTTTTCCCAGTAAATCTCCTCTGCATTTTCTCCCAGTAAATCTCCTCTGCACCTTCTCCGAATAAATCTCCTCTGCCCCTTCTCCAGGCAAAACTCCTCTGCACCTTTTCCGGGTAAATCTCCTCTGCCCCTTCTCCAGGTAAAACCCCTCTGCACCTTCTCCGGGTGAATCTCCTCTGCACCATCTCCAGTTAAATCTCCTCTGCACCTTCTCCGGGTAAATCTCCTCTGCACCTTCTCCGAGTAAATCTGCTCTGCATCTTCTCCAGGTAAATCTCTGCTGCACCTTCTCCGGGTAAATCTCCTCTGCACCTTCTCCGGGTAAATCTCCTCTGCACCTTCTCCGGGTAAATCTCCTCTGCACCTTCACCAGGTTAATCTCCTCTGCACCTTCTCCGGGTAAATCTCCTCTGCACCTTCTCCGGGTAAATCTCCTCTGCACCTTCACCAGGTTAATCTCCTCTGCACCTTCTCCGGGTAAATCTCCTCTGCACCTTCTCCGGGTAAATCTCCTCTGCACCTTCACCAGGTTAATCTCCTCTGCACCTTCACCAGGTTAATCTCCTCTGCACCTTCTCCGGGTAAATCTCCTCTGCACCTTCTCCGAGTAAATCTCCTCTGCACCTTCTCCGGGTAAATCTCGTCTGCACCTTCTCCGAGTAAATCTCCTCTGCACCTTCTCCGGGTAAATCTCCTCTGCACCTTCTCCGAGTAAATCTCCTCTGCACCTTCACCAGGTTAATCTCCTCTGCACCTTCTCCGAGTAAATCTCCTCTGCACCTTCTCCAGGTAAATCTCCTCTGCACCTTCTCCAGGTAAATCTCCTGTGCACCCTCTCCAGGTAAATCTCCTCTGCACCTTCTCCGAGTAAATCTCCTCCTCACCTTCTCCAGGTAAAGCTCCTCCTCACCTTCGCCGGGTAAATTTCCTCTTCACCTTCTCCGATTAAATCTCCTCTGCACCTTCTCCGGGTAATTCTCCTCTGCACCTTTCTCGAGTAAATCTGCTCTGCATCTTCTCCAGGTAAATCTCCGCTGCATTTTCTCCCAGTAAATCTCCTCTGCACCTTCTCCGAGTAAATCTCCTCTGCACCTTCTCCGGGTAAATCTCCTCTGCACCTTCTCCGGGTAAATCTCCTCTGCCCCTTCTCCAGGTAAAACCCCTCTGCACCTTCTCCGGGTGAATCTCCTCTGCACCATCTCCAGTTAAATCTCCTCTGCACCTTCTCCGGGTAAATCTCCTCTGCACCTTCCCGAGTAAATCTGCTCTGCATCTTCTCCAGGTAAATCTCTGCTGCACCTTCTCCGGGTAAATCTCCTCTGCACCTTCTCCGGGTAAATCTGCTCTTCACCTTCTCCAGGGAACTCTCGTTTGCACCTTCTCCGGGTAAATCTCCTCTGCCCCTTCTCCAGGTAAAACTCCTCTGCACCTTCTGCAGTTAAATCTCCTCTGCTCCTTCTCCGGGTAAATCTCCTGTGCACTTTTTCCCAGTAAATCTCCTCTGCATTTTCTCCCAGTAAATCTCCTCTGCACCTTCTCTGAATAAATCTCCTCTGCCCCTTCTCCAGGTAAAACTCCTCTGCACCTTTTCCGGGTAAATCTCCTCTGCACCATCTCCAGTTAAATCTCCTCTGCACCTTCTCCGAGTAAATCTCCTCTGCACCTTCTCCGGGTAAATCTCCTCTGCACCTTCTCCGGGTAAATCTCCTCTGCCCCTTCTCCAGGTAAAACCCCTCTGCACCTTCTCCGGGTGAATCTCCTCTGCACCATCTCCAGTTAAATCTCCTCTGCACCTTCTCCGGGTAAATCTCCTCTGCACCTTCTCCGAGTAAATCTGCTCTGCATCTTCGCCAGGTAAATCTCTGCTGCACCTTCTCCGGGTAAATCTCCTCTGCACCTTCTCCGGGTAAATCTCCTCTGCACCTTCTCCGGGTAAATCTCCTCTGCACCTTCACCAGGTAAATCTCCTCTGCACCTTCTCCGAGTAAATCTCCTCCTCACCTTCTCCAGGTAAAGCTCCTCCTCACCTTCTCCGGGTAAATTTCCTCTGCATCTTCTCCGAGTAAATCTCCTCTGCACCTTCTCCGGGTAAATCTCCTCTGCACCTTCTCCGAGTAAATCTCCTCCTCACCTTCTCCAGGTAAATCTCCTCCTCACCTTCTCCGGGTAAATTTCCTCTGCATCTTCTCCGAGTAAATCTCCTCTGCATCTTCTCCAGGTAAATCTCCGCTGCACCTTCTCTGGGCAAATCTCCTCTGCATCTTCACTGGGTAAATCTCCTCTGCACCTTCTCCAGGTAAATCTCCTCTGCACCATCTCCAGGTAAATCTCCTCTGCACCTTCTCCAGGTAAATCTCCTGTGCACCTTCTCCAGGTAAATCTCCTCTGCACCTTCTCCGAGTAAATCTCCTCACCTTCTCCAGGTAAAGCTCCTCCTCACCTTCTCCGGGTAAATTTCCTCTGCATCTTCTCCGAGTAAATCTCCTCTGCACCTTCTCCAAGTAAATCTCCTCTGCCCCTTCTCCAGGTAAAACTCCTCTGCACCTTCTCCGGGTAAATCTCCTCTGCACCATCTCCAGTTAAATCTCCTCTGCACCTTCTTTAAGTAAATCTCCTCTGCACCTTCTCCGGGTAAATCTCCTCTGCACCTTCTCCGGGTAAATCTTCTCTGCACCTTCTCCGGGGAAATCTCCTCTGCACCTTTTCCAGGTAAATATCTTCTGCACCTTCTCCAGGTAAATCTCCTCTGCGCCGTCTCCGAGGTAATCTCCTCTGCACCTTCTCCGGGTAAATCTCCTCTGCACCTTCTCCGGGTAAATCTCCTCCGCACCTTCTCCAGGTATATCTCCTCTGCACCTTCTCCAGGTAAATCTCCTCTGCACCTTCTCCAGGTAAATCTCCTCTGCACCTTCTCCAGGTAAATCTCCTCTGCATCTTCTCCGGGTAAATCTCCTCCGCACCTTCTCCGAGTAAATCTGCTCTGCACCTTCTCCGGGTAAATCTCCTGTGCACCTTTTCCCAGTAAATCTCCTCTGCATTTTCTCCCAGTAAATCTCCTCTGCACCTTCTCCGAATAAATCTCCTCTGCCCCTTCTCCAGGCAAAACTCCTCTGCACCTTTTCCGGGTAAATCTCCTCTGCACCATCTCCAGTTAAATCTCCTCTGCACCTTCTCCGAGTAAATCTCCTCTGCACCTTCTCCGGGTAAATCTCCTCTGCACCTTCTCCGGGTAAATCTCCTCTGCCCCTTCTCCAGGTAAAACCCCTCTGCACCTTCTCCGGGTGAATCTCCTCTGCACCATCTCCAGTTCAATCTCCTCTGCACCTTCTCCGGGTAAATCTCCTCTGCACCTTCTCCGAGTAAATCTGCTCTGCATCTTCTCCAGGTAAATCTCTGCTGCACCTTCTCCGGGTAAATCTCCTCTGCACCTTCTCCGGGTAAATCTCCTCTGCACCTTCTCCGGGTAAATCTCCTCTGCACCTTCACCAGGTAAAGCTCCTCCTCACCTTCTCCGGGTAAATTTCCTCTGCATCTTCTCCGAGTAAATCTCCTCTGCACCTTCTCCGGGTAAATCTCCTCTGCACCTTCTCCGGGTAAATCTCCTCTGCCCCTTCTCCAGGTAAAACCCCTCTGCACCTTCTCCGGGTGAATCTCCTCTGCACCATCTCCAGTTCAATCTCCTCTGCACCTTCTCCGGGTAAATCTCCTCTGCACCTTCTCCGAGTAAATCTGCTCTGCATCTTCTCCAGGTAAATCTCTGCTGCACCTTCTCCGGGTAAATCTCCTCTGCACCTTCTCCGGGTAAATCTCCTCTGCACCTTCTCCGGGTAAATCTCCTCTGCACCTTCACCAGGTTAATCTCCTCTGCACCTTCTCCGAGTAAATCTCCTCTGCACCTTCTCCAGGTAAATCTCCTCTGCACCTTCTCCAGGTAAATCTCCTGTGCACCCTCTCCAGGTAAATCTCCTCTGCACCTTCTCCGAGTAAATCTCCTCCTCACCTTCTCCAGGTAAAGCTCCTCCTCACCTTCTCCGGGTAAATTTCCTCTGCATCTTCTCCGAGTAAATCTCCTCTGCACCTTCTCCGGGTAATTCTCCTCTGCACCTTTCTCGAGTAAATCTGCTCTGCATCTTCTCCAGGTAAATCTCCGCTGCACCTTCTCTGGGCAAATCTCCTCTGCATCTTCACTGGGTAAATCTCCTCTGCACCTTCTCCAGGTAAATCTCCTCTGCACCTTCACTCGGTAAATCTCCTCTGCATCTTCTCAGAGTAAATCTCCTCTGCACCTTTTCCGAGTAAATCTCCTCTGCACCTTCTCCGAGGAAATCTCCTCAGTACCCTCTCCGGGTAAATCTCCTCTGCACCTTCTCCAGGTAAATCTCCTCTGCACATACACTCGGTAAATCTCCTCTGCATCTTCTCCAGGTAAATCTCCTCTGCACCATCTCCGAGTAAATCTCTTCTGCACCTTCTCCGGGTAAATCTCCTCTGCACCTCCTCCGGGTAAATCTCCTATGCACCTTCTCCGGGGGAATCTCCTCTGCATGTTTTCCAGGGATATATCCTCTGCACCTTCTCGAGGTAAATCTCTACTGCATCTTCTCCGAGTAAATCTCCTCTGCACCTTCTGCGAGTAAATCTCCTCTGCACCTTCTCCGAGGAAATATCCTCTGCACCTTCCCCGCGTAAATCTCCTCTGCACCTTCTCCAGGTATATCTCGTCTGCATGTTCTCCGAGTAAATCTGCTCTGCACCTTCTCCGGGTAAATCTCCTCTGCACCTTCTCCAGGTAAAACTCCTCTGCACCTTCTCCAGTTAAATCTCTTCTGCACCTTCTCCGGGTAAATATCCTCTGCACCTTCTCCGGGTAAATCTCCTCTGCACCTTCTCCGGGTAAATCTCCTCTGCACCTTCTCCAGGTAAATCTCGTCTGCATGTTCTCCGAGTAAATCTCCTCTACATCTTCTCCGGGGAAATCTCCCCCACACCTTCTCCGAGAAAATCTGCTCTGCACCTTCTCCAGGTAAATCCCCTTTGCACCTTCTCTGGGTAAGTCTCCTCTGCACCATCTCCGAGTAAATCTCCTCTGCACCATCTACAGTTAAATCTCCTCTGCACCTTCACCGAGTAAATCACCTCTGCACCTTTTCCGGGAAAATCTCCTCTGTATCTTCTTCGAATAAATCTCCTCTGCACATGCTCCGAGGAAGTCTCCTTTGCACCTTTTCCAGGTAAATCTCCTCTGCACCTTCTCCGAAGAAATCTCCTCTGCACCTTCTCTGGGTAAATCTCCTCTGCACTTTCAACAGGTAAATCTCCTCTGCATCTTCTCCAGGTAAATCTCCTCTGCACCTTCTACGTGTAAATCTCCTCTGCATCTCCTCCGAGTAAATCTCCTCTGCACCTTCTCCAGGTAAATCTCCTCTGCACCTTCGGGTAAATCTCCTCTGCATCTCCTCCGACTAAATCTCCTCTACACCTTCTCCGGGTAAATCTCCTCTGCACCTTCTTTAAGTAAATCTCCTCTGCACCTTCTCCGGGTAAATCTTCTCTGCACCTTCTCCGCTTAAATCTCCTCTGCACCTTCTCCGGGTAAATCTCTTCTGCACCTTCTCCGGGTAAATCTCCTCTGCACCTTCTCCGGGTAAATCTCCTCCGCACCTTCTCCAGGTAAATCTCCTCTGCACCTTCTCCAGGTAAATCTCCTCTGCACCTTCTCCAGGTAAATCTCCTCTGCATCTTCTCCGGGTAAATCTCCTCCGCACCTTCTCCGAGTAAATCTGCTCTGCACCTTCTCCAGGGATATCTCCTTTGCACCTTCTGCGGGTAAATCTCCTCTGCCCCTTCTCCAGGTAAAACTCCTCTGCACCTTCTCCAGTTAAATCTCCTCTGCTCCTTCTCAGGGTAAATAACCTGTGCACCTTCTCCCAGTAAATCTCCTCTGCACATTCTCCCAGTAAATCTCCTCTGCACCTTCTCCGAATAAATCTCCTCTGTCCCTTCTCCAGGTAAAACTCCTCTGCACCTTTTCCGGGTAAATCTCCTCTGCACCATCTCCAGTTCAATCTCCTCTGCACCTTCTCCGAGTGAATCTCTTCTGCACCTTCTCCGGGTAAATCTCTTCTGCACCTTCTCCAGGTAAATCTCCTCTGCATCTTCTCCGGGTAAATTTCCTCCGCACCTTCTCCGAGTAAATCTGCTCTGCACCTTCTCCAGGGAAATCTCCTTTGCAACTTCTCCGGGTAAATCTCCTCTGCCCCTTCTCCAGGTAAAACTCCTCTGCACCTTCTCTAGTTAAATCTCCTCTGCTCCTTCTCCGGGTCAATCTCCAGTGCACCTTCTCCGAGTAAATCTCCTTTGCACATTCTCCGGGTAAATCTCCTCTGCACCTTCTCCGAGTAAATCTCCTTTGCACCTTCAACAGATAAATCTCCTCTGCACCTTCTCCAGGTAAATCTCCTCTGATCCTTCTCAGGGTAAATCTCCTGTGCACCTTCTCCCAGTAAATCTCCTCTGCACTTTCTCCCAGTAAATCTCCTCTGCACCTTCTCCGAATAAATCTCCTCTGCCCCTTCTCCAGGTAAAACTCCTCTGCACCTTTTCCGGGTAAATCTCCTCTGCACCATCTCCAGTTAAATCTCCTCTGCACCTTCTCCGAGTCAATCTCTTCTGCACCTTCTCCGGGTAAATCTCCTCTGCACCTTCTCCGGGTAAATCTCCTCTTCACCTTCAACAGGTAAATCTCCTCTGCATCTTCTCCAGGTAAATCTCCTCTGCACCTTCCACGTGTAAATCTCCTCTGCATTTTTCCAGGTAAATCTTCTCTGCACCTTCTGCAGGTAAATCTCCTCTGCACCTTCTCCAGGTAAATCTCTTCTGCACCTTCTCCAGGTAAATCTCCTCTGCATCTTCTCCGGGTAAATCTCCTCCGCACCTTCTCCGAGTAAATCTGCTCTGCACCTTCTCCAGGGAAATCTCCTTTGCAACTTCTCCGGGTAAATCTCCTCTGCCCCTTCTCCAGGTAAAACTCCTCTGCACCTTCTCTAGTTAAATCTCCTCTGCTCCTTCTCCGGGTCAATCTCCAGTGCACCTTCTCCGAGTAAATCTCCTCTGCACCTTCTCCGAGTAAATCTCCTTTGCACCTTCAACAGGTAAATCTCCTCTGCACCTTCTCCGAGTTAGTCTCCTCTGCACCTTCTCCAGGTAAATCTCCTCTGCACCTTCTCCAGGTAAATCTTCTCTGCACCTTCTCCAGGTAAATCTCCTCTGCACCTTCTCCAGGTAAATCTCCTCTGCATCTTCTCCGGGTAAATCTCCTCCGCACCTTCTCCGAGTAAATCTGCTCTGCACCTTCTCCAGGGAAATCGCCTTTGCACCTTCTCCGGGTAAATCTCCTCTGCCCCTTCTCCAGGTAAAACTCCTCTGCACCTTCTCCAGTTTAATCTCCTCTGCTCCTTCTCCGGGTAAATCTCCTGTGCACCTTCTCCCAATAAATCTCCTCTGCACCTTCTCCCAGTGAATCTCCTCTGCACCATCTCCGGGTAAATCTCCTCTGCACCTGCTCCGGGTAAATCTCCTATGCACCTTCTCCAGGTAAATCTCCTCTGCAACTTCTCCGGGTAAATCTCCTCTGCACCTTCTCCGCGTAAATCTCCTCTGCACCTTCTCCGGGTAAATCTCCTCTGCACCTGCTCCGGGTAAATCTCCTATGCACCTTTTCCAGGTAAATATCTTCTGCACCTTCTCAAGGTAAATCTCCTCTGCGCCGTCTCCGAGGTAATCTCCTCTGCACCTTCTCCGGGTAAATCTCCACTGCACCTTCTCCGGGTAAATCTCCTCCGCACCTTCTCCAGGTAAATCTCATCTGCACCTTCTCCAGGTAAATCTCCTCTGCACCTTCTCCAGGTAAATCTCCTCTGCATCTTCTCCGGGTAAATCTCCTCCGCACCTTCTCCGAGTAAATCTGCTCTGCACCTTCTCCAGGGAAATCTCCTTTGCACCTTCTCCGGGTAAATCTCCTCGGCCCCTTCTCCAGGTAAAACTCCTCTGCTCCTTCTCCAGTTAAATCTCCTCTGCTCCTTCTCCGCGTAAATCTCCTGTGCACCTTCTCCAAGTAAATCTCCTCTGCACTTTCTCCCAGTAAATCTCCTCTGCACCGTCTCCGAATAAATCTCCTCTGCCCCTTCTCCAGGTAAAACTCCTCTGCACCTTTTCCGGGTAAATCTCCTCTGCACCATCTCCAGTTAAATCTCCTCTGCACCTTCTCCGAGTGAATCTCCTCTGCACCTTCTCCGGGTAAATCTCCTCTGCACCTTCTCCGGGTAAATCTCCTCTGCACCTTCAACAGGTAAATCTCCTCTGCATCTTCTCCAGGTAAATCTCCTCTACACCTTCTACGTGTAAATCTCCTCTGCATTTTTCCAGGTAAATCTCCTCTGCACCTTCTCCGAGTAAATCTCCTCTGCACCTTCTCCGGGTAAATCTCCTCTGCACCTTCTCCGGGTAATTCTCCTCTGCACCTTCAACAGGTAAATCTCCTCTGCATCTTCTCCAGGTAAATCTCCTCTGCACCTTCTACGTGTAAATCTCCTCTGCATTTTTCCAGGTAAATCTTCTCTGCACCTTCTCCAGGTAAATCTCCTCTGCACCTTCTCAAGGTAAATCTCCTCTGCACCTTCTCCAGGTAAATCTCCTCTGCATCTTCTCCGGGTAAATCTCCTCCGCACCTTCTCCGAGTAAATCTGCTCTGCACCTTCTCCAGGGAAATCTCCTTTGCAACTTCTCCGGGTAAATCTCCTCTGCCCCTTCTCCAGGTAAAACTCCTCTGCACCTTCTCTAGTTAAATCTCCTCTGCTCCTTCTCCGGCTCAATCTCCAGTGCACCTTCTCCGAGTAAATCTCCTTTGCACCTTCAACAGGTAAATCTCCTCTGCACCTTCTCCGAGTTAGTCTCCTCTGCACCTTCTCCAGGTAAATCTCCTCTGCACCTTCTCCAGGTAAATCTTCTCTGCACCTTCTCCAGGTAAATCTCCTCTGCACCTTCTCCAGGTAAAACTCCTCTGCACCTTCTCCACTTTAATCTCCTCTGCTCCTTCTCCGGGTAAATCTCCTGTGCACCTTCTCCCAATAAATCTCCTCTGCTCTTTCTCCCATTAAATCTCCTCTGCACCATCTCCGGGTAAATCTCCTCTGCACCTGCTCCGGGTAAATCTCCTCTGCACCTTCTCCATGTAAACCTCCTCTGCAACTTCTCCGGGTAAATCTCCTCTGCACCTTCTCTGGGTAAATCTCCTCTGCACCTTCTCCGGGAAAGACCCCTCTGCACCTTCTCCTGGTAAATCTCCTCTGCACATTCTCCGGCAAAATCTCCTCTGCACCTTCTCCTGGTAAATCTCCTCTGCACCTTCCCCAGGTTAATCTCCTCTGCATCTGCTCCAAGTAAATTTCCTCTGCACCTTCTCCAGGTAAATCTCCTCTGCACCTTCTCCCAGTAAATGTCCTCTGCACATTCTCCGAGTAAATCTCCTCTGCCCCTTCTCCAGGTAAAACTCCTCTGCACCTTCTCCGGGTAAATCTCCTCTGCACCTTCTCCAGGTAAATCTCCTCTGCACCTTCTCCAGGTAAATCACCTCTGCATCTTCTCCGGGTAAATCTCCTCCGCACCTTCTCCGAGTAAATCTGCTCTGCACCTTCTCCAGGGAAATCTCCTTTGCACCTTTTCCGGGTAAATCTCCTCTGCCCCTTCTCCAGGTAAAACTCCTCTGCACCTTCTCCACTTTAATCTCCTCTGCTCCTTCTCCGGGTAAATTTCCTGTGCACCTTCTCCCAATAAATCTCCTCTGCACCTTCTCCCTGTAAATCTCCTCTGCACCATCTCCGGGTAAATCTCCTCTGCACCTGCTCCGGGTAAATCTCCTCTGCACCTTCTCCGAGTAAATCTCCTCTGCACCTTCTCCGGGTAAATCTCCTCTGCACCTTCTCCAGGTAAATCTCCTCCGCACCTTCTCCAGGTAAATCTCCTCTGCACCTTCTCCAGGTAAATCTCCTCTGCACCTTCTCCAGGTAAATCTCCTCCGCACCTTCTCCAGGTAAATCTCCTCTGCACCTTCGCCGGGTAAATCTCCTCTGCACCTTCTCCAGGTAAATCTCCTCTGCACCTTCTCCGGGTAAATCTCCTCCGCACCTTCTCAGAGTAAATCTGCTCTGCACATTCTCCAGGGAAATCTCCTTTGCACCTTCTCCGGGTAAATCTCCTCTGCCCCTTCTCCAGGTAAAACTCCTCTGCACCTTCTCCAGTTTAATCACCTCTGCTCCTTCTCCGGGTAAATCTCCTGTGCACCTTCTCCCAATAAATCTCCTCTGCACTTTCTCCCAGTAAATCTCCTCTGCACCTTCTCCGGGTAAATCTCCTCTGCACCTTCTCCGGGTAAATCTCCTATGCACCTTCTCCAGGTAAATCTCCTCTGCAACTTCTCCGGGTAAGTCACCTCTGCACCTCTTCCGGGTAAATCTCCTCTGCACATTCTCCGGGAAAGACACCTCTGCACCTTCTCCTGGTAAAACTCCTCTGCGCCTTCTCCGGCTAAATCTCCTCTGCACCTTCTCCTGGTAAATCTCCTCTGCACCTTCCCCAGGTTAATCTCCTCTGCATCTGCTCCAAGTAAATTTCGTCTGCACCTTCTCCAAATAAATCTCCTCTGCACCTTTTCCGGGTAAATCTCCTCTGCACCATCTCCAGTTAAATCTCCTCTGCACCTTCTCCGAGTAAATCTCCTCTGCACCTTCTCCGGGTAAATCTCCTCTGCACCTTCTCTGGGTAAATCTCCTCTGCACCTTCAACAGCTAAATCTCCTCTGCATCTTCTCCAGGTAAATCTCCTCTGCACCTTCTACGTGTAAATCTCCTCTGCATTTTTCCAGGTAAATCTCCTCCGCACCTTCTCCTGGTAAATCTCCTCTGCATCTCCTCTGAGTAAATCTCCTCTGCACCTTCTCCGGGTAAATCTCCTCTGCACCTTCTTTAAGTAAATCTCCTCTGCACCTTCTCCTGGTAAATCTCCTCTGCACCATCTCCGCGTAAATCTCCTCTGCACCTTCTCCGGTTAAATCTCCTCTGCCCCTTCTCCGGGGAAATCTCCTCTGCACCTTTTCCAGGTAAATATCTTCTGCACCTTCTCCAGGTAAATCTCCTCTGCACCGTCTCTGAGGTAATCTCCTCTGCACCTTCTCCGGGTAAATCTCCTCTGCACCTTCTACGTGTAAATCTTCTCTGCATTTTTCCAGGTAAATCTTCTCTGCACCGTCTCCAGGTGAATCTCCTCTGCACCTTCTCCAGGTAAATCTCTTCTGCACCTTCTCCAGGTAAATCTCCTCTGCATCTTCTCCGGGTAAATCTCCTCCGCACCTTCTCCGAGTTAATCTGCTCTGCACCTTCTCCAGGGAAATCTCCTTTGCAACTTCTCCGGGTAAATCTCCTCTGCCCCTTCTCCAGGTAAAACTCCTCTGCACCTTCTCTAGTTAAATCTCCTCTGCTCCTTCTCCGGGTCAATCTCCAGTGCACCTTCTCCGAGTAAATCTCCTTTGCACATTCTCCGGGTAAATCTCCTCTGCACCTTCTCCGAGTAAATCTCCTTTGCACCTTCAACAGATAAATCTCCTCTGCACCTTCTCCAGGTAAATCTCCTCTGATCCTTCTCAGGGTAAATCTCCTGTGCACCTTCTCCCAGTAAATCTCCTCTGCACTTTCTCCCAGTAAATCTCCTCTGCACCTTCTCCGAATAAATCTCCTCTGCCCCTTCTCCAGGTAAAACTCCTCTGCACCTTTTCCGGGTAAATCTCCTCTGCACCATCTCCAGTTAAATCTCCTCTGCACCTTCTCCGAGTCAATCTCTTCTGCACCTTCTCCGGGTAAATCTCCTCTGCACCTTCTCCGGGTAAATCTCCTCTTCACCTTCAACAGGTAAATCTCCTCTGCATCTTCTCCAGGTAAATCTCCTCTGCACCTTCCACGTGTAAATCTCCTCTGCATTTTTCCAGGTAAATCTTCTCTGCACCTTCTCCAGGTAAATCTCCTCTGCACCTTCTCCAGGTAAATCTCTTCTGCACCTTCTCCAGGTAAATCTCCTCTGCATCTTCTCCGGGTAAATCTCCTCCGCACCTTCTCCGAGTAAATCTGCTCTGCACCTTCTCCAGGGAAATCTCCTTTGCAACTTCTCCGGGTAAATCTCCTCTGCCCCTTCTCCAGGTAAAACTCCTCTGCACCTTCTCTAGTTAAATCTCCTCTGCTCCTTCTCCGGGTCAATCTCCAGTGCACCTTCTCCGAGTAAATCTCCTCTGCACCTTCTCCGAGTAAATCTCCTTTGCACCTTCAACAGGTAAATCTCCTCTGCACCTTCTCCGAGTTAGTCTCCTCTGCACCTTCTCCAGGTAAATCTCCTCTGCACCTTCTCCAGGTAAATCTTCTCTGCACCTTCTCCAGGTAAATCTCCTCTGCACCTTCTCCAGGTAAATCTCCTCTGCATCTTCTCCGGGTAAATCTCCTCCGCACCTTCTCCGAGTAAATCTGCTCTGCACCTTCTCCAGGGAAATCTCCTTTGCACCTTCTCCGGGTAAATCTCCTCTGCCCCTTCTCCAGGTAAAACTCCTCTGCACCTTCTCCAGTTTAATCTCCTCTGCTCCTTCTCCGGGTAAATCTCCTGTGCACCTTCTCCCAATAAATCTCCTCTGCACCTTCTCCCAGTGAATCTCCTCTGCACCATCTCCGGGTAAATCTCCTCTGCACCTGCTCCGGGTAAATCTCCTATGCACCTTCTCCAGGTAAATCTCCTCTGCAACTTCTCCGGGTAAATCTCCTCTGCACCTTCTCCGCGTAAATCTCCTCTGCACCTTCTCCGGGTAAATCTCCTCTGCACCTGCTCCGGGTAAATCTCCTATGCACCTTTTCCAGGTAAATATCTTCTGCACCTTCTCAAGGTAAATCTCCTCTGCGCCGTCTCCGAGGTAATCTCCTCTGCACCTTCTCCGGGTAAATCTCCACTGCACCTTCTCCGGGTAAATCTCCTCCGCACCTTCTCCAGGTAAATCTCCTCTGCACCTTCTCCAGGTAAATCTCCTCTGCACCTTCTCCAGGTAAATCTCCTCTGCATCTTCTCCGGGTAAATCTCCTCCGCACCTTCTCCGAGTAAATCTGCTCTGCACCTTCTCCAGGGAAATCTCCTTTGCACCTTCTCCGGGTAAATCTCCTCGGCCCCTTCTCCAGGTAAAACTCCTCTGCTCCTTCTCCAGTTAAATCTCCTCTGCTCCTTCTCCGGGTAAATCTCCTGTGCACCTTCTCCCAGTAAATCTCCTCTGCACTTTCTCCCAGTAAATCTCCTCTGCACCGTCTCCGAATAAATCTCCTCTGCCCCTTCTCCAGGTAAAACTCCTCTGCACCTTTTCCGGGTAAATCTCCTCTGCACCATCTCCAGTTAAATCTCCTCTGCACCTTCTCCGAGTGAATCTCCTCTGCACCTTCTCCGGGTAAATCTCCTCTACACCTTCTCCGGGTAAATCTCCTCTGCACCTTCAACAGGTAAATCTCCTCTGCATCTTCTCCAGGTAAATCTCCTCTGCACCTTCTACGTGTAAATCTCCTCTGCATTTTTCCAGGTAAATCTCCTCTGCACCTTCTCCGAGTAAATCTCCTCTGCACCTTCTCCGGGTAAATCTCCTCTGCACCTTCTCCGGGTAATTCTCCTCTGCACCTTCAACAGGTAAATCTCCTCTGCATCTTCTCCAGGTAAATCTCCTCTGCACCTTCTACGTGTAAATCTCCTCTGCATTTTTCCAGGTAAATCTTCTCTGCACCTTCTCCAGGTAAATCTCCTCTGCACCTTCTCAAGGTAAATCTCCTCTGCACCTTCTCCGGGTAAATCTCCTCTGCACCTTCTCCCGGTAAATCTCCTCTGCATCTTCTCCGGGTAAATCTCCTCCGCACCTTCTCCGAGTAAATCTGCTCTGCACCTTCTCCAGGGAAATCTCCTTTGCAACTTCTCCGGGTAAATCTCCTCTGCCCCTTCTCCAGGTAAAACTCCTCTGCACCTTCTCTAGTTAAATCTCCTCTGCTCCTTCTCCGGCTCAATCTCCAGTGCACCTTCTCCGAGTAAATCTCCTTTGCACCTTCAACAGGTAAATCTCCTCTGCACCTTCTCCGAGTTAGTCTCCTCTACACCTTCTCCAGGTAAATCTCCTCTGCACCTTCTCCAGGTTAATCTCCTCTGCACCTTCTCCAGGTAAATCACCTCTGCACCTTCTCCAGGTAAATCTCCTCTGCATCTTCTCCGGGTAAATCTCCTCCGCACCTCCTCCGAGTAAATCTGCTCTGCACCTTCTCCAGGGAAATCTCCTTTGCACCTTCTCCGGGTAAATCTCCTCTGCCCCTTCTCCAGGTAAAACTCCTCTGCACCTTCTCCACTTTAATCTCCTCTGCTCCTTCTCCGGGTAAATCTCCTGTGCACCTTCTCCCAATAAATCTCCTCTGCTCTTTCTCCCAGTAAATCTCCTCTGCACCATCTCCGGGTAAATCTCCTCTGCACCTGCTCCGGGTAAATCTCCTCTGCACCTTCTCCATGTAAACCTCCTCTGCAACTTCTCCGGGTAAATCTCCTCTGCACCTTCTCTGGGTAAATCTCCTCTGCACCTTCTCCGGGAAAGACCCCTCTGCACCTTCTCCTGGTAAATCTCCTCTGCACATTCTCCGGCAAAATCTCCTCTGCACCTTCTCCTGGTAAATCTCCTCTGCACCTTCCCCAGGTTAATCTCCTCTGCATCTGCTCCAAGTAAATTTCCTCTGCACCTTCTCCAGGTAAATCTCCTCTGCACCTTCTCCCAGTAAATGTCCTCTGCACCTTCTCCAAGTAAATCTCCTCTGCCCCTTCTCCAGGTAAAACTCCTCTGCACCTTCTCCGGGTAAATCTCCTCTGCACCTTCTCCAGGTAAATCTCCTCTGCACCTTCTCCAGGTAAATCACCTCTGCATCTTCTCCGGGTAAATCTCCTCCGCACCTTCTCCGAGTAAATCTGCTCTGCACCTTCTCCAGGGAAATCTCCTTTGCACCTTTTCCGGGTAAATCTCCTCTGCCCCTTCTCCAGGTAAAACTCCTCTGCACCTTCTCCACTTTAATCTCCTCTGCTCCTTCTCCGGGTAAATCTCCTGTGCACCTTCTCCCAATAAATCTCCTCTGCACCTTCTCCAGGTAAATCACCTCTGCATCTTCTCCGGGTAAATCTCCTCCGCACCTTCTCCGAGTAAATCTCCTCTGCACAATCTCCGGGTAAATCTCCTCTGCACCTGCTCCGGGTAAATCTCCTCTGCACCATCTCCGAGTAAATCTCCTCTGCACCATCTCCGGGTAAATCTCCTCCGCACCTTCTCCGAGTAAATCTCCTCTGCACCATCTCCGAGTAAATCTCCTCTGCACCTTCTCCGAGTAAATCTCCTCTGCACCTTCTCCGGGTAAATCTCCTCTGCACCTTCTCCAGGTAAATCTCCTCCGCACCTTCTCCAGGTAAATCTCCTCTGCACCTTCTCCAGGTAAATCTCCTCTGCACCTTCTCCAGGTAAATCTCCTCTGCATCTTCTCCGGGTAAATCTCCTCCGCACCTTCTCAGAGTAAATCTGCTCTGCACATTCTCCAGGGAAATCTCCTCTGCACCTTCTCCGGGTAAATCTCCTCTGCCCCTTCTCCAGGTAAAACTCCTCTGCACCTTCTCCAGTTTAATCACCTCTGCTCCTTCTCCGGGTAAATCTCCTGTGCACCTTCTCCCAATAAATCTCCTCTGCACTTTCTCCCAGTAAATCTCCTCTGCACCTTCTCCGGGTAAATCTCCTCTGCACCTTCTCCGGGTAAATCTCCTATGCACCTTCTCCAGGTAAATCTCCTCTGCAACTTCTCCGGGTAAGTCACCTCTGCACCTCTTCCGGGTAAATCTCCTCTGCACATTCTCCGGGAAAGACACCTCTGCACCTTCTCCTGGTAAAACTCCTCTGCGCCTTCTCCGGCTAAATCTCCTCTGCACCTTCTCCTGGTAAATCTCCTCTGCACCTTCCCCAGGTTAATCTCCTCTGCATCTGCTCCAAGTAAATTTCGTCTGCACCTTCTCCAAATAAATCTCCTCTGCACCTTTTCCGGGTAAATCTCCTCTGCACCATCTCCAGTTAAATCTCCTCTGCACCTTCTCCGAGTAAATCTCCTCTGCACCTTCTCCGGGTAAATCTCCTGTGCACCTTCTCTGGGTAAATCTCCTCTGCACCTTCAACAGCTAAATCTCCTCTGCATCTTCTCCAGGTAAATCTCCTCTGCACCTTCTACGTGTAAATCTCCTCTGCATTTTTCCAGGTAAATCTCCTCCGCACCTTCTCCTGGTAAATCTCCTCTGCATCTCCTCTGAGTAAATCTCCTCTGCACCTTCTCCGGGTAAATCTCCTCTGCACCTTCTTTAAGTAAATCTCCTCTGCACCTTCTCCTGGTAAATCTCCTCTGCACCATCTCCGCGTAAATCTCCTCTGCACCTTCTCCGGTTAAATCTCCTCTGCCCCTTCTCCGGGGAAATCTCCTCTGCACCTTTTCCAGGTAAATATCTTCTGCACCTTCTCCAGGTAAATCTCCTCTGCACCGTCTCTGAGGTAATCTCCTCTGCACCTTCTCCGGGTAAATCTCCTCTGCACCTTCTCCGGGTAAATCTCCTCTGCACCTTCTCCAGGTAAATCTTCTCTGCACCTTCTCCAGGTAAATCTCCTCTGCACCTTCTCCAGGTGAATCTCCTCTGCACCTTCTTCAGGTAAATCTCCTCTGCACCTTCTCCGGGTAAATCTCCTCCGCACCTTCTCCGAGTAAATCTGCTCTGCACCTTCGCCAGGTAAATCTCCTTTGCACCTTCCCCGAGTAAATCTGCTCTGCACCTTCTCCGGGTAAATCTGCTCTGCACCTTCTCCGGGTAAATCTCCTCTGCCCCTTCTCCAGGTAAAACTCCTCTGCACCGTCTCTAGTTAAATCTCCTCTGCTCCTTCTCCGAGGAAATCTCCTCTGCACCTTCTCCGAGTAAATCTCCTCTGCACCTTCTGCGGGTAAATCTCCTCTGCACCTTCTCCGAGTAAATCTCCTTTGCACCTTCAACAGGTAAATCTCCTCTGCACCTTCTCCGAGTTAGTCTCCTCTGCACCTTCTCCAGGTAAATCTCCTCCGCACCTTCTCCAGGTAAATCTCCTCTGCACCTTCTCCAGGTAAATCACCTCTGCTCCTTCTGCGGGTAAATCTCCTGTGCAACTTCTCCCAATAAATCTCCTCTGCACCTTCTCCCAGTAAATCTCTGCACCTTCTCCGGGTAAATCTCCTCTGCACCTTCTCCGGGTAAGTCTCCTCTGCACCTCTTCCGGGTTAATCTCCTCTGCACCTTCTCCGGGAAAGACCCCTCTGCACCTTCTCCTGGTGAATCTCCTCTGCACCTTCTCCGGCTAAATCTCCTCTGCACCTTCTCCTGGTAAATCTCCTCTGCACCTTCCCCAGGTTAATCTCCTCTGCATCTGCTCCAAGTAAATTTCCTCTGCACCTTCTCCAGGTAAATCTCCTCTGCACCTTCTCCCAGTAAATCTCCTCTGCACCTTCTCTGAGTAAATCTCCTCTGCCCCTTCTCCAGGTAAAATTCCTCTGCACCTTCTCCGGGTAAATCTCCTCTGCAGCATCTCCAGTTACATCTCCTCTGCACCTTCTCCGAGTAAATCTCCTCTGCACCTTCTCCGGGTAAATCTCCTCTGTACCTTCTTCGAATAAATCTCCTCTGCACCGGCTCCGAGGAAGTCTCCTCTGCACCTTTTCCAGGTAAATCTCATCTGCATCTTCTCCAGGTAAATCTCCTCTGCACCTTCTACGTGTAAATCTCCTCTGCATTTTTCCAGGTAAATCTCCTCTGCACCGTCTCCTGGTAAATCTCCTCTGCATCTCCTCCGAGTAAATCTCCTCTGCACCTTCTCCCGGGAAATCTCCTCTGCACCTTTTACAGGTAAATATCTTCTGCACCTTCTCCAGGTAAGTCTCCTCTGCACCGTCTCCGAGGTAATCTCCTCTGCACCTTCTCCGGGTAAATCTCCTCTGCATCTTCTCCGCGTAAATCTCCTCTGCACCTTCTCCGGGTAAATCTCCTCTGCACCTTCTCCAGGTAAATCTGCTCTGCACCTTCTCCAGGGAAATCACCTTTGCAACTCCTCCGGGTAAATCTCCTCTGCCCCTTTTCCAGGTAAAACTCCTCTGCACCTTCTCCATTTAAATCTCCTCTGCTCCTTTTCCAGGGAAATCTCCTGTGCACCTTGTCCGAGTAAATCTCCTCTGCACCTTCTCCGGGTAAATCTCCTCTGCACCTTCTCCGTGTAAATCTCCTTTACACCTTCAACAGGTAAACCTCCTCTGCACCTTCTCCGAGTAAGTCTCCTCTGCACCTTCTGCAGGTAAATCTTCTCTGCACCTTCTCCAGGTAAATCTCCTCTGCCCCTTCTCCGGGGAAATCTCCTCTGCACCTTTTCCAGGTAAATATCTTCTGCACCTTCTCCAGGTAAATTTCCTCTGCACCGTCTCCGAGGTAATCTCCTCTGCACCTTCTCCGGGTAAATCTCCTCTGCACCTTCTCCGGGTAAATCTCCTCTGCAACTTCTCCGGGTAAATGTCCTCTGCACCTTCTTCGAGTAAATCTCCTTTGCACCTTCAACAGGTAAATCTCCTCTGCACCTTCTCCGAGTAAGTCTCCTCTGCACCTTCTCCAGGTAAATCTCCTCTGCACCTTCTCCAGTTAAATCTCCTCTGCACCTTCTCCAGGTAAATCTCCTCTGCATCTTCTCCGGGTAAATCTCCTCCGCACCTTCTCCGAGTAAATCTGCTCTGCACCTTCTCCAGGGAAATCTCCTTTGCACCTTCTCCGGGTAAATCTCCTCTGCCCCTTCTCCAGGTAAAACTCCTCTGCACCTTCTCCAGTTTAATCTCCTCTGCTCCTTCTCCGGGTAAATCTCCTGTGCACCTTCTCCCAATAAATCTCCTCTGCACCTTCTCCCAGTAAATCTCCTCTGCACCTCTTCCGGGTGAATCTCCTCTGCACCTTATCTGGGTAAATTTCCTCTGCACCTTCTCCAGGTAAATCTCCTCTGCACCTTCTCCCAGTAAATCTCCTCTGCACCTTCTCCGAGTAAATCTCCTCTGCCCCTTCTCCAGGTAAAACTCTTCTGCACCTTCTCCGGGTAAATCTCCTCTGCAGCATCTCCAGTTACATCTCCTCTGCACCTTCTCCGAGTAAATCTCCTCTGCACCTTCTCCGGGTAAATCTCCTCTGTACCTTCTTCGAATAAATCTCCTCTGCACCGGCTCCGAGGATGTCTCCTCTGCACCATTTCCAGATAAATCTCCTCTGCACCTTCTCCGAAGAAATCTCCTCTGCACCTTCTCCGGGTAAATCTCCTCTGCCCCTTCACTGGGTAAATCTCCTCTGCATCTTCTCCAGGTAAATCTCCTCTGCACCTTCTCAGAGTAAATCACCTATGCCCCTTCACTGGATAAATCTCCTCTGCATCTTCTCCAGGTAAATCTCCTCTGCACCTTCTCCGAGTAAATCTCCTTTGCACCTTCAATAGGTAAATCTCCTCTGCATCTTCTCAGAGTAAATCACCTATGCCCCTTCACTGGATAAATCTCCTCTGCATCTTCTCCAGGTAAATCGCCTCTGAACCTTCTCCGAGTAAATCTCCTTTGCACCTTCAATAGGTAAATCTCCTCTGCACCTTCTCAGAGTAAATCACCTATGCCCCTTCACTGGATAAATCTCCTCTGCATCTTCTCCAGGTAAATCGCCTCTGAACCTTCTCCGTGTAAATCTCCTTTGCACCTCCAACAGGTAAATCTCCTCTGAACCTTCTCCGAGGAAATCTCCTCTGCACCTTCTCCGGTAAATCTCCTCTGCACCTTCTCCGGGTAATTCTCCTCTGCACCTTCTCCGGGTAAATCTCCTCTGCACCCTCTCCGGGTAAATCTCCTCTGCATCTTCTCCAGGTAAATCTCCTCTGCACCGTCTCCGGGTAAATCTCCTCGGCACCTTCTCCGGGTAAATCTCCTCTGCACCTTCTCTGGGTAAATCTCCTCTGCACCTTCTCCGGGTAATTCTCCTCTGCCCCTACTCCAGGTAAATCTCCTCTGCACCTTATCCGAGTATATCTCCTCTGCACCTTCGCCGGGTAAATCTCCTCTGCACCTTCTCCCAGTAAATCTCCTCTGCACCTTCTCCGAGTAAATCTCCTTTGCACCTTCAATAGGTAAATCTCCTCTGCATCTTCTCTAGGTAAATCGCCTCTGAACCTTCTCC
The DNA here is from genome assembly GCF_047496885.1 of Scyliorhinus torazame. NCBI lineage: Eukaryota > Metazoa > Chordata > Chondrichthyes > Carcharhiniformes > Scyliorhinidae > Scyliorhinus > Scyliorhinus torazame. The sequence continues at coordinate 266,308,887 of NC_092715.1, read as the reverse complement.
GTGTAAATCTCCTTTGCACCTCCAACAGGTAAATCTCCTCTGAACCTTCTCCGAGGAAATCTCCTCTGCACCTTCTCCGGTAAATCTCCTCTGCACCTTCTCCGGGTAAATCTCCTCTGCACCCTCTCCGGGTAAATCTCCTCTGCACCTTCTCCGGGTAAATCTCCTCGGCACCTTCTCCGGGTAAATCTCCTCTGCACCTTCTCTGGGTAAATCTCCTCTGCACCTTCTCCGGGTAATTCTCCTCTGCCCCTACTCCAGGTAAATCTCCTCTGCACCTTATCCGAGTAAATCTCCTCGGCACCTTCTCCGGGTAAATCTCCTCTGCACCTTCGCCGGGTAAATCTCCTCTGCACCTTCTCCCAGTAAATCCCCTCTGCACCTTCACTGGGTAAATCTCCTCTGCACCTTCTCCAGATAAATCTCCTCTGCACCTTCACTGGGTAAATCTGCTCTGCACGGTCTCCGAGTAAATCTCTTCTGCACCTTCTCCGGGTAAATCCCGTATGCACCTTCTCGGGGTAAATCTCCTCTGCACCTTCTCCAGGTAAATCTCGTCTGCATGTTCTTCGAGTAAATCTCCTCTGCACCTTCTCCAGGTAAATCTCATCTGCATCTTCTCCAGGGATATCTCCTTTGCACCTTCTCTGGGTAAATTTCCTCCTCACCTTCTCCGAGTAATTCTCCTCTGCACCTTCTCCGTGTAAATCTCCTCTGCACCTTCTCCGGGTAAATCTCCTCTTCATCTTTTCCAGGTAAATCTCCTCTGCACGTTCTCCGGGTAAATCTCCTCTGCACCTTGTCCAGGTAAATCTCCTCTGCACCTTCTCCAGGTAAATCTCGTCTGCATGTTCTTCGAGTAAATCTCCTCTGCACCTTCTCCAGGTAAATCTCATCTGCATCTTCTCCAGGGATATCTCCTTTGCACCTTCTCTGGGTAAATTTCCTCCTCACCTTCTCCGAGTAATTCTCCTCTGCACCTTCTCCAGGTAAATCTCCTCCACACCTTCTCCGAAAAATCTCCTCTGCACCTTCGCCGAGTAAATCTCCTCTGCCCCTTCTCCAGGTAAAACTCCTCTGCACCCTCTCCAGTTACATCTCCTCTGCATCTTCTCCGGGTAAATCTCCTCTGCACCTTCTCCGGGTAAATCTCCTCTGCACCTTCTCCGAGTAAATCTCCTTTGCACCTTCAATAGGTAAATCTTCTCTGCACCTTCTACGAGTAAATCTCCTCTGCACCTTCTCCGGGTAAATCACCTCTGCACCTTCTCCGAGTAAATCACCTCTGCCCCTTCAGTGGGTAAAACTCCTCTGCATCTTCTCCAGGTAAATCTTCTCTGCACCTTCTCCGAGTAAATCACCTCTGCCCCTTCTCTGGGTAAATCTCCTCTGCATCTTCTCCAGGTAAATCTCCTCTGCATCTTCTCCAGGTAAATCTCCTCTGCACCTTCTCCGAGTAAATCTCCTTTGCACCTTCAACAGGTGAATCTCCTCTGAACCTTCTCCGGGTAAATCTCCTCTGCACCTTCTCCGGGTAAATCTCCTCTGCACCTTCCCCGAGTAAGTCTCCTCTGCACCTGCTCCGGGTAAATCTCCTCTGCACCTTCTCCCAGTAAATCTCCTTGGCACCTTCTCCCAGTAAATCTCCTCTGCACCTTCTCCCAGTAAATCTCCTCTGCAACTTCTCCCAGTAAATTTCCTCTGCACCTTCTCCCAGTAAATCTTCTCTGCACCTTCTCCGGGTAAATCTCCTCTGCACCTTCTCTGGGTAAATCTCCTCTGCACCTTCTCCAGTTAAATCTCCTCTGCAACTTCTCCGGGTAAATCTCCTCTGCACCTCTTCCGGGTAAATCTCCGCTGCACCTTCTCCAGGTAAATCTCCTCTGCACCTTCTCCGGGTAAATCTCCTCTGCAACTTCTCCACGTAAATCTTCTCTGCACATTTTCCGGGAAAGACCCCTCTGCACCTTCTCCAGGTAAATCTCCTCTGCACCATCTCCGGCTAAATCTCCTCTGCACCTTCTCCAGGTAAATCTCCTCTGCGCCTTCCCCAGGTAAATCTCCCCTGCACCTTCTCCAAGCAAATCTCCTCTGCACCTTCTGCAGGTAAATCTCCTCTTCACCTTCTCCGAGTAAATCTCCTCTGCACCTTCTCCAGGTAAATCTCCTCTGCACCTTCTCCGGGTAAATCTCCTCTGCACCTTCTCCGAGTAAATCTCCTCTGCACATTCTCCCAGTAAATCTCCTCTGCACCTTCTCCGAGTAAATCTCCTCTACCCCTTCTCCGGGTAAATCTCCTCTGCACCTTCTCCGGGTAAATCCCCTCTGCACCTTCTCCGGGTAAATCTCCTCTGCACCTTCTCCGGGTAAATCTCCTCTGCACCTTCTCCGACTGAATCTCCTCTGCACCTTCTCCGGGTAAATCTTTTCTGCACCTTCTCCGACTGAATCTCCTCTGCACCTTCTCCAGGTAAATCTCCTCTGCACCTTCTCCGGGTAAATCTCCTCTGCACCTTCTCCGGGTAAATCTCCTCTGCACCTTCTCCGGGTAAATCTCCTCTGCACCTTCTCCGACTGAATCTCCTCTGCACCTTCTCCGGGTAAATCTTTTCCGCACCTTCTCCGAGTATATCTCCTCTGCATCTTCTCCACGTAAACCTCCTCTGCACCTTCTCCGAGTAAACTCCTCTGCACCTTCACTGGGTAAATCTCCTCTGCATCTTCTCCAGGTAAATCTCCTCTGCACCGTCTCCGAGTAAATCTCTTCTGCACCTTTTCCGGGTAAATCTCCTCTGCACCTTCTCCGGGTAAATCTCCTCTGTACCTTCTCCGAATAAATCTCCTCTGCATCTCCTCGAGTTAAATCTCTGCACCTTCTTCAGGTAAATCTCCTCTGCACCTTCTCCGTGTGAATCTCGTTTGCAGCTTCAACAGGTAAATCTCGTCTGCACCTTCTTCAGGTAAATCTCCTCTGCACCTTCTCTGCGTAAATCTCCTCTGCATCTTCTCCAGATAAATCTCCTCTGCATCTTCACTAAGTAAATCTCCTCTGCACCTTCTCCGGGAAAATCTCCTCTGCATCTTCTCCTTTTAAATCTCCTCTGCACCTTCTCTGAGTAAATCTCCTCTGCACCTTCTCCGAGTAAATCTTTTCTGCACCTTCTCCGACTAAATCTCCTCTGCACCTTCTCCAGGTAAATCTCCTCTGCACCTTCTCCGGGTAAATCTCCTCTGCACCTTCTCCGGGTAAATCTCCTCTGCACCTTCTCCGGGTAAATCTCCTCTGCACCTTCTCCGACTGAATCTCCTCTGCACCTTCTCCGGGTAAATCTTTTCCGCACCTTCTCCGAGTATATCTCCTCTGCATCTTCTCCACGTAAACCTCCTCTGCACCTTCTCCGAGTAAACTCCTCTGCACCTTCACTGGGTAAATCTCCTCTGCATCTTCCCCAGGTAAATCTCCTCTGCACCGTCTCCGAGTAAATCTCTTCTGCACCTTTTCCGGGTAAATCTCCTCTGCACCTTCTCCGGGTAAATCTCCTCTGTACCTTCTCCGAATAAATCTCCTCTGCATCTCCTCGAGTTAAATCTCTGCACCTTCTTCAGGTAAATCTCCGCTGCACCTTCTCCGGGTAAATCTCCTCTGCAACTTCTCCACGTAAATCTTCTCTGCACATTTTCCGGGAAAGACCCCTCTGCACCTTCTCCAGGTAAATCTCCCCTGCACCTTCTCCAAGCAAATCTCCTCTTCACCTTCTCCAGGTAAATCTCCTCTGCACCTTCTCCGAGTAAATCTCCTCTGCACCTTCTCCGGGTAAATCTCCTCTGCACCTTCTCCGGGTAAATCTCCTCTGCACCTTCTCCGAGTAAATCTCCTCTGCACCTTCTCCGGGTAAATCTCCTCTGCACCTTCTCCGGGTAAATCTCCTCTGCACCTTCTCCGAGTAAATCTCCTCTACCCCTTCTCCGGGTAAATCTCCTCTGCACCTTCTCCGGGTAAATCTCCTCTGCACCTTCTCCGGGTAAATCTCCTCTGCACCTTCTCCGGGTAAATCTCCTCTGCACCTTCTCCGACTGAATCTCCTCTGCACCTTCTCCGGGTAAATCTTTTCTGCACCTTCTCCGACTAAATCTCCTCTGCACCTTCTCCAGGTAAATCTCCTCTGCACCTTCTCCGGGTAAATCTCCTCTGCACCTTCTCCGGGTAAATCTCCTCTGCACCTTCTCCGGGTAAATCTCCTCTGCACCTTCTCCGGGTAAATCTTTTCCGCACCTTCTCCGAGTAAACTCCTCTGCACCTTCACTGGGTAAATCTCCTCTGCATCTTCTCCAGGTAAATCTCCTCTGCACCTTCACCGAGTAAATCTCCTCTGCACCGTCTCCGAGTAAATCTCTTCTGCACCTTTTCCGGGTAAATCTCCTCTGCACCTTCTCCGGGTAAATCTCCTCTGTACCTTCTCCGAATAAATCTCCTCTGCATCTCCTCGAGTTAAATCTCTGCACCTTCTTCAGGTAAATCTCCTCTGCTCCTTCTCTGGGTAAATCTCCTCTGCACCTTCTCCGTGTGAATCTCGTTTGCAGCTTCAACAGGTAAATCTCGTCTGCACCTTCTTCAGGTAAATCTCCTCTGCACCTTCTCTGCGTAAATCTCCTCTGCATCTTCTCCAGATAAATCTCCTCTGCATCTTCACTAAGTAAATCTCCTCTGCACCTTCTCCGGGAAAATCTCCTCTGCATCTTCTCCTTTTAAATCTCCTCTGCACCTTCTCTGAGTAAATCTCCTCTGCACCTTCTCCGAGTAAATCTTTTCTGCACCTTCTCCGACTAAATCTCCTCTGCACCTTCTCCAGGTAAATCTCCTCTGCACCTTCTCCGGGTAAATCTCCTCTGCACCTTCTCCGGGTAAATCTCCTCTGCACCTTCTCCGACTGAATCTCCTCTGCACCTTCTCCGGGTAAATCTTTTCCGCACCTTCTCCGAGTATATCTCCTCTGCATCTTCTCCACGTAAACCTCCTCTGCACCTTCTCCGAGTAAACTCCTCTGCACCTTCACTGGGTAAATCTCCTCTGCATCTTCTCCAGGTAAATCTCCTCTGCACCGTCTCCGAGTAAATCTCTTCTGCACCTTTTCCGGGTAAATCTCCTCTGCACCTTCTCCGGGTAAATCTCCTCTGTACCTTCTCCGAATAAATCTCCTCTGCATCTCCTCGAGTTAAATCTCTGCACCTTCTTCAGGTAAATCTCCTCTGCTCCTTCTCTGGGTAAATCTCCTCTGCACCTTCTCCGTGTGAATCTCGTTTGCAGCTTCAACAGGTAAATCTCGTCTGCACCTTCTTCAGGTAAATCTCCTCTGCACCTTCTCTGGGTAAATCTCCTCTGCATCTTCTCCAGATAAATCTCCTCTGCATCTTCACTGAGTAAATCTCCTCTGCACCTTCTCCGGGAAAATCTCCTCTGCATCTTCTCCTTTTAAATCTCCTCTGCACCTTCTCTGAGTAAATCTCCTCTGCACCTTCTCCGAGTTAATCTCCTCTGCATCTTCTCCTTGTAAATCTCCTCTGCACCTTCTCTGAGTAAATCTCCTCTGCACCATCTCCAGATAAATCTTTCCTGCAACTTCTCCAGGTATATCTCCTCTGCATAATCTCCTTGTAAATCTCCTCTGCACCTTCTCTGAGTAAATCTCCTCTGCACCTTCTCCAGGTAAATCTCCCCTGCAACTTCTCCGAGTAAATCTCCTCCTCACCTTCTCCGGGTAAATCTCCTCTGCCCCTTCTCCGGGTAAATCTCCTCTGCACCTGCTCCGTGTAAATCACCTCTGCACCTTCTCCGGGTAAATCTCCTCTGCACCTTCTCCGAGTAAATCTCCTCTGCAACTTTTCCAGGTAAATCTCTTCTGCACCTTCTCCAGGTAAATCCCCTTTGCATCTTCCCCGGGTAAATCTCCTCTGCACCTTCTCCGAGTACATGTCCTCTGCAACTTCTCCAGGTAAATCTCCTCTGCACCTTCTCCGGGTAAATCTCCTCTTCACCTTCTCCGTGTAAATGTCCTCTGCACCTTCTCCAGGTAAATCTCCTCTACACCTTCTCCGAGTAAATCTCCTCTGCAACATCTCCAGGTACATCTCCTCTGCACCTTCGCCGGGTAAATCTCCTCTGCACCTTCTCCGAGTAAATCTCCTCTGCAACTTCTCCAGGTAAATCTCATCTGCACCTTCTCCAGGTAAATATCCTCTGCACCTTCTCCGAGTAAATCTCCTCTGCAACTTCTCCAGGTAAATCATCTCTGCACCTTCTCCGAGTAAATATCCTCTCCACCTTCTCCGAGTAAATCTCCTCTGCACCTTCTCCGGGTACATCTCCTCTGCACCTTCTCCGGGTAAATCTCCTCTGCACCTTCTCCGAATAAATCTCCTCTGCACCTTCTCCGGGTAAATCTCCTCTGTACCTCCTCCGGGTAAATCTCCTCTGCACCTTCTCCGAGTTAATCTCCTCTGCACCTTCTCCGAGTAACACTCCTCTGCACCTTCTCCGGGTAAATCTCCTCTGCACCTTCTCCGGTAAATCTCCTCTGCACCTTCTCCGGGTAATTCTCCTCTGCACCTTCTCTGGGTAATTCTCCTCTGCACCTTCTCCGGGTAAATCTCCTCTGCACCGTCTCCGGGTAAATCTCATCTGCACCTTCTCTGGGTAAATCTCCTCTGCACCTTCTCCGAGTAAATCTCCTTTGCACCTTCAACAGGTGAATCTCCTCTGCACCTCCTCCTGGTAAAACTTCTCCGCATCTTCTCCAGGTAAATCTCCTCTGCACCTTCTCCGTGTGAATCTCGTTTGCACCTTCAACAGGTAAATCTCCTCTGCACCTTCTTCAGGTAAATCTCCTCTGAACCTTCTCCGGGTAAATCTTCTCTGCACCGTCTCCGGGTAAATCTCCTCTGCACCTTCTCCGAGTAAGTCTCCTCTGCACCTGCTCCGGGCAAATCTCCTCTGCACCTTCTCCCAGTAAATCTCCTCTGCACCTTCTCCCAGTAAATCTCCTCTGCACCTTCTCCCAGTAAATCTTCTCTGCACCTTCTCCGGGTTAATCTCCTCTGCACCTTCTCTGGGTAAATCTCCTCTGCACCTTCTCCAGGTAAATCTCCTCTGCAACTTCTCCGGGTAAATCTCCTCTGCACGTCTTCCGGGTAAACCTCCGCTGCACCTTCTCCAGGTAAATCTCCTCTGCACCTTCTCCGGGTAAATCTCCTCTGCAACATCTCCACGTAAATCTTCTCTGCACATTTTCCGGGAAAGACCCCTCTGCATCTTCTCCAGGTAAATCTCCTCTGCACCTTCTCCGGCTATATCTCCTCTGCACCTTCTCCAGGTAAATCTCCTCTGCGCCTTCCCCAGGTAAATCTCCCCTGCACCTTCTCCAAGCAAATCTCCTCTGCACCTTCTCCATGTAAATCTCCTCTTCACCTTCTCCCAGTACATCTCCTCTGCACCTTCTCCAGGTAAATCTCCTCTGCACCTTCTCCGGGTAAATCTCCTGTGCACCTTCTCCGAGTAAATCTCCTCTGCACATTCTCCCAGTAAATCTCCTCTGCACCTTCTCCGAGTAAATCTCTTCTACCCCTTCTCCGGGTAAATCTCCTCTGCACGTTCTCCGTGTAAATCTCCTCTGCACCTTCTCCGGGTGAATCTCCTCTGCACCTTCTCCGGGTAAATCTCCTCTGCACCTTCTCCGACTGAATCTCCTCTGCACCTTCTCCGGGTAAATCTCCTCTGCACCTTCTCCGACTAAATCTCCTCTGCACCTTCTCCAGGTAAATCTCCTCTGCAGCTTCTCCGGGTAATTCTCCTCTGCATCGTCTCCAGGTAAATCTTCTCTGCATCTTCTCCGAGTATATCTCCTCTGCATCTTCTCCAGGTAAACCTCCTCTGCACCTTATCCGAGTAAATCTCCTCTGCACCTTCACTGTGTAAATCTCCTCTGCATCTTCTCCAGGTAAATCTCCTCTGCACCGTCTCCGAGTAAATCACTTCTGCACCTTTTCCGGGTAAATCTCCTCTGCACCTTCTCCGGGTAAATCTCCTCTGTACCTTCTCCGAATAAATCTCCGCTGCATCTCCTCGAGGTAAATCTCTGCACCTTCTTCAGGTAAATCTCCTCTGCTCCTTCTCTGGGTAAATCTCCTCTGCACATTCTCCGAGTAATTCTCCACTGCATCTCCTCGAGGTAAATCTCTGCACCTTCTTCAGGTATATCTCCTCTGCACCTTCTCTGGGTAAGTCTCCTCTGCATCTTGTCCAGATCAATCTCCTCTGCATCTTCACTGAGTAAATCTCCTCTGCACCTTCTCCGAGGAAATCTCCTCTGCGCCTTCCCCAGGTAAATCTCCCCTGCACCTTCTCCAAGCAAATCTCCTCTGCACCTTCTCCATGTAAATCTCCTCTTCACCTTCTCCCAGTACATCTCCTCTGCACCTTCTCCAGGTAAATCTCCTCTGCACCTTCTCCGGGTAAATCTCCTCTGCACCTTCTCCGAGTAAATCTCCTCTGCACATTCTCCCAGTAAATCTCCTCTGCACCTTCTCCGAGTAAATCTCTTCTACCCCTTCTCCGGGTAAATCTCCTCTGCACGTTCTCCGTGTAAATCTCCTCTGCACCTTCTCCGGGTGAATCTCCTCTGCACCTTCTCCATGTAAATCTCCTCTTCACCTTCTCCCAGTACATCTCCTCTGCACCTTCTCCAGGTAAATCTCCTCTGCACCTACTCCGGGTAAATCTCCTCTGCACCTTCTCCGAGTAAATCTCCTCTGCACATTCTCCCAGTAAATCTCCTCTGCACCTTCTCCGAGTAAATCTCTTCTACCCCTTCTCCGGGTAAATCTCCTCTGCACGTTCTCCGTGTAAATCTCCTCTGCACATTCTCCGGGTGAATCTCCTCTGCACCTTCTCCGGGTAAATCTCCTCTGCACCTTCTCCGACTGAATCTCCTCTGCACCTTCTCCGGGTAAATCTCCTCTGCACCTTCTCCGACTAAATCTCCTCTGCACCTTCGCCAGGTAAATCTCCTCTGCAGCTTCTCCGGGTAATTCTCCTCTGCATCGTCTCCAGGTAAATCTTCTCTGCATCTTCTCCGAGTATATCTCCTCTGCATCTTCTCCAGGTAAACCTCCTCTGCACCTTATCCGAGTAAATCTCCTCTGCACCTTCACTGTGTAAATCTCCTCTGCATCTTCTCCAGGTAAATCTCCTCTGCACCGTCTCCGAGTAAATCACTTCTGCACCTTTTCCGGGTAAATCTCCTCTGCACCTTCTCCGGGTAAATCTCCTCTGTACCTTCTCCGAATAAATCTCCGCTGCATCTCCTCGAGGTAAATCTCTGCACCTTCTTCAGGTAAATCTCCTCTGCTCCTTCTCTGGGTAAATCTCCTCTGCACATTCTCCGAGTAATTCTCCACTGCATCTCCTCGAGGTAAATCTCTGCACCTTCTTCAGGTATATCTCCTCTGCACCTTCTCTGGGTAAATCTCCTCTGCATCTTCTCCAGATCAATCTCCTCTGCATCTTCACTGAGTAAATCTCCTCTGCACCTTCTCCGAGGAAATCTCCTCTGCACCTTCTCCGGGAAAATCTCCTCTGCATCTTCTCCAGCGAAACCTCCTTTGCACCTTTTCCAGGTAACTCTCCTCTGCACCTTCTCCGAGTAAATCTCCTCTGCACCTTCTCCGTGTAAATCTCCTCTGCACCTTCTCCAAGTAAATCTCCTCTGCATCTTCTCCAAGTAAATCTCATCTGCACCTTCTCCAAGTAAATCTCTTCTGCACCTTCTTCGAGTAAATCTCCTCTGCACCTTTTCCAGGTAAATCTCCTCTGCACCTTCTCTGGGTAAATCTCCTCTGCACCTTCTCCAAGTAAATCTCCTCTGCAGCTTCTCCAAGAAAATCTCCGCTGCACCTTCTCCGGGTAAATCTCCACAGCACCTTCTCCAGGTAAATCTCCTCTGCCCCTTCTCCGGGTAAATCTCCTCTGCACCTTCTCCGAGTAAATCTCCTCTGCACCTTTTCCAGGTAAATCTCCTCTGCACCTTCTCTGGGTAAATCTCCTCTGCACCTTCTCCAAGTAAATCTCCTCTGCAGCTTCTCCAAGAAAATCTCCGCTGCACCTTCTCCGGGTAAATCTCCACAGCACCTTCTCCAGGTAAATCTCCTCTGCCCCTTCTCCGGGTAAATCTCCTCTGCACCTTCTCCGAGTAAATCTCCTCTGCACCCACTCCTGGTAAATCTCCTCTGCACATTCTCCAGGTAAATCTCCTCTGCACCTTCTCCGTGTTAATCTCCTCTGCACCTTCTCCAGGTAAATCTCCTCTGCACCTTCTCCAAGTAAATCTTCTCTGATCCTTCTCCGGGTAAATCTCCTATGCACCTTCTCTGAGTCAATCTCCTCTGCACCTTCTCCAGGTAAATCTCCTCTGCACCTTCTCCGGGTAAATCTCCACTGCACCTTCTCCGTGTAAATCTCCTCTGCACTTTCTCCAGGTAAATCTCCTCTGCACCTTCTCCGAGTAAATCTCCTCTGCAGCACCTCCAGGTAAATCTCCTCTGCACCTTCTCCGGGTAAATCTCCTCTGCACCTTCTCCGGGTATATCTCCACAGCACCTTCTCCTCGTAAATCTCCTCTGCACCTTTTCCGGGTAAATCTCCTCTGTACCTTCTCCGAGTAAATGTCCTCTGCACCTTCTCCGGGTAAATCTCCTCTGCACCTTCTCCATGTAAATCCCCTCTGCACCTTCTCCGAGTAAATCTCCTCTGCACCTTCTCCGGGTAAATCTCCTCTGCCCCTTCTCCAGGTATACCTCCTCTGCACCTTCTCCAGGTAAATCTCCTCTGCATCATCTCCGGGTAAATCTCCATTGCACCTTCGCCCAGTAAATCACCTCTGCACCTTCTCCCAGTAAATCACCTCTGCACCTTTTCCGGGTAAATCTCTTCTGAACCTTCTCCAGGTCAATCTCCTCTGCACCTTCTCCCAGTAAATCACCTCTGCACCTTCTCCGGGTAAATCTCCTCTGCACCTTCTCCGAGTAAATCACCTCTGCACCTTCTCCGGGTAAATCTCCTCTGCACCTTATCCGAGTAAATCTCCTCTACACCTTCTCCTTGTAAATCTCCTCTGCCCCTTCTCCAGAAAATCTCCTCTGCATCTTCTCCGGGTAAATCTCCTCTGCACCTTCTCCGGGTAAATCTAATCTGCACCTTCTCCGGGTAAATCTCCTCTGCACCATCTCCTGGTAAATCTCCTCTGCACTTCTCCGGGTAAATCTCCTCTGCACCTTCTCCGGGTAAATCTCCTCTGCCCCTACTCCAGGTAAATCTCCTCTGCACCTTCTCCAGCGAAATCTCCTTTGCACCCTTTCCAGGTAACTCTCCTCTGCACCTTCTCCAGGTAAATCTCCTCTGCACCTTCTCCGAGTAAATCTCCTCTGCATCTTCTCCGTGTGACTCTCCTCTGCACCTTCTCCAAGTAAATCTCCTCTGCACCTTCTCCAAGTCAATCTCCTCTGCACCTTCTCCGGGTAAGTCTCCTCTGCACCTACTCAAGGTAAATCTCCTCTGCACCTTCTCCAAGTCAATCTCCTCTGCACCTTCTCCGGGTAAATCTCCTCTGCACCTTTTCCAGGTAAATCTCCTCTGCACCTTCTCCGAGTAAATCTCCTCTGCAGCTTCTCCAAGTAAATCTCCTCTGCACCTTCTCCGGGTAAATCTCCTCTGCATCTTCTCCGAGTAAATCACCTCTGCACCTTCTCCAGGTAAATCTCCTCTGCACCTTCTCCGAGTAAATCTCCTCCGCAGCTTCTTCAGGTAAATCTCCTCTGCACCTTCTCCGTGAAAAATCTCCACTGCACCTGCTCCGGGTAAATCTCCTCTGCACCTTCTCCGAGTAAATCTCCTCTGCAACTTCTCCAGGTAAATCTCCTCTGCACCTTCTACAGGTAAATCTCCTCTGCACCTTCTCCGAGTAAATCTCCTCTGCAACATCTCCAGGTAACACTCCTCTGCACCTTCTCCGAGTAAATCTCCTCCTCACCTTCGCCGGGTAAATCTCCTCGGCACCTTCTCCAGGTAAATCTCCTCTGCACCTTCTCCAGGTAAATCTCCTCGGCACCATCTCCGGGTAAATCTCCTCTGCACCTTCTCCCAGTAAATCACCTCTGCACCTTCTCCGGGTAAATCTCCTCTCCACCTTCTCCGAGTAAATCTCCTCTGCACCTTCTCCTTGTAAATCTCCTCTGCCCCTTCTCCAGGTAAATCTCCTCTGCCCCTTCTCCAGGTAAATCTCCTCTGCACCTTCTCCGAGTAAATCTCCTCTGCACCTTCTCCGAGTAAATCTCCTCTGAAACATCTCCAGGTAACTCTCCTCTGCACCTTCTCCGAGTAAATCTCCTCCTCACCTTCGCCGGGTAAATCTCCTCGGCACCTTCTCCAGGTAAATCTCCTCTGCACCTTCTCCAGGTAAATCTCCTCGGCACCATCTCCGGGTAAATCTCCTCTGCACCTTCTCCCAGTAAATCACCTCTGCACCTTCTCCGGGTAAATCTCCTCTCCACCTTCTCCGAGTAAATCTCCTCTGCACCTTCTCCTTGTAAATCTCCTCTGCCCCTTCTCCAGGTAAATCTCCTCTGCCCCTTCTCCGGGTGAATCTCCTCTGCACCTTCTCCGAGTAAATCTCCTCTGCACCTACTCCAGGTAAATCTCCTCTGCACATTCTCCGGGTAAATCTCCTCTGCACCTTCTCCGTGTTAATCTCCTCTGCACCTTCTCCAGGTAAATCTCCTCTGCACCTTCTCCAAGTAAATCTTCTCTGCCCCTTCTCCGGGTAAATCTCCTATGCACCTTCTCCGAGTCAATCTCCTCTGCACCTTCTCCACGTAAATCTCCTCTGCACCTTCTCCGGGTAAACCTCCACTGCACCTTCTCCGTGTAAATCCCCTCTGCAGCACCTCCAGGTAAATCTCCTCTGCACCTTCTCCGGGTAAATCTCCACTGCACCTTCTCCGTGTAAATCTCCTCTGCACTTTCTCCAGGTAAATCTCCTCTGCACCTTCTCCGAATAAATCCCCTCTGCAGCACCTCCTGGTAAATCTCCTCTGCACCTTCTCCGGGTAAATCTCCTCTGCACCTTCACCCGGTATATCTCCACAGCACCTTCTCCTAGTAAATCTCCTCTGCACCTTCTCCGGGTAAATCTCCTCTGTACCTTCTCCGAGTAAATGTCCTCTGCACCATCTCCTGGTAAATCTCCTCTGCACTTCTCCGGGTAAATCTCCTCTGCACCTTCTCCGGGTAAATCTCCTCTGCCCCTACTCCAGGTAAATCTCCTCTGCACCTTCTCCAGCGAAATCTCCTTTGCACCCTTTCCAGGTAACTCTCCTCTGCACCTTCTCCAGGTAAATCTCCTCTGCACCTTCTCCGAGTAAATCTCCTCTGCATCTTCTCCGTGTGACTCTCCTCTGCACCTTCTCCAAGTAAATCTCCTCTGCACCTTCTCCAAGTCAATCTCCTCTGCACCTTCTCCGGGTAAATCTCCTCTGCACCTACTCAAGGTAAATCTCCTCTGCACCTTCTCCAAGTCAATCTCCTCTGCACCTTCTCCGGGTAAATCTCCTCTGCACCTTTTCCAGGTAAATCTCCTCTGCACCTTCTCCGAGTAAATCTCCTCTGCAGCTTCTCCAAGTAAATCTCCTCTGCACCTTCTCCGGGTAAATCTCCTCTGCATCTTCTCCGAGTAAATCACCTCTGCACCTTCTCCAGGTAAATCTCCTCTGCACCTTCTCCGAGTAAATCTCCTCCGCAGCTTCTTCAGGTAAATCTCCTCTGCACCTTCTCCGTGAAAAATCTCCACTGCACCTGCTCCGGGTAAATCTCCTCTGCACCTTCTCCGAGTAAATCTCCTCTGCAACTTCTCCAGGTAAATCTCCTCTGCACCTTCTACAGGTAAATCTCCTCTGCACCTTCTCCGAGTAAATCTCCTCTGCAACATCTCCAGGTAACACTCCTCTGCACCTTCTCCGAGTAAATCTCCTCCTCACCTTCGCCGGGTAAATCTCCTCGGCACCTTCTCCAGGTAAATCTCCTCTGCACCTTCTCCAGGTAAATCTCCTCGGCACCTTCTCCGAGTAAATCTCCTCTGCACCTTCTCCTTGTAAATCTCCTCTGCCCCTTCTCCAGGTAAATCTCCTCTGCCCCTTCTCCGCGTGAATCTCCTCTGCACCTTCTCCGAGTAAATCTCCTCTGCACCTACTCCAGGTAAATCTCCTCTGCACATTCTCCGGGTAAATCTCCTCTGCACCTTCTCCGTGTTAATCTCCTCTGCACCTTCTCCAGGTAAATCTCCTCTGCACCTTCTCCAAGTAAATCTTCTCTGCCCCTTCTCCGGGTAAATCTCCTATGCACCTTCTCCGAGTCAATCTCCTCTGCACCTTCTCCACGTAAATCTCCTCTGCACCTTCTCCGGGTAAACCTCCACTGCACCTTCTCCGTGTAAATCTCCTCTGCACTTTCTCCAGGTAAATCTCCTCTGCACCTTCTCCGAATAAATCCCCTCTGCAGCACCTCCTGGTAAATCTCCTCTGCACCTTCTCCGGGTAAATCTCCTCTGCACCTTCACCCGGTATAACTCCACAGCACCTTCTCCTAGTAAATCTCCTCTGCACCTTCTCCGGGTAAATCTCCTCTGTACCTTCTCCGAGTAAATGTCCTCTGCACCTTCTCCGGGTAAATCTCCTCTGCACCTTCTCCGTGTAAATCCCCTCTGCACCTTCACCCGGTATATCTCCACAGCACCTTCTCCTAGTAAATCTCCTCTGCACCTTCTCCGGGTAAATCTCCTCTGTACCTTCTCCGAGTAAATGTCCTCTGCACCTTCTCCGGGTAAATCTCCTCTGCACCTTCTCCGTGTAAATCCCCTCTGCACCTTCTCCGAGTAAATCTCCTCTGCACCTTCTCCGTGTAAATCCCCTCTGCACCTTCTCCGAGTAAATCTCCTCTGAACCTTCTCCAGGTAAATCTCCTCTGCATCATCTCCGGCTAAATCTCCTCTGTACCTTCTCCCAGGAAATCACCTCTGCACCTTCTCCCAGTAAATCACCTCTGCACCTTCTCCGGGTAAATCTCTTCTGAACCTTCTCCAGGTAAATCTCCTCTGCCCCTTCTCCGGGTAAATCTCCTCTGCACCTTCTCCGAGTAAATCTCCTCTGCACCTACTCCAGGTAAATCTCCTCTGCACATTCTCCGGGTAAATCTCCTCTGCACCTTCTCCGTGTTAATCTCCTCTGCACCTTCTCCAGGTAAATCTCCTCTGCACCTTCTCCACGTAAATCTCCTCTGCACCTTCTACGGGTAAATCTCCACTGCACCTTCTCCGTGTAAATCCCCTCTGCAGCACTTCCAGGTAAATCTCCTCTGCACCTTCTCCGGGTAAATCTCCACTGCACCTTCTCCGTGTAAATCTCCTCTGCACTTTCTCCAGGTAAATCTCCTCTGCACTTTCTCCGAATAAATCCCCTCTGCAGCACCCCCAGGTAAATCTCCTCTGCACCTTCTCCGGGTAAATCTCCTCTGCACCTTCTCCGAGTAAATGTCCTCTGCACCTTCTCCGGGTGAATCTCCTCTGCACATTCTCCGTGTAAATCCCCTCTGCACCTTCTCCGAGTAAATCTCCTCTGCACCTTCTCCGGGTAAATCTCCACTGCACCTTCTCCGTGTAAATCTCCTCTGCACTTTCTCCAGGTAAATCTCCTCTGCACCTTCTCCGAGTAAATCTCCTCTGCAGCACCTCCAGGTAAATCTCCTCTGCACCTTCTCCGGGTAAATCTCCTCTGCACCTTCTCCGGGTAAATCTCCACAGCACCTTCTCCTCGTAAATCTCCTCTGCACCTTTTCCGGGTAAATCTCCTCTGTACCTTCTCCGAGTAAATGTCCTCTGCACCTTCTCCGGGTAAATCTCCTCTGCACCTTCTCCATGTAAATCCCCTCTGCACCTTCTCCGAGTAAATCTCCTCTGCACCTTCTCCGGGTAAATCTCCTCTGCCCCTTCTCCAGGTATACCTCCTCTGCACCTTCTCCAGGTAAATCTCCTCTGCATCATCTCCGGGTAAATCTCCATTGCACCTTCGCCCAGTAAATCACCTCTGCACCTTCTCCCAGTAAATCACCTCTGCACCTTTTCCGGGTAAATCTCTTCTGAACCTTCTCCAGGTCAATCTCCTCTGCACCTTCTCCCAGTAAATCACCTCTGCACCTTCTCCGGGTAAATCTCCTCTGCACCTTCTCCGAGTAAATCACCTCTGCACCTTCTCCGGGTAAATCTCCTCTGCACCTTATCCGAGTAAATCTCCTCTACACCTTCTCCTTGTAAATCTCCTCTGCCCCTTCTCCAGAAAATCTCCTCTGCATCTTCTCCGGGTAAATCTCCTCTGCACCTTCTCCGGGTAAATCTCCTCTGCACTTCTCCGGGTAAATCTCCTCTGCACCTTCTCCGGGTAAATCTCCTCTGCCCCTACTCCAGGTAAATCTCCTCTGCACCTTCTCCAGCGAAATCTCCTTTGCACCCTTTCCAGGTAACTCTCCTCTGCACCTTCTCCAGGTAAATCTCCTCTGCACCTTCTCCGAGTAAATCTCCTCTGCATCTTCTCCGTGTGACTCTCCTCTGCACCTTCTCCAAGTAAATCTCCTCTGCACCTTCTCCAAGTCAATCTCCTCTGCACCTTCTCCGGGTAAATCTCCTCTGCACCTACTCAAGGTAAATCTCCTCTGCACCTTCTCCAAGTCAATCTCCTCTGCACCTTCTCCGGGTAAATCTCCTCTGCACCTTTTCCAGGTAAATCTCCTCTGCACCTTCTCCGAGTAAATCTCCTCTGCAGCTTCTCCAAGTAAATCTCCTCTGCACCTTCTCCGGGTAAATCTCCTCTGCATCTTCTCCGAGTAAATCACCTCTGCACCTTCTCCAGGTAAATCTCCTCTGCACCTTCTCCGAGTAAATCTCCTCCGCAGCTTCTTCAGGTAAATCTCCTCTGCACCTTCTCCGTGAAAAATCTCCACTGCACCTGCTCCGGGTAAATCTCCTCTGCACCTTCTCCGAGTAAATCTCCTCTGCAACTTCTCCAGGTAAATCTCCTCTGCACCTTCTACAGGTAAATCTCCTCTGCACCTTCTCCGAGTAAATCTCCTCTGCAACATCTCCAGGTAACACTCCTCTGCACCTTCTCCGAGTAAATCTCCTCCTCACCTTCGCCGGGTAAATCTCCTCGGCACCTTCTCCAGGTAAATCTCCTCTGCACCTTCTCCAGGTAAATCTCCTCGGCACCATCTCCGGGTAAATCTCCTCTGCACCTTCTCCCAGTAAATCACCTCTGCACCTTCTCCGGGTAAATCTCCTCTCCACCTTCTCCGAGTAAATCTCCTCTGCACCTTCTCCTTGTAAATCTCCTCTGCCCCTTCTCCAGGTAAATCTCCTCTGCCCCTTCTCCAGGTAAATCTCCTCTGCACCTTCTCCGAGTAAATCTCCTCTGCACCTTCTCCGAGTAAATCTCCTCTGAAACATCTCCAGGTAACTCTCCTCTGCACCTTCTCCGAGTAAATCTCCTCCTCACCTTCGCCGGGTAAATCTCCTCGGCACCTTCTCCAGGTAAATCTCCTCTGCACCTTCTCCAGGTAAATCTCCTCGGCACCATCTCCGGGTAAATCTCCTCTGCACCTTCTCCCAGTAAATCACCTCTGCACCTTCTCCGGGTAAATCTCCTCTCCACCTTCTCCGAGTAAATCTCCTCTGCACCTTCTCCTTGTAAATCTCCTCTGCCCCTTCTCCAGGTAAATCTCCTCTGCCCCTTCTCCGGGTGAATCTCCTCTGCACCTACTCCAGGTAAATCTCCTCTGCACATTCTCCGGGTAAATCTCCTCTGCACCTTCTCCGTGTTAATCTCCTCTGCACCTTCTCCAGGTAAATCTCCTCTGCACCTTCTCCAAGTAAATCTTCTCTGCCCCTTCTCCGGGTAAATCTCCTATGCACCTTCTCCGAGTCAATCTCCTCTGCACCTTCTCCACGTAAATCTCCTCTGCACCTTCTCCGGGTAAACCTCCACTGCACCTTCTCCGTGTAAATCCCCTCTGCAGCACCTCCAGGTAAATCTCCTCTGCACCTTCTCCGGGTAAATCTCCACTGCACCTTCTCCGTGTAAATCTCCTCTGCACTTTCTCCAGGTAAATCTCCTCTGCACCTTCTCCGAATAAATCCCCTCTGCAGCACCTCCTGGTAAATCTCCTCTGCACCTTCTCCGGGTAAATCTCCTCTGCACCTTCACCCGGTATATCTCCACAGCACCTTCTCCTAGTAAATCTCCTCTGCACCTTCTCCGGGTAAATCTCCTCTGTACCTTCTCCGAGTAAATGTCCTCTGCACCATCTCCTGGTAAATGTCCTCTGCACCTTCTCCGGGTAAATCTCCTCTGCACTTCTCCGGGTAAATCTCCTCTGCACCTTCTCCGGGTAAATCTCCTCTGCCCCTACTCCAGGTAAATCTCCTCTGCACCTTCTCCAGCGAAATCTCCTTTGCACCCTTTCCAGGTAACTCTCCTCTGCACCTTCTCCAGGTAAATCTCCTCTGCACCTTCTCCGAGTAAATCTCCTCTGCATCTTCTCCGTGTGACTCTCCTCTGCACCTTCTCCAAGTAAATCTCCTCTGCACCTTCTCCAAGTCAATCTCCTCTGCACCTTCTCCGGGTAAATCTCCTCTGCACCTTTTCCAGGTAAATCTCCTCTGCACCTTCTCCGAGTAAATCTCCTCTGCACCTTCTCCAAGTCAATCTCCTCTGCACCTTCTCCAAGTCAATCTCCTCTGCACCTTCTCCGGGTAAATCTCCTCTGCAGCTTCTCCAAGTAAATCTCCTCTGCACCTTCTCCGGGTAAATCTCCTCTGCATCTTCTCCGAGTCAATCTCCTCTGCACCTTCTCCACGTAAATCTCCTCTGCACCTTCTCCGGGTAAATCTCCTCTGCAGCACCTCCAGGTAAATCTCCTCTGCACCTTCTCCGGGTAAATCTCCACTGCACCTTCTCCGTGTAAATCTCCTCTGCAGCACCTCCAGGTAAATCTCCTCCGCACTTTCTCCAGGTAAATCTCCTCTGCACCTTCTCCGAATAAATCCCCTCTGCAGCACCTCCTGGTAAATCTCCTCTGCACCTTCTCCGGGTAAATCTCCTCTGCACCTTCACCCGGTATATCTCCACAGCACCTTCTCCTAGTAAATCTCCTCTGCACCTTCTCCGGGTAAATCTCCTCTGTACCTTCTCCGAGTAAATGTCCTCTGCACCTTCTCCGGGTAAATCTCCTCTGCACCTTCTCCGTGTAAATCCCCTCTGCACCTTCTCCGAGTAAATCTCCTCTGCACCTTCTCCGGGTAAATCTCCTCTGCCCCTTCTCCAGGTATACCTCCTCTGAACCTTCTCCAGGTAAATCTCCTCTGCATCATCTCCGGCTAAATCTCCTCTGTACCTTCTCCCAGGAAATCACCTCTGCACCTTCTCCCAGTAAATCACCTCTGCACCTTCTCCGCGTAAATCTCTTCTGAACCTTCTCCAGGTAAATCTCCTCTGCCCCTTCTCCGGGTAAATCTCCTCTGCACCTTCTCCGAGTAAATCTCCTCTGCACCTACTCCAGGTAAATCTCCTCTGCACATTCTCCGGGTAAATCTCCTCTGCACCTTCTCCGTGTTAATCTCCTCTGCACCTTCTCCAGGTAAATCTCCTCTGCACCTTCTCCACGTAAATCTCCTCTGCAC
The DNA here is from genome assembly GCF_047496885.1 of Scyliorhinus torazame. Classification (NCBI taxonomy): domain Eukaryota; kingdom Metazoa; phylum Chordata; class Chondrichthyes; order Carcharhiniformes; family Scyliorhinidae; genus Scyliorhinus; species Scyliorhinus torazame. Next base: position 266,289,064 of record NC_092715.1, on the reverse strand, counting down.
CTTCTACGGGTAAATATCCACTGCACCTTCTCCGTGAAAATCCCCTCTGCAGCACTTCCAGGTAAATCTCCTCTGCACCTTCTCCGGGTAAATCTCCACTGCACCTTCTCCGTGTAAATCTCCTCTGCACTTTCTCCAGGTAAATCTCCTCTGCACTTTCTCCGAATAAATCCCCTCTGCAGCACCCCCAGGTAAATCTCCTCTGCACCTTCTCCGGGTAAATCTCCTCTGCACCTTCTCCCGGTATATCTCCACAGCACCTTCTCCTAGTAAATCTCCTCTGCACCTTCTCCGGGTAAATCTCCTCTGTACCTTCTCCGAGTAAATGTCCTCTGCACCTTCTCCGGGTAAATCTCCTCTGCACCTTCTCCGTGTAAATCCCCTCTGCACCTTCTCCGTGTAAATCCCCTCTGCACCTTCTCCGAGTAAATCTCCTCTGCACCTTCTCCAGGTAAATCTCCTCTGCATCATCTCCGGGTAAATCTCCTCTGTACCTTCTCCCAGGAAATCACCTCTGCACCTTCTCCCAGTAAATCACCTCTGCACCTTCTCCGGGTAAATCTCTTCTGAACCTTCTCCGGGTAAATCTCCTCCGCACCTTCTCCGTGTAAATCTCCTCTACACCTTCTCCTTGTAAATCTCCTCTGCCCCTTCTCCAGAAAATCTCCTCTGCGCCTTCTCCGGGTAAATCTCCTCTGCACCTTCTCCGGGTAAATCTAATCTGCACCTTCTCCGGGTAAATCTCCTCTGCACCATCTCCTGGTAAATCTCCTCTGCACTTCTCTGGGTAAATCTCCTCTGCACCTTCTCCGGGTAAATCTCCTCTGCCCCTACTCCAGGTAAATCTCCTCTGCACCTTCTCCAGCGAAATCTCCTTTGCACCTTTTCCAGGTAACTCTCCTCTGAACCTTCTCCGAGTAAATCTCCTCTGCACCTTCTCCGTGTAACTCTCCTCTGCACCTTCTCCAAGTAAATCTCCTCTGCACCTTCTCCAAGTCAATCTCCTCTGCACCTTCTCCGGGTAAATCTCCTCTGCACCTACTCAAGGTAAATCTCCACTGCACCTTCTCCGAGTAAATCTCCTCTGCACCTTTTCCAGGTAAATCTCCTCTGCACCTTCTCTGGGTAAATCTCGTCTGCACCTTCTCCAAGTAAATCTCCACTGCAGCTTCTCCAAGTAAATCTCCTCTGCACCTTCTCCGGGTAAATCTCCTCTGCACCTTCTCCAGGTAAATCTCCTCTGTCCCTTCTCCGGGTAAATCTCCTCTGCACCTTCTCCGAGTAAATCTCCTCTGCACCTTCTCCGGGTAAATCTCCTCTGCACCTTCTCCAGGTAAATCTCCTCTGTCCCTTCTCCGGGTAAATCACCTCTGCACATTCTCCGGGTAAATCTCCTCTGCACCTGCTCCGTGTAAATCTCCTCTGCACCTTCTACAGGTAAATCTCCTCTGCACCTTCTCCAAGTAAATCGTCCCTGCCCCTTCTCCGGGTAAATCTCCTCTGCACCTTCTCCGAGTAAATCTCCTCTGCACCTTCTCCAGGTAAATCTCCTCTGCACTTTCTCCAGGTAAATCTCCTCTGCACCTTCTCCGAGTAAATCTCCTCTGCAGCTTCTCCAGGTAATTCCCCTCTGCACTTTCTCCGGGTAAATCTCCTCTGCACCTTCTCCGAGCAAATCTCCTCTGCAGCTTCTTCATGTAAATCTCCTCTGCACCTTCTCCATGTAAATCTGCTGTGCACCTTCTCCAGGTAAATCTCCTCTGCACCTTCTCCGAGTAAATCTCCTCTGCATCATCTCCGGCTAAATCTCCTCTGTACCTTCTCCCAGGAAATCACCTCTGCACCTTCTCCCAGTAAATCACCTCTGCACCTTCTCCGGGTAAATCTCTTCTGAACCTTCTCCAGGTAAATCTCCTCTGCCCCTTCTCCGGGTAAATCTCCTCTGCACCTTCTCCGAGTAAATCTCCTCTGCACCTACTCCAGGTAAATCTCCTCTGCACATTCTCCGGGTAAATCTCCTCTGCACCTTCTCCGTGTTAATCTCCTCTGCACCTTCTCCAGGTAAATCTCCTCTGCACCTTCTCCAGGTAAATCTCCTCTGCACCTTCTCCGGGTAAATCTCCACTGCACCTTCTCCAGGTAAATCTCCTCTGCACTTTCTCCAGGTAAATCTCCTCTGCACCTTCTCCACGTAAATCTCCACTGCACCTTCTCCGTGTAAATCCCCTCTGCAGCACTTCCAGGTAAATCTCCTCTGCACCTTCTCCGTGTAAATCTCCTCTGCACTTTCTCCAGGTAAATCTCCTCTGCACTTTCTCCGAATAAATCCCCTCTGCAGCACCTCCAGGTAAATCTCCTCTGCACCTTCTCCGGGTAAATCTCCTCTGCACCTTCTCCCGGTATATCTCCACAGCACCTTCTCCTAGTAAATCTCCTCTGCACCTTCTCCGGGTAAATCTCCTCTGTACCTTCTCCGAGTAAATGTCCTCTGCACCTTCTCCGGGTAAATCTCCTCTGCACCTTCTCCGTGTAAATCCCCTCTGCACCTTCTCCGAGTAAATCTCCTCTGCACCTTCTCCGGGTAAATCTCCTCTGCCCCTTCTCCAGGTATACCTCCTCTGCACCTTCTCCAGGTAAATCTCCTCTGCATCATCTCCGGGTAAATCTCCTCTGTACCTTCTCCCAGGAAATCACCTCTGCACCTTCTCCCAGTAAATCACCTCTGCACCTTCTCCGGGTAAATCTCTTCTGAACCTTCTCCGGGTAAATCTCCTCTGCACCTTCTCCGAGTAAATCACCTCTGCACGTTCTCCGGGTAAATCTCCTCTGCACCTTCTCCGTGTAAATCTCCTCTACACCTTCTCCTTGTAAATCTCCTCTGCCCCTTCTCCAGAAAATCTCCTCTGCGCCTTCTCCGGGTAAATCTCCTCTGCACCTTCTCCGGGTAAATCTAATCTGCACCTTCTCCGGGTAAATCTCCTCTGCACCATCTCCTGGTAAATCTCCTCTGCACATCTCCGGGTAAATCTCCTCTGCACCTTCTCCGGGTAAATCTCCTCTGCCCCTACTCCAGGTAAATCTCCTCTGCACCTTCTCCAGCGAAATCTCCTTTGCACCTTTTCCAGGTAACTCTCCTCTGAACCTTCTCCGAGTAAATCTCCTCTGCACCTTCTCCGTGTAACTCTCCTCTGCACCTTCTCCAAGTAAATCTCCTCTGCACCTTCTCCAAGTCAATCTCCTCTGCACCTTCTCCGGGTAAATCTCCTCTGCACCTACTCAAGGTAAATCTCCACTGCACCTTCTCCGAGTAAATCTCCTCTGCACCTTTTCCAGGTAAATCTCCTCTGCACCTTCTCTGGGTAAATCTCGTCTGCACCTTCTCCAAGTAAATCTCCTCTGCAGCTTCTCCAAGTAAATCTCCTCTGCACCTTCTCCGGGTAAATCTCCTCTGCACCTTCTCCAGGTAAATCTCCTCTGTCCCTTCTCCGGGTAAATCTCCTCTGCACCTTCTCCGAGTAAATCTCCTCTGCACCTTCTCCGGGTAAATCTCCTCTGCACCTTCTCCAGGTAAATCTCCTCTGTCCCTTCTCCGGGTAAATCACCTCTGCACATTCTCCGGGTAAATCTCCTCTGCACCTGCTCCGTGTAAATCTCCTCTGCACCTTCTACAGGTAAATCTCCTCTGCACCTTCTCCAAGTAAATCGTCCCTGCCCCTTCTCCGGGTAAATCTCCTCTGCACCTTCTCCGAGTAAATCTCCTCTGCACCTTCTCCAGGTAAATCTCCTCTGCACTTTCTCCAGGTAAATCTCCTCTGCACCTTCTCCGAGTAAATCTCCTCTGCAGCTTCTCCAGGTAATTCCCCTCTGCACCTTCTCCGAGCAAATCTCCTCTGCAGCTTCTTCATGTAAATCTCCTCTGCACCTTCTCCATGTAAATCTGCTCTGCACCTTCTCCAGGTAAATCTCCTCTGCACCTTCTCCGAGTAAATCTCCTCTGCAACTTTTCCAGGTAAATCTCCTCTGCACCTTCTCCGGGTAAATCTCCTCTGCACCTTCTCCGAGTAAATCTCCTCTGCAACTTCTCCAGGTAAATCTCCTCTGCACCTTCTCCAGGTAAATCTCCTCTGCACCTTGTCCGACTAAATCTCCTCTGCACCTACTCCGGGTAAATCTCCTCTGCACCTTCTCCAAGTAAATCTCCTCCGCAACTTCTCCAAGTAAATCTCCTCTGCACCTTCTCCGAGTAAATCTCCTCTGCACCTTCTCCGAGTAAATCTCCTCCGCACCTTCTCCGGGTAAATCTCCTCTGCACCTTCTCCGAGTAAATCTCCTCTGCACCTTCTCCGAGTAAATCTCCTCTGCACCTTTTCCAGGTAAATCTCCTCTGCACCTTCTCTGGGTAAATCTCGTCTGCACCTTCTCCAGGTAAATCTCCTCTGTCCCTTCTCCGGGTAAATCTCCTCTGCACCGTCTCCGAGAAAATCTCCTCTGCACCTTCTCCGGGTAAATCTCCTCTGCACCTTCTCCAGGTAAATCTCCTCTGTCCCTTCTCCAAGTAAATCGTCCCTGCCCCTTCTCCGGGTAAATCTCCTCTGCACCTTCTCCGAGTAAATCTCCTCTGCACCTTCTCCAGGTAAATCTCCTCTGCACTTTCTCCAGGTAAATCTCCTCTGCACCTTCTCCGAGTAAATCTCCTCTGCAGCTTCTCCAGGTAATTCCCCTCTGCACTTTCTCCGGGTAAATCTCCTCTGCACCTTCTCCGAGCAAATCTCCTCTGCAGCTTCTTCATGTAAATCTCCTCTGCACCTTCTCCATGTAAATCTGCTGTGCACCTTCTCCAGGTAAATCTCCTCTGCACCTTCTCCGAGTAAATCTCCTCTGCATCATCTCCGGCTAAATCTCCTCTGTACCTTCTCCCAGGAAATCACCTCTGCACCTTCTCCCAGTAAATCACCTCTGCACCTTCTCCGGGTAAATCTCTTCTGAACCTTCTCCAGGTAAATCTCCTCTGCCCCTTCTCCGGGTAAATCTCCTCTGCACCTTCTCCGAGTAAATCTCCTCTGCACCTACTCCAGGTAAATCTCCTCTGCACATTCTCCGGGTAAATCTCCTCTGCACCTTCTCCGTGTTAATCTCCTCTGCACCTTCTCCAGGTAAATCTCCTCTGCACCTTCTCCACGTAAATCTCCTCTGCACCTTCTACGGGTAAATCTCCACTGCACCTTCTCCGTGTAAATCCCCTCTGCAGCACTTCCAGGTAAATCTCCTCTGCACCTTCTCCGGGTAAATCTCCTCTGCACTTTCTCCAGGTAAATCTCCTCTGCACTTTCTCCGAATAAATCCCCTCTGCAGCACCTCCAGGTAAATCTCCTCTGCACCTTCTCCGGGTAAATCTCCTCTGCACCTTCTCCCGGTATATCTCCACAGCACCTTCTCCTTGTAAATCTCCTCTGCACCTTCTCCGGGTAAATCTCCTCTGTACCTTCTCCGAGTAAATGTCCTCTGCACCTTCTCCGGGTAAATCTCCTCTGCACCTTCTCCGTGTAAATCCCCTCTGAACCTTCTCCGAGTAAATCTCCTCTGCACCTTCTCCGGGTAAATCTCCTCTGCCCCTTCTCCAGGTATACCTCCTCTGCACCTTCTCCAGGTAAATCTCCTCTGCATCATCTCCGGGTAAATCTCCTCTGTACCTTCTCCCAGGAAATCACCTCTGCACCTTCTCCCAGTAAATCACCTCTGCACCTTCTCCGGGTAAATCTCTTCTGAACCTTCTCCGGGTAAATCTCCTCTGCACCTTCTCCGAGTAAATCACCTCTGCACGTTCTCCGGGTAAATCTCCTCTGCACCTTCTCCGTGTAAATCTCCTCTACACCTTCTCCTTGTAAATCTCCTCTGCCCCTTCTCCAGAAAATCTCCTCTGCGCCTTCTCCGGGTAAATCTCCTCTGCACCTTCTCCGGGTAAATCTAATCTGCACCTTCTCCGGGTAAATCTCCTCTGCACCTTCTCCGGGTAAATCTCCTCTGCCCCTACTCCAGGTAAATCTCCTCTGCACCTTCTCCAGCGAAATCTCCTTTGCACCTTTTCCAGGTAACTCTCCTCTGAACCTTCTCCGAGTAAATCTCCTCTGCACCTTCTCCGTGTAACTCTCCTCTGCACCTTCTCCAAGTAAATCTCCTCTGCACCTTCTCCAAGTCAATCTCCTCTGCACCTTCTCCGGGTAAATCTCCTCTGCACCTACTCAAGGTAAATCTCCACTGCACCTTCTCCGAGTAAATCTCCTCTGCACCTTTTCCAGGTAAATCTCCTCTGCACCTTCTCTGGGTAAATCTCGTCTGCACCTTCTCCAAGTAAATCTCCTCTGCAGCTTCTCCAAGTAAATCTCCTCTGCACCTTCTCCGGGTAAATCTCCTCTGCACCTTCTCCAGGTAAATCTCCTCTGTCCCTTCTCCGGGTAAATCTCCTCTGCACCTTCTCCGAGTAAATCTCCTCTGCACCTTCTACAGGTAAATCTCCTCTGCACATTCTCCAGGTAAATCTCCTCTGTCCCTTCTCCGAGTAAATCACCTCTGCACATTCTCCGGGTAAATCTCCTCTGCACCTGCTCCGTGTAAATCTCCTCTGCACCTTCTACAGGTAAATCTCCTCTGCACCTTCTCCAAGTAAATCGTCCCTGCCCCTTCTCCGGGTAAATCTCCTCTGCACCTTCTCCGAGTAAATCTCCTCTGCACCTTCTCCAGGTAAATCTCCTCTGCACTTTCTCCAGGTAAATCTCCTCTGCACCTTCTCCGAGTAAATCTCCTCTGCAGCTTCTCCAGGTAATTCCCCTCTGCACTTTCTCCGGGTAAATCTCCTCTGCACCTTCTCCGAGCAAATCTCCTCTGCAGCTTCTTCATGTAAATCTCCTCTGCACCTTCTCCATGTAAATCTGCTCTGCACCTTCTCCAGGTAAATCTCCTCTGCACCTTCTCCGAGTAAATCTCCTCTGCAACTTTTCCAGGTAAATCTCCTCTGCACCTTCTCCGGGTAAATCTCCTCTGCACCTTCTCCGAGTAAATCTCCTCTGCAACTTCTCCAGGTAAATCTCCTCTGCACCTTCTCCAGGTAAATCTCCTCTGCACCTTCTCCGACTAAATCTCCTCTGCACCTTCTCCGGGTAAATCTCCTCTGCACCTTCTCCAAGTAAATCTCCTCCGCAACTTCTCCAAGTAAATCTCCTCTGCACCTTCTCCGAGTAAATCTCCTCTGCACCTTCTCCGAGTAAATCTCCTCCGCACCTTCTCCGGGTAAATCTCCTCTGCACCTTCTCCGAGTAAATCTCCTCTGCACCTTCTCCGAGTAAATCTCCTCTGCACCTTTTCCAGGTAAATCTCCTCTGCACCTTCTCTGGGTAAATCTCGTCTGCACCTTCTCCAGGTAAATCTCCTCTGTCCCTTCTCCGGGTAAATCTCCTCTGCACCTTCTCCGAGAAAATCTCCTCTGCACCTTCTCCGGGTAAATCTCCTCTGCACCTTCTCCAGGTAAATCTCCTCTGTCCCTTCTCCGGGTAAATCACCTCTGCACATTCTCCGGGTAAATCTCCTCTGCACCTGCACCGAGTAAATCTCCTCTGCACCTTCTCCGGGTAAATCTCCTCTGCACCTTCTCCAGGTAAATCTCCTCTGTCCCTTCTCCGGGTAAATCTCCTCTGCACCTTCTCCGAGTAAATCTCCTCTGCACCTTCTCCAGGTAAATCTCCTCTGCACTTTCTCCAGGTAAATCTCCTCTGCACCTTCTCCGAGTAAATCTCCTCTGCAGCTTCTCCAGGTAATTCACCTCTGCACCTTCTCCGGGTAAATCTCCTCTGCACCTTCTCCGAGCAAATCTCCTCTGCATCTTCTTCATGTAATTCTCCTCTGCACCTTCTCCATGTAAATCTGCTCTGCACCTTCTCCAGGTAAATCTCCTCTGCACCTTCTCCAGGTAAATCTCCTCTGCACCTTCTCCGAGTAAATCTCCTCTGCACCTTCTCCGGGTAAATCTCCTCTACACCTTCTCCTTGTAAATCTCCTCTGCCCCTTCTCCAGAAAATCTCCTCTGCGCCTTCTCCGGGTAAATCTCCTCTGCACCTTCTCCGGGTAAATCTAATCTGCACCTTCTCCGGGTAAATCTCCTCTGCACCATCTCCTGGTAAATCTCCTCTGCACATCTCCGGGTAAATCTCCTCTGCACCTTCTCCGGGTAAATCTCCTCTGCCCCTACTCCAGGTAAATCTCCTCTGCACCTTCTCCAGCGAAATCTCCTTTGCACCTTTTCCAGGTAACTCTCCTCTGAACCTTCTCCGAGTAAATCTCCTCTGCACCTTCTCCGTGTAACTCTCCTCTGCACCTTCTCCAAGTAAATCTCCTCTGCACCTTCTCCAAGTCAATCTCCTCTGCACCTTCTCCGGGTAAATCTCCTCTGCACCTACTCAAGGTAAATCTCCACTGCACCTTCTCCGAGTAAATCTCCTCTGCACCTTTTCCAGGTAAATCTCCTCTGCACCTTCTCTGGGTAAATCTCGTCTGCACCTTCTCCAAGTAAATCTCCTCTGCAGCTTCTCCAAGTAAATCTCCTCTGCACCTTCTCCGGGTAAATCTCCTCTGCACCTTCTCCAGGTAAATCTCCTCTGTCCCTTCTCCGGGTAAATCTCCTCTGCACCTTCTCCGAGTAAATCTCCTCTGCACCTTCTCCGGGTAAATCTCCTCTGCACCTTCTCCAGGTAAATCTCCTCTGCACCTTCTCCGAGTAAATCTCCTCTGCACCTTCTCTGGGTAAATCTCCTCTGCACCTTCTCTGGGTAAATCTCCTCTGCACCTTCTCCAGGTAAATCTCCTCTGTCCCTTCTCCGGGTAAATCACCTCTGCACATTCTCCGGGTAAATCTCCTCTGCACCTGCTCCGTGTAAATCTCCTCTGCACCTTCTACAGGTAAATCTCCTCTGCACCTTCTCCAAGTAAATCGTCCCTGCCCCTTCTCCGGGTAAATCTCCTCTGCACCTTCTCCGAGTAAATCTCCTCTGCACCTTCTCCAGGTAAATCTCCTCTGCACTTTCTCCAGGTAAATCTCCTCTGCACCTTCTCCGAGTAAATCTCCTCTGCAGCTTCTCCAGGTAATTCCCCTCTGCACTTTCTCCGGGTAAATCTCCTCTGCACCTTCTCCGAGCAAATCTCCTCTGCAGCTTCTTCATGTAAATCTCCTCTGCAGCTTCTCCAGGTAATTCCCCTCTGCACTTTCTCCGGGTAAATCTCCTCTGCACCTTCTCCGAGTAAATCTCCTCTGCACTTTCTCCAGGTAAATCTCCTCTGCACCTTCTCCGAGTAAATCTCCTCTGCAGCTTCTCCAGGTAATTCCCCTCTGCACTTTCTCCGGGTAAATCTCCTCTGCACCTTCTCCGAGCAAATCTCCTCTGCACCTTCTCCATGTAAATCTGCTCTGCACCTTCTCCAGGTAAATCTCCTCTGCACCTTCTCCGAGTAAATCTCCTCTGCAACTTTTCCAGGTAAATCTCCTCTGCACCTTCTCCGGGTAAATCTCCTCTGCACCTTCTCCGAGTAAATCTCCTCTGCAACTTCTCCAGGTAAATCTCCTCTGCACCTTCTCCAGGTAAATCTCCTCTGCACCTTCTCCGACTAAATCTCCTCTGCACCTTCTCCGGGTAAATCTCCTCTGCACCTTCTCCAAGTAAATCTCCTCCGCAACTTCTCCAAGTAAATCTCCTCTGCACCTTCTCCGAGTAAATCTCCTCTGCACCTTCTCCGAGTAAATCTCCTCCGCACCTTCTCCGGGTAAATCTCCTCTGCACCTTCTCCGAGTAAATCTCCTCTGCACCTTCTCCGAGTAAATCTCCTCTGCACCTTTTCCAGGTAAATCTCCTCTGCACCTTCTCTGGGTAAATCTCGTCTGCACCTTCTCCAGGTAAATCTCCTCTGTCCCTTCTCCGGGTAAATCTCCTCTGCACCTTCTCCGAGAAAATCTCCTCTGCACCTTCTCCGGGTAAATCTCCTCTGCACCTTCTCCAGGTAAATCTCCTCTGTCCCTTCTCCGGGTAAATCACCTCTGCACATTCTCCGGGTAAATCTCCTCTGCACCTGCACCGAGTAAATCTCCTCTGCACCTTCTCCGGGTAAATCTCCTCTGCACCTTCTCCAGGTAAATCTCCTCTGCACTTTCTCCAGGTAAATCTCCTCTGCACCTTCTCCGAGTAAATCTCCTCTGCAGCTTCTCCAGGTAATTCACCTCTGCACCTTCTCCGGGTAAATCTCCTCTGCACCTTCTCCGAGCAAATCTCCTCTGCATCTTCTTCATGTAATTCTCCTCTGCACCTTCTCCATGTAAATCTGCTCTGCACCTTCTCCAGGTAAATCTCCTCTGCACCTTCTCCAGGTAAATCTCCTCTGCACCTTCTCCGAGTAAATCTCCTCTGCACCTTCTCCGGGTAAATCTCCTCTGCACCTTCTCCAAGTAAATCTCCTCCGCAACTTCTCCAAGTAAATCTCCTCTGCACCTTCCCCGAGTAAATCTCCTCTGCACCTTCTCCGAGTAAATCTCCTCTGCACCTTCTCCGAGTAAATCTCCTCCGCACCTTCTCCGAGTAAATCTCCTCTGCACCTTCTCCGAGTATATCTCCTCTGCACCTTGTCCAGGTAACTCTCCTCGGCACCTTCTCCTGGTAAATCTCCTCTGCACCTTCTCCGAGTAAATCTCCTCTGCACCTTCTCCGGGTGAATCTCCTCAGTACCTTCTCCGGGTAAATCTCCTCTGCACCTTCTCCGAGTTAATCTCCTCTGCACCTTCTCCGAGTAAATCTCCTCTGCACCTTCTCCGGGTAAATCTCCTCTGCACCTTCTCCGGGTAAATCTCCTCTGCACCTTCTCCGAGTAAATCTCCTCTGCACCTTCTCCTTGTACATCTCCTCTGCCCCTTCTCCAGGTAAATCTCCTCTGCACCGTCTCCGGGTAAATCTCCTCTGCACCTTCTCCGGGTCAATCTCCTCTGCACCTTCTCCGGGTAAACCTCCTCTGCAACTTCTCCAGGTAAATCTCCTCTGCACTTCTCCGGGTAAATCTCCTCTGCACCTTCTCCGGGTAAATCTCCTCTGCACCTTCTCCGGGTAAATCTCCTCTGCCCCTACTCCAGGTAAATCTCCTCTGCACCTTCTCCAGTGAAATCTCCTTTGCACCTTTTCCAGGTAACTCTCCTCTGCACCTTCTCCGAGTAAATCTCCTCTGCCCCTTCTCCAAGTAAATCTCCTCTGCAGCTTCTCCAAGAAAATCTCCTCTGCACCTTCTCCAGGAAAATCTCCTCTGCCCCTTCCCCGAGTAAATCTCCTCTGCACCTTCTCCAGGTAAATCTCCTCTGCACCTTCTCCGGGTAATTCTCCTCTGCACCTTCTCCGGGTAAATCTCCTCTGCACCTTCTCCGGGTAAATCTCCTCTGCCCCTACTCCAGGTAAACCTCCTCTGCACCTTCTCCAGTGAAATCTCCTTTGCACCTTTTCCAGGTAACTCTCCTCTGCACCTTCTCCGAGTAAATCTCCTCTGCACCTTCTCCAAGTAAATCTCCTCTGCAGCTTCTCCAAGAAAATCTCCTCTGCACCTTCTCCAGGAAAATCTCCTCTGCCCCTTCTCCGAGTAAATCTCCTCTGCACCTTCTCCGGGTAAATCTCCTCTGCCCCTACTCCAGGTAAACCTCCTCTGCACCTTCTCCAGTGAAATCTCCTTTGCACCTTCTCCGGGTAATTCTCCTCTGCACCTTCTCCGTGTAAATCTCCTCTGCACCTTCTCCAGGTAAATCTCCTCTGCACCTTCTCCGAGTAAATCTCCTCTGCCCCTTCTTCGGGTAAATCTCCTCTGCAACTTCTCCGAGTAAATCGCCTCTGCACCTTCTACAGGTAAATCTCCTCTGCACCTTCTCCGGGTAAATCTCCTCTGCACCTTCTCCGTGTAAATCTCCTCTGCACCTTCTCCGTGTAAATGTCCTCAGCACCTTCTCCAGCTGAATCTCCTCTGCACCTTCTCCGAGTAAATCTCCTCTGCACCTTCTACAGGTAAATCTCCTCTGCACCTTCTCCAAGTAAATCGTCCCTGCCCCTTCTCCGGGTAAATCTCCTCTGCACCTTCTCCGAGTAAATCTCCTCTGCACCTTCTCCAGGTAAATCTCCTCTGCACTTTCTCCAGGTAAATCTCCTCTGCACCTTCTCCGAGTAAATCTCCTCTGCAGCTTCTCCAGGTAATTCCCCTCTGCACCTTCTCCGGGTAAATCTCCTCTGCACCTTCTCCGAGCAAATCTCCTCTGCAGCTTCTTCATGTAAATCTCCTCTGCACCTTCTCCATGTAAATCTGCTCTGCACCTTCTCCAGGTAAATCTCCTCTGCACCTTCTCCGAGTAAATCTCCTCTGCAACTTTTCCAGGTAAATCTCCTCTGCACCTTCTCCGGGTAAATCTCCTCTGCACCTTCTCCGAGTAAATCTCCTCTGCAACTTCTCCAGGTAAATCTCCTCTGCACCTTCTCCAGGTAAATCTCCTCTGCACCTTCTCCGAGTAAATCTCCTCTGCACCTTCTCCGGGTAAATCTCCTCTGCACCTTCTCCAAGTAAATCTCCTCCGCAACTTCTCCAAGTAAATCTCCTCTGTCCCTTCTCCGGGTAAATCACCTCTGCACATTCTCCGGGTAAATCTCCTCTGCACCTGCTCCGTGTAAATCTCCTCTGCACCTTCTACAGGTAAATCTCCTCTGCACCTTCTCCAAGTAAATCGTCCCTGCCCCTTCTCCGGGTAAATCTCCTCTGCACCTTCTCCGAGTAAATCTCCTCTGCACCTTCTCCAGGTAAATCTCCTCTGCACTTTCTCCAGGTAAATCTCCTCTGCACCTTCTCCGAGTAAATCTCCTCAGCAGCTTCTCCAGGTAATTCCCCTCTGCACCTTCTCCAGGTAAATCTCCTCTGCACCTTCTCCGAGCAAATCTCCTCTGCAGCTTCTTCATGTAAATCTCCTCTGCACCATCTCCATGTAAATCTGCTCTGCACCTTTTCCAGGTAAATCTCCTCTGCACCTTCTCCGAGTAAATCTCCTCTGCAACTTTTCCAGGTAAATCTCCTCTGCACCTTCTCCGGGTAAATCTCCTCTGCACCTTCTCCGAGTAAATCTCCTCTGCAACTTCTCCAGGTAAATCTCCTCTGCACCTTCTCCAGGTAAATCTCCTCTGCACCTTCTCCGAGTAAATCTCCTCTGCACCTTCTCCGGGTAAATCTCCTCTGCACCTTCTCCAAGTAAATCTCCTCCGCAACTTCTCCAAGTAAATCTCCTCTGCACCTTCCCCGAGTAAATCTCCTCTGCACCTTCTCCGAGTAAATCTCCTCTGCACCTTCTCCGAGTAAATCTCCTCCGCACCTTCTCCGGGTAAATCTCCTCTGCAACTTCTCCGAGTAAATCTCCTCTGCACCTTCTCCGAGTAAATCTCCTCTGCACCTTTTCCAGGTAAATCTCCTCTGCACCTTCTCTGGGTAAATCTCGTCTGCACCTTCTCCAGGTAAATCTCCTCTGTCCCTTCTCCGGGTAAATCTCCTCTGCACCTTCTCCGAGTAAATCTCCTCTGCACCTTCTCCGGGTAAATCTCCTCTGCACCTTCTCCAGGTAAATCTCCTCAGTCCCTTCTCCGGGTAAATCACCTCTGCACATTCTCCGGGTAAATCTCCTCTGCACCTGCTCCGTGTAAATCTCCTCTGCATCTTCTACAGGTAAATCTCCTCTGCACCTTCTCCAAGTAAATCGTCCCTGCCCCTTCTCCGGGTAAATCTCCTCTGCACCTTCTCCGAGTAAATCTCCTCTGCACCTTCTCCAGGTAAATCTCCTCTGCACTTTCTCCAGGTAAATCTCCTCTGCACCTTCTCCGAGTAAATCTCCTCTGCAGCTTCTCCAGGTAATTCCCCTCTGCACCTTCTCCGGGTAAATCTCCTCTGCACCTTCTCCGAGCAAATCTCCTCTGCAGCTTCTTCATGTAAATCTCCTCTGCACCTTCTCCATGTAAATCTGCTCTGCACCTTCTCCAGGTAAATCTCCTCTGCACCTTCTCCGAGTAAATCTCCTCTGCAACTTTTCCAGGTAAATCTCCTCTGCACCTTCTCCGGGTAAATCTCCTCTGCACCTTCTCCGAGTAAATCTCCTCTGCAACTTCTCCAGGTAAATCTCCTCTGCACCTTCTCCAGGTAAATCTCCTCTGCACCTTCTCCGAGTAAATCTCCTCTGCACCTTCTCCGGGTAAATCTCCTCTGCACCTTCTCCAAGTAAATCTCCTCCGCAACTTCTCCAAGTAAATCTCCTCTGCACCTTCCCCGAGTAAATCTCCTCTGCACCTTCTCCGAGTAAATCTCCTCTGCACTTTCTCCGAGTAAATCTCCTCCGCACCTTCTCCGAGTAAATCTCCTCTGCACCTTCTCCGAGTATATCTCCTCTGCACCTTGTCCAGGTAACTCTCCTCGGCACCTTCTCCTGGTAAATCTCCTCTGCACCTTCTCCGAGTAAATCTCCTCTGCACCTTCTCCGGGTGAATCTCCTCAGTACCTTCTCTGGGTAAATCTCCTCTGCACCTTCTCCGAGTAAATCTCCTCTGCACCTTCTCCTTGTACATCTCCTCTGCCCCTTCTCCAGGTAAATCTCCTCTGCACCGTCTCCGGGTAAATCTCCTCTGCACCTTCTCCGGGTAAACCTCCTCTGCAACTTCTCCAGGTAAATCTCCTTTGCACTTCTCCGGGTAAATCTCCTCTGCACCTTCTCCGGGTAAATCTCCTCTGCACCTTCTCCGGGTAAATCTCCTCTGCCCCTACTCCAGGTAAATCTCCTCTGCACCTTCTCCAGTGAAATCTCCTTTGCATCTTTTCCAGGTAACTCTCCTCTGCACCTTCTCCGAGTAAATCTCCTCTGCCCCTTCTCCAAGTAAATCTCCTCTGCAGCTTCTCCAAGAAAATCTCCTCTGCACCTTCTCCAGGAAAATCTCCTCTGCCCCTTCTCCGAGTAAATCTCCTCTGCACCTTCTCCGTGTAAATCTCCTCTGCACCTTCTCCAGGTAAATCTCCTCTGCACCTTCTCCGAGTAAATCTCCTCTGCCCCTTCTTCGGGTAAATCTCCTCTGCAACTTCTCCGAGTAAATCGCCTCTGCACCTTCTACAGGTAAATCTCCTCTGCACCTTCTCCGGGTAAATCTCCTCTGCACCTTCTCCGTGTAAATCTCCTCTGCACCTTCTCCGTGTAAATGTCCTCAGCACCTTCTCCAGCTGAATCTCCTCTGCACCTTCTCCGAGTAAATCTCCTCTGCAGCTTCTTCATGTAAATCTCCTCTGCACCTTCTCCGTGAAAAATCTCCTCTGCACCTTCTCCAGGTAAATCTCCTCTCCATCATCTCCGGGTAAATCTCCTCTGTACCTTCTCCCAGGAAATCACCTCTGCACCTTCTCCCAGTAAATCACCTCTGCACCTTCTCCGGGTAAATCTCTTCTGAACCTTCTCCGGGTAAATCTCCTCTGCACCTTCTCCGAGTAAATCACCTCTGCACCTTCTCCGGGTAAATCTCCTCTGCACCTTCTCCGTGTAAATCTCCTCTACACCTTCTCCTTGTAAATCTCATCTGCACCTTCTCCCAGTAAATCACCTCTGCACCTTCTCCGGGTAAATCTCTTCTGAACCTTCTCCGGGTAAATCTCCTCTGCACCTTCTCCGAGTAAATCACCTCTGCACCTTCTCCGGGTAAATCTCCTCTGCACCTTCTCCGGGTAAATCTAATCTGCACCTTCTCCGGGTAAATCTCCTCTGCACCATCTC
This sequence comes from Scyliorhinus torazame, assembly GCF_047496885.1. Classification (NCBI taxonomy): domain Eukaryota; kingdom Metazoa; phylum Chordata; class Chondrichthyes; order Carcharhiniformes; family Scyliorhinidae; genus Scyliorhinus; species Scyliorhinus torazame. The sequence goes on along the minus strand of NC_092715.1, from coordinate 266,273,232 downwards.
CTGGTAAATCTCCTCTGCACTTCTCCGGGTAAATCTCCTCTGCACCTTCTCCGGGTAAATCTCCTCTGCCCCTACTCCAGGTAAATCTCCTCTGCACCTTCTCCAGCGAAATCTCCTTTGCACCTTTTCCAGGTAACTCTCCTCTGAACCTTCTCCGAGTAAATCTCCTCTGCACCTTCTCCGTGTAACACTCCTCTGCACCTTCTCCAAGTAAATCTCCTCTGCACCTTCTCCAAGTCAATCTCCTCTGCACCTTCTCCGGGTAAATCTCCTCTGCACCTACTCAAGGTAAATCTCCACTGCACCTTCTCCGAGTAAATCTCCTCTGCACCTTTTCCAGGTAAATCTCCTCTGCACCTTCTCTGGGTAAATCTTCTCTGCACCTTCTCCAAGTAAATCTCCTCTGCAGCTTCTCCAAGTAAATCTCCTCTGCACCTTCTCCGGGTAAATCTCCTCTGCACCTTCTCCAGGTAAATCTCCTCTGCACCTTCTCCGAGTAAATCTCCTCTGCACCTTCTCCGGGTAAATCTCCTCTGCACATTCTCCAGGTAAATCTCCTCTGTCCCTTCTCCGGGTAAATCACCTCTGCACATTCTCCGGGTAAATCTCCTCTGCACTTGCTCCGTGTAAATCTCCTCTGCACCTTCTCCAGGTAAATCTCCTCTGCACCTTCTCCAAGTAAATCGTCTCTGCCCCTTCTCCGGGTAAATCTCCTCTGCACCTTCTCCGAGTAAATCTCCTCTGCACCTTCTCCAGGTAAATCTCCTCTGCACTTTCTCCAGGTAAATCTCCTCTGCACCTTCTCCGAGTAAATCTCCTCTGCAGCTTCTCTAGGTAAATCCCCTCTGCACCTTCTCCGGGTAAATCTACTCTGCACCTTCTCCGAGCAAATCTCCTCTGCAGCTTCTTCATGTAAATCTCCTCTGCACCTTCTCCATGTAAATCTCCTCTGCACCTTCTCCAGGTAAATCTCCTCTGCACCTTCTCCGAGTAAATCTCCTCTGCAACTTTTCCAGGTAAATCTCCTCTGCACCTTCTCCGGGTAAATCTCCTCTGCACCTTCTCCGAGTAAATCTCCTCTGCAACTTCTCCAGGTAAATCTCCTCTGCACCTTCTCCAGGTAAATCTCCTCTGCACCTTCTCCGAGTAAATCTCCTCTGCAACATCTCCAGGTAACTCTCCTCTGCACCTTCTCCAAGTAAATCTCCTCCGCACCTTCTCCAAGTAAATCTCCTCTGCACCTTCTCCGAGTAAATCTCCTCTGCACCTTCTCCGAGTAAATCTCCTCCTCACCTTCTCCGGGTAAATCTCCTCTGCACCTTCTCCGAGTATATCTCCTCTGCACCTTGTCCAGGTAAATCTCCTCGGCACCTTCTCCTGGTAAATCTCCTCTGCACCTTCTCCGAGTAAATCTCCTCTGCACCTTCTCCGGGTGAATCTCCTCAGTACCTTCTCCGGGTAAATCTCCTCTGCACCTTCTCCGAGTTAATCTCCTCTGCACCTTCTCCTTGTACATCTCCTCTGCCCCTTCACAAGGTAAATCTCCTCTGCACCGTCTCCGGCTAAATCTCCTCTGCACCTTCTCCGGGTAAATCTCCTCTGCAACTTCTCCAGGTAAATCTCCTCTGCACTTCTCCGGGTAAATCTCCTCTGCACCTTCTCCGGGTAAATCTCCTCTGCACCATCTCCGGGTGAATCTCCTCTGCCCCTACTCCAGTTAAATCTCCTCTGCACCTTCTCCAGTGAAATCTCCTTTGCACCTTTTCCAGGTAACTCTCCTCTGCACCTTCTCCGAGTAAATCTCCTCTGCACCTTCTCCAAGTAAATCTCCTCTGCAGCTTCTCCAAGAAAATCTCCTCTGCACCTTCTCCAGGAAAATCTCCTCTGCCCCTTCTCCAGAAAATCTCCTCTGCACCTTCTCCACGTAAATCTCCTCTGCACCTTCTCCGGGTAAATCTCCACTGCACCTTCTCCGTGTAAATCTCCTCTGCACTTTCTCCAGGTAAATCTCCTCTGCACCTTCTCCGAATAAATCCCCTCTGCAGCACCTCCAGGTAAATCTCCTCTGCACCTTCTCCGGGTAATTCTCCTCTGCACCTTCTCCCGGTATATCTCCACAGCACCTTCTCCTAGAAAATCTCCTCTGCACCTTCTCCGGGTAAATCTCCTCTGCCCCTTCTCCAGGTATACCTCCTCTGCACCTTCTCCAGGTAAATCTCCTCTGCATCATCTCCGGGTAAATCTCCTCTGTACCTTCGCCCAGGAAATCACCTCTGCACCTTCTCCTTGTAAATCACCTCTGCACCTTCTCCGGGTAAATCTCTTCTGAACCTTCTCCGGGTAAATCTCCTCTGCACCTTCTCCGAGTAAATCACCTCTGCACGTTCTCCGGGTAAATCTCCTCTGCACCTTCTCCGTGTAAATCTCCTCTACACCTTCTCCTTGTAAATCTCCTCTGCCCCTTCTCCAGAAAATCTCCTCTGCACCTTCTCCTTGTACATCTCCTCTGCCCCTTCACAAGGTAAATCTCCTCTGCACCGTCTCCGGCTAAATCTCCTCTGCACCTTCTCCGGGTAAATCTCCTCTGCACCTTCTCCGGGTAAATCTCCTCTGCAACTTCTCCAGGTAAATCTCCTCTGCACTTCTCCGGGTAAATCTCCTCTGCACCTTCTCCGGGTAAATCTCCTCTGCACCTTCTCCGGGTGAATCTCCTCTGCCCCTACTCCAGGTAAATCTCCTCTGCACCTTCTCCAGTGAAATCTCCTTTGCACCTTTTCCAGGTAACTCTCCTCTGCACCTTCTCCGAGTAAATCTCCTCTGCACCTTCTCCAAGTAAATCTCCTCTGCAGCTTCTCCAAGAAAATCTCCTCTGCACCTTCTCCAGGAAAATCTCCTCTGCCCCTTCTCCAGAAAATCTCCTCTGCACCTTCTACGGGTAAATCTCCACTGCACCTTCTCCGTGTAAATCCCCTCTGCAGTACCTCCAGGTAAATCTCCTCTGCACCTTCTCCGGGTAAATCTCCACTGCACCTTCTCCGTGTAAATCTCCTCTGCACTTTCTCCAGGTAAATCTCCTCTGCACCTTCTCCGAATAAATCCCCTCTGCAGCACCTCCAGGTAAATCTCCTCTGCACCTTCTCCGGGTAATTCTCCTCTGCACCTTCTCCCGGTATATCTCCACAGCACCTTCTCCTAGAAAATCTCCTCTGCACCTTCTCCGGGTAAATCTCCTCTGTACCTTCTCCGAGTAAATGTCCTCTGCACCTTCTCCGGGTAAATCTCCTCTGCACCTTCTCCGTGTAAATCCCCTCTGCACCTTCTCCGAGTAAATCTCCTCTGCACCTTCTCCGGGTAAATCTCCTCTGCCCCTTCTCCAGGTATACCTCCTCTGCACCTTCTCCAGGTAAATCTCCTCTGCATCATCTCCGGGTAAATCTCCTCTGTACCTTCGCCCAGGAAATCACCTCTGCACCTTCTCCTTGTAAATCACCTCTGCACCTTCTCCGGGTAAATCTCTTCTGAACCTTCTCCGGGTAAATCTCCTCTGCACCTTCTCCGAGTAAATCACCTCTGCACGTTCTCCGGGTAAATCTCCTCTGCACCTTCTCCGTGTAAATCTCCTCTACACCTTCTCCTTGTAAATCTCCTCTGCCCCTTCTCCAGAAAATCTCCTCTGCACCTTCTCCGGGTAAATCTCCTCTGCACCTTCTCCGGGTAAATCTAATCTGCACCTTCACCGGGTAAATCTCCTCTGCACCATCTCCTGGTAAATCTCCTCTGCACTTCTCCGGGTAAATCTCCTCTGCACCTTCTCCGGGTAAATCTCCTCTGCCCCTACTACAGGTAAATCTCCTCTGCACCTTCTCCAGCGAAATCTCCTTTGCACCTTTTCCAGGTAACTCTCTTCTGAACCTTCTCCGAGTAAATCTCCTCTGCACCTTCTCCGTGTAACTCTCCTCTGCACCTTCTCCAAGTAAATCTCCTCTGCACCTTCTCCAGGTAAATCTCCTCTGCACCTTCTCCGAGTAAATCTCCTCTGCAGCTTCTCCAGGTAATTCCCCTCTGCACCTTCTCCGGGTAAATCTCCTCTGCACCTTCTCCGAGCAAATCTCCTCTGCAGCTTCTTCATGTAAATCTCCTCTGCACCTTCTCCATGTAAATCTGCTCTGCACCTTCTCCAGGTAAATCTCCTCTGCACCTTCTCCGAGTAAATCTCCTCTGCAACTTTTCCAGGTAAATCTCCTCTGCACCTTCTCCGGGTAAATCTCCTCTGCACCTTCTCCGAGTAAATCTCCTCTGCAACTTCTCCAGGTAAATCTCCTCTGCACCTTCTCCAGGTAAATCTCCTCTGCACCTTCTCCGAGTAAATCTCCTCTGCACCTTCTCCGGGTAAATCTCCTCTGCACCTTCTCCAAGTAAATCTCCTCCGCAACTTCTCCAAGTAAATCTCCTCTGCACCTTCCCCGAGTAAATCTCCTCTGCACCTTCTCCGAGTAAATCTCCTCTGCACTTTCTCTGAGTAAATCTCCTCCGCACCTTCTCCGAGTAAATCTCCTCTGCACCTTCTCCGAGTATATCTCCTCTGCACCTTGTCCAGGTAACTCTCCTCGGCACCTTCTCCTGGTAAATCTCCTCTGCACCTTCTCCGAGTAAATCTCCTCTGCACCTTCTCCGGGTGAATCTCCTCAGTACCTTCTCTGGGTAAATCTCCTCTGCACCTTCTCCGAGTTAATCTCCTCTGCACCTTCTCCGAGTAAATCTCCTCTGCACCTTCTCCGGGTAAATCTCCTCTGCACCTTCTCCGGGTAAATCTCCTCTGCACCTTCTCCGAGTAAATCTCCTCTGCACCTTCTCCTTGTACATCTCCTCTGCCCCTTCTCCAGGTAAATCTCCTCTGCACCGTCTCCGGGTAAATCTCCTCTGCACCTTCTCCGGGTAAACCTCCTCTGCAACTTCTCCAGGTAAATCTCCTCTGCACTTCTCCGGGTAAATCTCCTCTGCACCTTCTCCGGGTAAATCTCCTCTGCACCTTCTCCGGGTAAATCTCCTCTGCCCCTACTCCAGGTAAATCTCCTCTGCACCTTCTCCAGTGAAATCTCCTTTGCATCTTTTCCAGGTAACTCTCCTCTGCACCTTCTCCGAGTAAATCTCCTCTGCCCCTTCTCCAAGTAAATCTCCTCTGCAGCTTCTCCAAGAAAATCTCCTCTGCACCTTCTCCAGGAAAATCTCCTCTGCCCCTTCTCCTAGTAAATCTCCTCTGCACCTTCTCCGTGTAAATCTCCTCTGCACCTTCTCCAGGTAAATCTCCTCTGCCCCTTCTTCGGGTAAATCTCCTCTGCAACTTCTCCGAGTAAATCGCCTCTGCACCTTCTACAGGTAAATCTCCTCTGCACCTTCTCCGGGTAAATCTCCTCTGCACCTTCTCCGTGTAAATCTCCTCTGCACCTTCTCCGTGTAAATGTCCTCAGCACCTTCTCCAGCTGAATCTCCTCTGCACCTTCTCCGAGTAAATCTCCTCTGCAGCTTCTTCATGTAAATCTCCTCTGCACCTTCTCCGTGAAAAATCTCCTCTGCACCTTCTCCAGGTAAATCTCCTCTCCATCATCTCCGGGTAAATCTCCTCTGTACCTTCTCCCAGGAAATCACCTCTGCACCTTCTCCCAGTAAATCACCTCTGCACCTTCTCCGGGTAAATCTCTTCTGAACCTTCTCCGGGTAAATCTCCTCTGCACCTTCTCCGAGTAAATCACCTCTGCACCTTCTCCGGGTAAATCTCCTCTGCACCTTCTCCGTGTAAATCTCCTCTACACCTTCTCCTTGTAAATCTCATCTGCCCCTTCTCCAGAAAATCTCCTCTGCACCTTCTCCGGGTAAATCTCCTCTGCACCTTCTCCGGGTCAATCTAATCTGCACCTTCTCCGGGTAAATCTCCTCTGCACCATCTCCTGGTAAATCTCCTCTGCACTTCTCCGGGTAAATCTCCTCTGCACCTTCTCCGGGTAAATCTCCTCTGCCCCTACTCCAGGTAAATCTCCTCTGCACCTTCTCCAGCGAAATCTCCTTTGCACCTTTTCCAGGTAACTCTCCTCTGAACCTTCTCCGAGTAAATCTCCTCTGCACCTTCTCCGTGTAACACTCCTCTGCACCTTCTCCAAGTAAATCTCCTCTGCACCTTCTCCAAGTCAATCTCCTCTGCACCTTCTCCGGGTAAATCTCCTCTGCACCTACTCAAGGTAAATCTCCACTGCACCTTCTCCGAGTAAATCTCCTCTGCACCTTTTCCAGGTAAATCTCCTCTGCACCTTCTCTGGGTAAATCTTCTCTGCACCTTCTCCAAGTAAATCTCCTCTGCAGCTTCTCCAAGTAAATCTCCTCTGCACCTTCTCCGGGTAAATCTCCTCTGCACCTTCTCCAGGTAAATCTCCTCTGCACCTTCTCCGAGTAAATCTCCTCTGCACCTTCTCCGGGTAAATCTCCTCTGCACATTCTCCAGGTAAATCTCCTCTGTCCCTTCTCCGGGTAAATCACCTCTGCACATTCTCCGGGTAAATCTCCTCTGCACTTGCTCCGTGTAAATCTCCTCTGCACCTTCTCCAGGTAAATCTCCTCTGCACCTTCTCCAAGTAAATCGTCTCTGCCCCTTCTCCGGGTAAATCTCCTCTGCACCTTCTCCGAGTAAATCTCCTCTGCACCTTCTCCAGGTAAATCTCCTCTGCACTTTCTCCAGGTAAATCTCCTCTGCACCTTCTCCGAGTAAATCTCCTCTGCAGCTTCTCCAGGTAAATCCCCTCTGCACCTTCTCCGGGTAAATCTACTCTGCACCTTCTCCGAGCAAATCTCCTCTGCAGCTTCTTCATGTAAATCTCCTCTGCACCTTCTCCATGTAAATCTCCTCTGCACCTTCTCCAGGTAAATCTCCTCTGCACCTTCTCCGAGTAAATCTCCTCTGCAACTTTTCCAGGTAAATCTCCTCTGCACCTTCTCCGGGTAAATCTCCTCTGCACCTTCTCCGAGTAAATCTCCTCTGCAACTTCTCCAGGTAAATCTCCTCTGCACCTTCTCCAGGTAAATCTCCTCTGCACCTTCTCCGAGTAAATCTCCTCTGCAACATCTCCAGGTAACTCTCCTCTGCACCTTCTCCAAGTAAATCTCCTCCGCACCTTCTCCAAGTAAATCTCCTCTGCACCTTCCCCGAGTAAATCTCCTCTGCACCTTCTCCGAGTAAATCTCCTCTGCACCTTCTCCGAGTAAATCTCCTCCTCACCTTCTCCGGGTAAATCTCCTCTGCACCTTCTCCGAGTATATCTCCTCTGCACCTTGTCCAGGTAAATCTCCTCGGCACCTTCTCCTGGTAAATCTCCTCTGCACCTTCTCCGAGTAAATCTCCTCTGCACCTTCTCCGGGTGAATCTCCTCAGTACCTTCTCCGGGTAAATCTCCTCTGCACCTTCTCCGAGTTAATCTCCTCTGCACCTTCTCCGAGTAAATCTCCTCTGCACCTTCTCCGGGTAAATCTCCTCTGCACCTTCTCCGAGTAAATCTCCTCTGCACCTTCTCCTTGTACATCTCCTCTGCCCCTTCACAAGGTAAATCTCCTCTGCACCGTCTCCGGCTAAATCTCCTCTGCACCTTCTCCGGGTAAATCTCCTCTGCACCTTCTCCGGGTAAATCTCCTCTGCAACTTCTCCAGGTAAATCTCCTCTGCACTTCTCCGGGTAAATCTCCTCTGCACCTTCTCCGGGTAAATCTCCTCTGCACCATCTCCGGGTGAATCTCCTCTGCCCCTACTCCAGGTAAATCTCCTCTGCACCTTCTCCAGTGAAATCTCCTTTGCACCTTTTCCAGGTAACTCTCCTCTGCACCTTCTCCAAGTAAATCTCCTCTGCAGCTTCTCCAAGAAAATCTCCTCTGCACCTTCTCCAGGAAAATCTCCTCTGCCCCTTCTCCAGAAAATCTCCTCTGCACCTTCTCCACGTAAATCTCCTCTGCACCTTCTACGGGTAAATCTCCACTGCACCTTCTCCGTGTAAATCCCCTCTGCAGCACCTCCAGGTAAATCTCCTCTGCACCTTCTCCGGGTAAATCTCCACTGCACCTTCTCCGTGTAAATCTCCTCTGCACTTTCTCCAGGTAAATCTCCTCTGCACCTTCTCCGAATAAATCCCCTCTGCAGCACCTCCAGGTAAATCTCCTCTGCACCTTCTCCGGGTAATTCTCCTCTGCACCTTCTCCCGGTATATCTCCACAGCACCTTCTCCTAGAAAATCTCCTCTGCACCTTCTCCGGGTAAATCTCCTCTGCCCCTTCTCCAGGTATACCTCCTCTGCACCTTCTCCAGGTAAATCTCCTCTGCATCATCTCCGGGTAAATCTCCTCTGTACCTTCGCCCAGGAAATCACCTCTGCACCTTCTCCTTGTAAATCACCTCTGCACCTTCTCCGGGTAAATCTCTTCTGAACCTTCTCCGGGTAAATCTCCTCTGCACCTTCTCCGAGTAAATCACCTCTGCACGTTCTCCGGGTAAATCTCCTCTGCACCTTCTCCGTGTAAATCTCCTCTACACCTTCTCCTTGTAAATCTCCTCTGCCCCTTCTCCAGAAAATCTCCTCTGCACCTTCTCCTTGTACATCTCCTCTGCCCCTTCACAAGGTAAATCTCCTCTGCACCGTCTCCGGCTAAATCTCCTCTGCACCTTCTCCGGGTAAATCTCCTCTGCACCTTCTCCGGGTAAATCTCCTCTGCAACTTCTCCAGGTAAATCTCCTCTGCACTTCTCCGGGTAAATCTCCTCTGCACCTTCTCCGGGTAAATCTCCTCTGCACCTTCTCCGGGTGAATCTCCTCTGCCCCTACTCCAGGTAAATCTCCTCTGCACCTTCTCCAGTGAAATCTCCTTTGCACCTTTTCCAGGTAACTCTCCTCTGCACCTTCTCCGAGTAAATCTCCTCTGCACCTTCTCCAAGTAAATCTCCTCTGCAGCTTCTCCAAGAAAATCTCCTCTGCACCTTCTCCAGGAAAATCTCCTCTGCCCCTTCTCCAGAAAATCTCCTCTGCACCTTCTCCACGTAAATCTCCTCTGCACCTTCTACGGGTAAATCTCCTCTGCACCTTCTCCGTGTAAATGTCCTCAGCACCTTCTCCAGCTGAATCTCCTCTGCACCTTCTCCGAGTAAATCTCCTCTGCAGCTTCTTCATGTAAATCTCCTCTGCACCTTCTCCGTGAAAAATCTCCTCTGCACCTTCTCCAGGTAAATCTCCTCTCCATCATCTCCGGGTAAATCTCCTCTGTACCTTCTCCCAGGAAATCACCTCTGCACCTTCTCCCAGTAAATCACCTCTGCACCTTCTCCGGGTAAATCTCTTCTGAACCTTCTCCGGGTAAATCTCCTCTGCACCTTCTCCGAGTAAATCACCTCTGCACCTTCTCCGGGTAAATCTCCTCTGCACCTTCTCCGTGTAAATCTCCTCTACACCTTCTCCTTGTAAATCTCATCTGCCCCTTCTCCAGAAAATCTCCTCTGCACCTTCTCCGGGTAAATCTCCTCTGCCCCTACTCCAGGTAAATCTCCTCTGCACCTTCTCCAGCGAAATCTCCTTTGCACCTTTTCCAGGTAACTCTCCTCTGAACCTTCTCCGAGTAAATCTCCTCTGCACCTTCTCCGTGTAACACTCCTCTGCACCTTCTCCAAGTAAATCTCCTCTGCACCTTCTCCAAGTCAATCTCCTCTGCACCTTCTCCGGGTAAATCTCCTCTGCACCTACTCAAGGTAAATCTCCACTGCACCTTCTCCGAGTAAATCTCCTCTGCACCTTTTCCAGGTAAATCTCCTCTGCACCTTCTCTGGGTAAATCTTCTCTGCACCTTCTCCAAGTAAATCTCCTCTGCAGCTTCTCCAAGTAAATCTCCTCTGCACCTTCTCCGGGTAAATCTCCTCTGCACCTTCTCCAGGTAAATCTCCTCTGCACCTTCTCCGAGTAAATCTCCTCTGCACCTTCTCCGGGTAAATCTCCTCTGCACATTCTCCAGGTAAATCTCCTCTGTCCCTTCTCCGGGTAAATCACCTCTGCACATTCTCCGGGTAAATCTCCTCTGCACTTGCTCCGTGTAAATCTCCTCTGCACCTTCTCCAGGTAAATCTCCTCTGCACCTTCTCCAAGTAAATCGTCTCTGCCCCTTCTCCGGGTAAATCTCCTCTGCACCTTCTCCGAGTAAATCTCCTCTGCACCTTCTCCAGGTAAATCTCCTCTGCACTTTCTCCAGGTAAATCTCCTCTGCACCTTCTCCGAGTAAATCTCCTCTGCAGCTTCTCCAGGTAAATCCCCTCTGCACCTTCTCCGGGTAAATCTACTCTGCACCTTCTCCGAGCAAATCTCCTCTGCAGCTTCTTCATGTAAATCTCCTCTGCACCTTCTCCATGTAAATCTCCTCTGCACCTTCTCCAGGTAAATCTCCTCTGCACCTTCTCCGAGTAAATCTCCTCTGCAACTTTTCCAGGTAAATCTCCTCTGCACCTTCTCCGGGTAAATCTCCTCTGCACCTTCTCCGAGTAAATCTCCTCTGCAACTTCTCCAGGTAAATCTCCTCTGCACCTTCTCCAGGTAAATCTCCTCTGCACCTTCTCCGAGTAAATCTCCTCTGCAACATCTCCAGGTAACTCTCCTCTGCACCTTCTCCAAGTAAATCTCCTCCGCACCTTCTCCAAGTAAATCTCCTCTGCACCTTCCCCGAGTAAATCTCCTCTGCACCTTCTCCGAGTAAATCTCCTCTGCACCTTCTCCGAGTAAATCTCCTCCTCACCTTCTCCGGGTAAATCTCCTCTGCACCTTCTCCGAGTATATCTCCTCTGCACCTTGTCCAGGTAAATCTCCTCGGCACCTTCTCCTGGTAAATCTCCTCTGCACCTTCTCCGAGTAAATCTCCTCTGCACCTTCTCCGGGTGAATCTCCTCAGTACCTTCTCCGGGTAAATCTCCTCTGCACCTTCTCCGAGTTAATCTCCTCTGCACCTTCTCCGAGTAAATCTCCTCTGCACCTTCTCCGGGTAAATCTCCTCTGCACCTTCTCCGGGTAAATCTCCTCTGCACCTTCTCCGAGTAAATCTCCTCTGCACCTTCTCCTTGTACATCTCCTCTGCCCCTTCACAAGGTAAATCTCCTCTGCACCGTCTCCGGCTAAATCTCCTCTGCACCTTCTCCGGGTAAATCTCCTCTGCACCTTCTCCGGGTAAATCTCCTCTGCAACTTCTCCAGGTAAATCTCCTCTGCACTTCTCCGGGTAAATCTCCTCTGCACCTTCTCCGGGTAAATCTCCTCTGCACCATCTCCGGGTGAATCTCCTCTGCCCCTACTCCAGGTAAATCTCCTCTGCACCTTCTCCAGTGAAATCTCCTTTGCACCTTTTCCAGGTAACTCTCCTCTGCACCTTCTCCGAGTAAATCTCCTCTGCACCTTCTCCAAGTAAATCTCCTCTGCAGCTTCTCCAAGAAAATCTCCTCTGCACCTTCTCCAGGAAAATCTCCTCTGCCCCTTCTCCAGAAAATCTCCTCTGCACCTTCTCCACGTAAATCTCCTCTGCACCTTCTCCGTGTAAATCCCCTCTGCAGCACCTCCAGGTAAATCTCCTCTGCACCTTCTCCGGGTAAATCTCCACTGCACCTTCTCCGTGTAAATCTCCTCTGCACTTTCTCCAGGTAAATCTCCTCTGCACCTTCTCCGAATAAATCCCCTCTGCAGCACCTCCAGGTAAATCTCCTCTGCACCTTCTCCGGGTAATTCTCCTCTGCACCTTCTCCCGGTATATCTCCACAGCACCTTCTCCTAGAAAATCTCCTCTGCACCTTCTCCGGGTAAATCTCCTCTGCCCCTTCTCCAGGTATACCTCCTCTGCACCTTCTCCAGGTAAATCTCCTCTGCATCATCTCCGGGTAAATCTCCTCTGTACCTTCGCCCAGGAAATCACCTCTGCACCTTCTCCTTGTAAATCACCTCTGCACCTTCTCCGGGTAAATCTCTTCTGAACCTTCTCCGGGTAAATCTCCTCTGCACCTTCTCCGAGTAAATCACCTCTGCACGTTCTCCGGGTAAATCTCCTCTGCACCTTCTCCGGGTAAATCTCCTCTGCACCTTCTCCGAGTAAATCACCTCTGCACGTTCTCCGGGTAAATCTCCTCTGCACCTTCTCCGTGTAAATCTCCTCTACACCTTCTCCTTGTAAATCTCCTCTGCCCCTTCTCCAGAAAATCTCCTCTGCACCTTCTCCTTGTACATCTCCTCTGCCCCTTCACAAGGTAAATCTCCTCTGCACCGTCTCCGGCTAAATCTCCTCTGCACCTTCTCCGGGTAAATCTCCTCTGCACCTTCTCCGGGTAAATCTCCTCTGCAACTTCTCCAGGTAAATCTCCTCTGCACTTCTCCGGGTAAATCTCCTCTGCACCTTCTCCGGGTAAATCTCCTCTGCACCTTCTCCGGGTGAATCTCCTCTGCCCCTACTCCAGGTAAATCTCCTCTGCACCTTCTCCAGTGAAATCTCCTTTGCACCTTTTCCAGGTAACTCTCCTCTGCACCTTCTCCGAGTAAATCTCCTCTGCACCTTCTCCAAGTAAATCTCCTCTGCAGCTTCTCCAAGAAAATCTCCTCTGCACCTTCTCCAGGAAAATCTCCTCTGCCCCTTCTCCAGAAAATCTCCTCTGCACCTTCTCCACGTAAATCTCCTCTGCACCTTCTACGGGTAAATCTCCACTGCACCTTCTCCGTGTAAATCCCCTCTGCAGCACCTCCAGGTAAATCTCTTCTGCACCTTCTCCGGGTAAATCTCCACTGCACCTTCTCCGTGTAAATCTCCTCTGCACTTTCTCCAGGTAAATCTCCTCTGCACCTTCTCCGAATAAATCCCCTCTGCAGCACCTCCAGGTAAATCTCCTCTGCACCTTCTCCGGGTAATTCTCCTCTGCGCCTTCTCCCGGTATATCTCCACAGCACCTTCTCCTAGAAAATCTCCTCTGCACCTTCTCCGGGTAAATCTCCTCTGTACCTTCTCCGAGTAAATGTCCTCTGCACCTTCTCCGGGTAAATCTCCTCTGCACCTTCTCCGTGTAAATCCCCTCTGCACCTTCTCCGAGTAAATCTCCTCTGCACCTTCTCCGGGTAAATCTCCTCTGCCCCTTCTCCAGGTATACCTCCTCTGCACCTTCTCCAGGTAAATCTCCTCTGCATCATCTCCGGGTAAATCTCCTCTGTACCTTCGCCCAGGAAATCTCCTCTGCACCTTCTCCGGGTAAATCTCTTCTGAACCTTCTCCGGGTAAATCTCCTCTGCACCTTCTCCGAGTAAATCACCTCTGCACGTTCTCCGGGTAAATCTCCTCTGCACCTTCTCCGTGTAAATCTCCTCTACACCTTCTCCTTGTAAATCTCCTCTGCCCCTTCTCCAGAAAATCTCCTCTGCACCTTCTCCGGGTAAATCTCCTCTGCACCTTCTCCGGGTAAATCTCCTCTGCACCATCTCCTGGTAAATCTCCTCTGCACTTCTCCGGGTAAATCTCCTCTGCACCTTCTCCGGGTAAATCTCCTCTGCACCTTCTCCGGGTAAATCTCCTCTGCACCTTCTCCGGGTAAATCTCCTCTGCACCTTCTCCGGGTAAATCTCCTCTGCACCTTCTCCGGGTAAATCTCCTCTGCACCTTCTCCGGGTAAATCTCCTCTGCACCTTCTCCGGGTAAATCTCCTCTGCACCTTCTCCGGGTAAATCTCCTCTGCACCTTCTCCGGGTAAATCTCCTCTGCACCTTCTCCGGGTAAATCTCCTCTGCACCTTCTCCGGGTAAATCTCCTCTGCACCTTCTCCGGGTAAATCTCCTCTGCACCTTCTCCGGGTAAATCTCCTCTGCACCTTCTCCGGGTAAATCTCCTCTGCACCTTCTCCGGGTAAATCTCCTCTGCACCTTCTCCGGGTAAATCTCCTCTGCACCTTCTCCAGCGAAATCTCCTTTGCACCTTTTCCAGGTAACTCTCTTCTGAACCTTCTCCGGGTAAATCTCCTCTGCACCTTCTCCGGGTAAATCTCCTCTGCCCCTACTACAGGTAAATCTCCTCTGCACCTTCTCCAGCGAAATCTCCTTTGCACCTTTTCCAGGTAACTCTCTTCTGAACCTTCTCCGAGTAAATCTCCTCTGCACCTTCTCCGTGTAACTCTCCTCTGCACCTTCTCCAAGTAAATCTCCTCTGCACCTTCTCCAAGTCAATCTCCTCTGCACCTTCTCCGGGTAAATCTCCTCTGCACCTACTCAAGGTAAATCTCCACTGCACCTTCTCCGAGTAAATCTCCTCTGCACCTTTTCCAGGTAAATCTCCTCTGCACCTTCTCTGGGTAAATCTCCTCTGCACCTTCTCCAAGTAAATCTCCTCTGCAGCTTCTCCAAGTAAATCTCCTCTGCACCTTCTCCGGGTAAATCTCCTCTGCACCTTCTCCAGGTAAATCTCCTCTGTCCCTTCTCCGGGTAAATCTCCTCTGCACCTTCTCCGAGTAAATCTCCTCTGCACCTTCTCCGGGTAAATCTCCTCTGCACCTTCTCCAGGTAAATCTCCTCTGTCCCTTCTCCGGGTAAATCACCTCTGCACATTCTCCGGGTAAATCTCCTCTGCACCTGCTCCGTGTAAATCTCCTCTGCACCTTCTACAGGTAAATCTCCTCTGCACCTTCTCCAAGTAAATCGTCCCTGCCCCTTCTCCGGGTAAATCTCCTCTGCACCTGCTCCGTGTAAATCTCCTCTGCACCTTCTACAGGTAAATCTCCTCTGCACCTTCTCCAAGTAAATCGTCCCTGCCCCTTCTCCGAGTAAATCTCCTCTGCACCTTCTCCGGGTAAATCTCCTCTGCACCTTCTCCGGGTAAATCTCCTCTGCACCTTCTCCGAGTAAATCTCCTCTGCACCTTCTCCTTGTACATCTCCTCTGCCCCTTCACAAGGTAAATCTCCTCTGCACCGTCTCCGGCTAAATCTCCTCTGCACCTTCTCCGGGTAAATCTCCTCTGCACCTTCTCCGAGTAAATCTGCTCTGCACCTTCTCCGGGTAAATCTCCTCTGCACCTTCTCCGGGTAAATCTCCTCTGCAACTTCTCCAGGTAAATCTCCTCTGCAGCTTCTCCAAGAAAATCTCCTCTGCACCTTCTCCAGGAAAATCTCCTCTGCCCCTTCTCCAGAAAATCTCCTCTGCACCTTCTCCACGTAAAACTCCTCTGCACCTTCTACGGGTAAATCTCCACTGCACCTTCTCCGTGTGAATCCCCTCTGCAGCACCTCCAGGTAAATCTCCTCTGCACCTTCTCCGGGTAAATCTCCACTGCACCTTCTCCGTGTAAATCTCCTCTGCACTTTCTCCAGGTAAATCTCCTCTGCACCTTCTCCGAATAAATCCCCTCTGCAGCACCTCCAGGTAAATCTCCTCTGCACCTTCTCCGGGTAAATCTCCTCTGCACCTTCTCCCGGTATATCTCCACAGCACCTTCTCCTAGTAAATCTCCTCTGCACCTTCTCCGGGTAAATCTCCTGTGTACCTTCTCCGAGTAAATGTCCTCTGCACCTTCTCCGGGTAAATCTCCTCTGCACCTTCTCCGTGTAAATCCCCTCTGCACCTTCTCCGAGTAAATCTCCTCTGCACCTTCTCCGGGTAAATCTCCTCTGCCCCTTCTCCAGGTATACCTCCTCTGCACCTTCTCCAGGTAAATCTCCTCTGCATCATCTCCGGGTAAATCTCCTCTGTACCTTCTCCCAGGAAATCACCTCTGCACCTTCTCCTTGTAAATCACCTCTGCACCTTCTCCGGGTAAATCTCTTCTGAACCTTCTCCGGGTAAATCTCCTCTGCACCTTCTCCGAGTAAATCACCTCTGCACGTTCTCCGGGTAAATCTCCTCTGCACCTTCTCCGTGTAAATCTCCTCTACACCTTTTCCTTGTAAATCTCCTCTGCCCCTTCTCCAGAAAATCTCCTCTGCACCTTCTCCGGGTAAATCACCTCTGCACGTTCTCCGGGTAAATCTCCTCTGCACCTTCTCCGTGTAAATCTCCTCTACACCTTTTCCTTGTAAATCTCCTCTGCCCCTTCTCCAGAAAATCTCCTCTGCACCTTCTCCGGGTAAATCTCCTCTGCACCTTCACCGGGTGAATCTCCTCTGCACCATCTCCTGGTAAATCTCCTCTGCACTTCTCCGGGTAAATCTCCTCTGCACCTTCTCCGGGTAAATCTCCTCTGCACCTTCTCCAGCGAAATCTCCTTTGCACCTGTTCCAGGTAACTCTCCTCTGAACCTTCTCCGAGTAAATCTCCTCTGCACCTTCTCCGTGTAACTCTCCTCTGCACCTTCTCCAAGTAAATCTCCTCTGCACCTTCTCCAAGGCAATCTCCTCTGCACCTTCTCCGGGTAAATCTCCTCTGCACCTACTCAAGGTAAATCTCCACTGCACCTTCTCCGAGTAAATCTCCTCTGCACCTTTTCCAGGTAAATCTCCTCTGCACCTTCTCTGGGTAAATCTCCTCTGCACCTTCTCCAAGTAAATCTCCTCTGCAGCTTCTCCAAGTAAATCTCCTCTGCACCTTCTCCGGGTAAATCTCCTCTGCACCTTCTCCAGGTAAATCTCCTCTGTCCCTTCTCCGGGTAAATCTCCTCTGCACCTTCTCCGAGTGAATCTCCTCTGCACCTTCTCCGGGTAAATCTCCTCTGCACCTTCTCCAGGTAAATCTCCTCTGTCCCTTCTCCGGGTAAATCAGCTCTGCACATTCTCCGGGTAAATCTCCTCTGCACCTCCTACAGGTAAATCTCCTCTGCACCTTCTCCAAGTAAATCGTCCCTGCCCCTTCTCCGAGTAAATCTCCTCTGCACCTGCTCCGTGTAAATCTCCTCTGCACCTCCTACAGGTAAATCTCCTCTGCACCTTCTCCAAGTAAATCGTCCCTGCCCCTTCTCCGGGTAAATCTCCTCTGCACCTTCTCCGAGTAAATCTCCTCTGCACCTTCTCCAGGTAAATCTCCTCTGCACTTTCTCCAGGTAAATCTCCTCTGCACCTTCTCCGAGTAAATCTCCTCTGCAGCTTCTCCAGGTAAATCCCCTCTGCACCTTCTCCGGGTAAATCTCCTCTGCACCTTCTCCGAGCAAATCTCCTCTGCAGCTTCTTCATGTAAATCTCCTCTGCACCTTCTCCATGTAAATCTGCTCTGCACCTTCTCCAGGTAAATCTCCTCTGCACCTTCTCCGAGTAAATCTCCTCTGCAACTTTTCCAGGTAAATCTCCTCTGCACCTTCTCCGGGTAAATCTCCTCTGCACCTTCTCCGAGTAAATCTCCTCTGCAACTTCTCCAGGTAAATCTCCTCTGCACCTTATCCAGGTAAATCTCCTCTGCACCTTCTCCGAGTAAATCTCCTCTGCAACATCTCCAGGTAACTCTCCTCTGCACCTTCTCCAAGTAAATCTCCTCCGCAACTTCTCCAAGTAAATCTCCTCTGCACCTTCCCCGAGTAAATCTTCTCTGCAACTTCTCCGAGTAAATCTCCTCTGCACCTTCTCCGAGTAAATCTCCTCCGCACCTTCTCCGGGTAAATCTCCTCTGCACCTTCTCCGAGTAAATCTCCTCTGCACCTTCTCCGAGTATATCTCCTCTGCACCTTGTCCAGGTAAATCTCCTCGGCACCTTCTCCTGGTAAATCTCCTCTGCACCTTCTCCGAGTAAATCTCCTCTGCACCTTCTCCGGGTGAATCTCCTCAGTACCTTCTCCGGGTAAATCTCCTCTGCACCTTCTCCGAGTTAATCTCCTCAGCACCTTCTCCGAGTAAATCTCCTCTGCACCTTCTCCGGGTAAATCTCCTCTGCACCTTCTCCGGGTAAATCTCCTCTGCACCTTCCCCGAGTAAATCTCCTCTGCACCTTCTCCTTGTACATCTCCTCTGCCCCTTCTCCAGGTAAATCTCCTCTGCACCTTCTCCAGGTAAATCTCCTCTGCACCTTCTCCGAGTAAATCTCCTCTGCAACATCTCCAGGTAACTCTCCTCTGCACCTTCTCCAAGTAAATCTCCTCCGCACCTTCTCCAAGTAAATCTCCTCTGCACCTTCCCCGAGTAAATCTCCTCTGCACCTTCTCCGAGTAAATCTCCTCTGCACCTTCTCCGAGTAAATCTCCTCCTCACCTTCTCCGGGTAAATCTCCTCTGCACCTTCTCCGAGTAAATCTCCTCTGCACCTTCTCCGAGTATATCTCCTCTGCACCTTGTCCAGGTAAATCACCTCGGCACCTTCTCCTGGTAAATCTCCTCTGCACCTTCTCCGGGTAAATCTCCTCTGCACCTTCTCCGTGTAAATCTCCTCTACACCTTCTCCTTGTAAATCTCCTCTGCCCCTTCTCCAGAAAATCTCCTCTGCACCTTCTCCGGGTAAATCTCCTCTGCACCTTCTCCGGGTAAATCTAATCTGCACCTTCACCGGGTAAATCTCCTCTGCACCATCTCCTGGTAAATCTCCTCTGCACCTTCTCCGAGTAAATCTCCTCTGCACCTTCTCCGGGTGAATCTCCTCAGTACCTTCTCCGGGTAAATCTCCTCTGCACCTTCTCCGAGTTAATCTCCTCTGCACCTTCTCCGAGTAAATCTCCTCTGCACCTTCTCCGGGTAAATCTCCTCTGCACCTTCTCCGGGTAAATCTCCTCTGCACCTTCTCCGAGTAAATCTCCTCTGCACCTTCTCCTTGTACATCTCCTCTGCCCCTTCACAAGGTAAATCTCCTCTGCACCGTCTCCGGCTAAATCTCCTCTGCACCTTCTCCGGGTAAATCTCCTCTGCACCTTCTCCGGGTAAATCTCCTCTGCAACTTCTCCAGGTAAATCTCCTCTGCACTTCTCCGGGTAAATCTCCTCTGCACCTTCTCCGGGTAAATCTCCTCTGCACCTTCTCCGGGTAAATCTCCTCTGCCCCTACTCCAGGTAAATCTCCTCTGCACCTTCTCCAGTGAAATCTCCTCTGCACCTTTTCCAGGTAACTCTCCTCTGCACCTTCTCCAAGTAAATCTCCTCTGCAGCTTCTCCAAGAAAATCTCCTCTGCACCTTCTCCAGGAAAATCTCCTCTGCCCCTTCTCCAGAAAATCTCCTCTGCACCTTCTCCACGTAAATCTCCTCTGCACCTTCTACGGGTAAATCTCCACTGCACCTTCTCCGTGTAAATCCCCTCTGCAGCACCTCCAGGTAAATCTCCTCTGCACCTTCTCCGGGTAAATCTCCACTGCACCTTCCCCGAGTAAATCTTCTCTGCAACTTCTCCGAGTAAATCTCCTCTGCACCTTCTCCGAGTAAATCTCCTCCGCACCTTCTCCGGGTAAATCTCCTCTGCACCTTCTCCGAGTAAATCTCCTCTGCACCTTCTCCGAGTATATCTCCTCTGCACCTTGTCCAGGTAAATCTCCTCGGCACCTTCTCCTGGTAAATCTCCTCTGCACCTTCTCCGAGTAAATCTCCTCTGCACCTTCTCCGGGTGAATCTCCTCAGTACCTTCTCCGGGTAAATCTCCTCTGCACCTTCTCCGAGTTAATCTCCTCAGCACCTTCTCCGAGTAAATCTCCTCTGCACCTTCTCCGGGTAAATCTCCTCTGCACCTTCTCCGGGTAAATCTCCTCTGCACCTTCCCCGAGTAAATCTCCTCTGCACCTTCTCCTTGTACATCTCCTCTGCCCCTTCTCCAGGTAAATCTCCTCTGCACCTTCTCCAGGTAAATCTCCTCTGCACCTTCTCCGAGTAAATCTCCTCTGCAACATCTCCAGGTAACTCTCCTCTGCACCTTCTCCAAGTAAATCTCCTCCGCACCTTCTCCAAGTAAATCTCCTCTGCACCTTCCCCGAGTAAATCTCCTCTGCACCTTCTCCGAGTAAATCTCCTCTGCACCTTCTCCGAGTAAATCTCCTCCTCACCTTCTCCGGGTAAATCTCCTCTGCACCTTCTCCGAGTAAATCTCCTCTGCACCTTCTCCGAGTATATCTCCTCTGCACCTTGTCCAGGTAAATCACCTCGGCACCTTCTCCTGGTAAATCTCCTCTGCACCTTCTCCGGGTAAATCTCCTCTGCACCTTCTCCGTGTAAATCTCCTCTACACCTTCTCCAGAAAATCTCCTCTGCACCTTCTCCGGGTAAATCTCCTCTGCACCTTCTCCGGGTAAATCTAATCTGCACCTTCACCGGGTAAATCTCCTCTGCACCATCTCCTGGTAAATCTCCTCTGCACCTTCTCCGAGTAAATCTCCTCTGCACCTTCTCCGGGTGAATCTCCTCAGTACCTTCTCCGGGTAAATCTCCTCTGCACCTTCTCCGAGTTAATCTCCTCTGCACCTTCTCCGAGTAAATCTCCTCTGCACCTTCTCCGGGTAAATCTCCTCTGCACCTTCTCCGAGTAAATCTCCTCTGCACCTTCTCCTTGTACATCTCCTCTGCCCCTTCACAAGGTAAATCTCCTCTGCACCGTCTCCGGCTAAATCTCCTCTGCACCTTCTCCGGGTAAATCTCCTCTGCACCTTCTCCGGGTAAATCTCCTCTGCAACTTCTCCAGGTAAATCTCCTCTGCACTTCTCCGGGTAAATCTCCTCTGCACCTTCTCCGGGTAAATCTCCTCTGCACCTTCTCCGGGTAAATCTCCTCTGCCCCTACTCCAGGTAAATCTCCTCTGCACCTTCTCCAGTGAAATCTCCTCTGCACCTTTTCCAGGTAACTCTCCTCTGCACCTTCTCCGAGTAAATCTCCTCTGCACCTTCTCCAAGTAAATCTCCTCTGCAGCTTCTCCAAGAAAATCTCCTCTGCACCTTCTCCAGGAAAATCTCCTCTGCCCCTTCTCCAGAAAATCTCCTCTGCACCTTCTCCACGTAAATCTCCTCTGCACCTTCTACGGGTAAATCTCCACTGCACCTTCTCCGTGTAAATCCCCTCTGCAGCACCTCCAGGTAAATCTCCTCTGCACCTTCTCCGGGTAAATCTCCACTGCACCTTCTCCGTGTAAATCTCCTCTGCACTTTCTCCAGGTAAATCTCCTCTGCACCTTCTCCGAATAAATCCCCTCTGCAGCACCTCCAGGTAAATCTCCTCTGCACCTTCTCCGGGTAAATCTCCACTGCACCTTCTCCGTGTAAATCTCCACAGCACCTTCTCCTAGTAAATCTCCTCTGCACCTTCTCCGGGTAAATCTCCTCTGTACCTTCTCCGAGTAAATGTCCTCTGCACCTTCTCCGGGTAAATCTCCTCTGCACCTTCTCCGAGTAAATCCCCTCTGCACCTTCTCCGAGTAAATCCCCTCTGCACCTTCTCCGAGTAAATCTCCTCTGCACCTTCTCCGGGTAAATCTCCTCTGCCCCTTCTCCGGGTAAATCTCCTCTGTACCTTCTCCGGGTAAATCTCCTCTGTACCTTCTCCGTGTAAATCCCCTCTGCACCTTCTCCGAGTAAATCCCCTCTGCACCTTCTCCGAGTAAATCTCCTCTGCACCTTCTCCGGGTAAATCTCCTCTGCCCCTTCTCCAGGTATACCTCCTCTGCACCTTCTCCAGGTAAATCTCCTCTGCATCATCTCCGGGTAAATCTCCTCTGTACCTTCTCCCAGGAAATCACCTCTGCACCTTCTCCTTGTAAATCACCTCTGCACCTTCTCCGGGTAAATCTCTTCTGAACCTTCTCCGGGTAAATCTCCTCTGCACCTTCTCCGAGTAAATCACCTCTGCACGTTCTCCGGGTAAATCTCCTCTGCACCTTCTCCGTGTAAATCTCCTCTACACCTTCTCCTTGTAAATCTCCTCTGCCCCTTCTCCAGAAAATCTCCTCTGCACCTTCTCCTGGTAAATCTCCTCTGCACCTTCTCCGAGTAAATCTCCTCTGCACCTTCTCCGGGTGAATCTCCTCAGTACCTTCTCCGGGTAAATCTCCTCTGCACCTTCTCCGAGTTAATCTCCTCTGCACCTTCTCCTTGTACATCTCCTCTGCCCCTTCACAAGGTAAATCTCCTCTGCACCGTCTCCGGCTAAATCTCCTCTGCACCTTCTCCGGGTAAATCTCCTCTGCACCTTCTCCGGGTATATCTCCTCTGCAACTTCTCCAGGTAAATCTCCTCTGCACTTCTCCGGGTAAATCTCCTCTGCACCTTCTCCGGGTAAATCTCCTCTGCACCTTCTCCGGGTAAATCTCCTCTGCCCCTACTCCAGGTAAATCTCCTCTGCACCTTCTCCAGTGAAATCTCCTTTGCACCTTTTCCAGGTAACTCTCCTCTGCACCTTCTCCGAGTAAATCTCCTCTGCACCTTCTCCAAGTAAATCTCCTCTGCAGCTTCTCCAAGAAAATCTCCTCTGCCCCTTCTCCAGAAAATCTCCTCTGCACCTTCTCCACGTAAATCTCCTCTGCACCTTCTACGGGTAAATCTCCACTGCACCTTCTCCGTGTAAATCCCCTCTGCAGCACCTCCAGGTAAATCTCCTCTGCACCTTCTCCGGGTAAATCTCCACTGCACCGTCTCCGGGTAAATCTCCTCTGCACCTTCTCCAGGTAAATCTCCTCTGCACCTTCTCCGGGTAAATCTCCTCTGCACCTTCTCCGTGTAAATCTCCTCTGCACTTTCTCCAGGTAAATCTCCTCTGCACCTTCTCCGAATAAATCCCCTCTGCAGCACCTCCAGGTAAATCTCCTCTGCACCTTCTCCGGGTAAATCTCCTCTGCGCCTCTCCCGGTATATCTCCACAGCACCTTCTCCTAGTAAATCTCCTCTGCACCTTCTCCGGGTAAATCTCCTCTGTACCTTCTCCGAGTAAATGTCCTCTGCACCTTCTCCGGGTAAATCTCCTCTGCACCTTCTCCGTGTAAATCCCCTCTGCACCTTCTCCGAGTAAATCTCCTCTGCACCTTCTCCGGGTAAATCTCCTCTGCCCCTTCTCCAGGTATACCTCCTCTGCACCTTCTCCAGGTAAATCTCCTCTGCATCATCTCCGGGTAAATCTCCTCTGTACCTTCTCCCAGGAAATCACCTCTGCACCTTCTCCTTGTAAATCACCTCTGCACCTTCTCCGGGTAAATCTCTTCTGAACCTTCTCCGGGTAAATCTCCTCTGCACCTTCTCCGAGTAAATCACCTCTGCACGTTCTCCGGGTAAATCTAATCTGCACCTTCTCCGAGTAAATCTCCTCTGCACCTTCTCCGGGTGAATCTCCTCAGTACCTTCTCCGGGTAAATCTCCTCTGCACCTTCTCCGAGTTAATCTCCTCTGCACCTTCTCCGAGTAAATCTCCTCTGCACCTTCTCCGGGTAAATCTCCTCTGCACCTTCTCCGGGTAAATCTCCTCTGCACCTTCTCCGAGTAAATCTCCTCTGCACCTTCTCCTTGTACATCTCCTCTGCCCCTTCACAAGGTAAATCTCCTCTGCACCGTCTCCGGCTAAATCTCCTCTGCACCTTCTCCGGGTAAATCTCCTCTGCACCTTCTCCGGGTAAATCTCCTCTGCAACTTCTCCAGGTAAATCTCCTCTGCACTTCTCCGGGTAAATCTCCTCTGCACCTTCTCCGGGTAAATCTCCTCTGCCCCTACTCCAGGTAAATCTCCTCTGCACCTTCTCCAGTGAAATCTCCTCTGCACCTTCTCCGGGTAAATCTCCTCTGCACCTTCTCCGAGTAAATCTCCTCTGCACCTTCTCCAAGTAAATCTCCTCTGCACCTTCTCCAGGAAAATCTCCTCTGCCCCTTCTCCAGAAAATCTCCTCTGCACCTTCTCCACGTAAATCTCCTCTGCACCTTCTACGGGTAAATCTCCACTGCACCTTCTCCGTGTAAATCCCCTCTGCAGCACCTCCAGGTAAATCTCCTCTGCACCTTCTCCGGGTAAATCTCCACTGCACCTTCTCCGAGTAAATCTCCTCTGCACCTTCTCCGGGTGAATCTCCTCAGTACCTTCTCCGGGTAAATCTCCTCTGCACCTTCTCCGAGTTAATCTCCTCTGCACCTTCTCCGAGTAAATCTCCTCTGCACCTTCTCCGGGTAAATCTCCTCTGCACCTTCTCCGGGTAAATCTCCTCTGCACCTTCTCCGAGTAAATCTCCTCTGCACCTTCTCCTTGTACATCTCCTCTGCCCCTTCACAAGGTAAATCTCCTCTGCACCGTCTCCGGCTAAATCTCCTCTGCACCTTCTCCGGGTAAATCTCCTCTGCACCTTCTCCGGGTAAATCTCCTCTGCAACTTCTCCAGGTAAATCTCCTCTGCACTTCTCCGGGTAAATCTCCTCTGCACCTTCTCCGGGTAAATCTCCTCTGCACCTTCTCCAGGTAAATCTCCTCTGCACCTTCTCCAGGTAAATCTCCTCTGCCCCTACTCCAGGTAAATCTCCTCTGCACCTTCTCCGGGTAAATCTTCTCTGCACCTTCTCCGGGTAAATCTCCTCTGCCCCTACTCCAGGTAAATCTCCTCTGCACCTTCTCCAGTGAAATCTCCTTTGCACCTTTTCCAGGTAACTCTCCTCTGCACCTTCTCCGAGTAAATCTCCTCTGCACCTTCTCCAAGTAAATCTCCTCTGCAGCTTCTCCAAGAAAATCTCCTCTGCACCTTCTCCAGGAAAATCTCCTCTGCCCCTTCTCCAGAAAATCTCCTCTGCACCTTCTCCACGTAAATCTCCTCTGCACCTTCTACGGGTAAATCTCCACTGCACCTTCTCCGTGTAAATCCCCTCTGCAGCACCTCCAGGTAAATCTCCTCTGCACCTTCTCCGGGTAAATCTCCACTGCACCTTCTCCGTGTAAATCTCCTCTGCACTTTCTCCAGGTAAATCTCCTCTGCACCTTCTCCGAATAAATCCCCTCTGCAGCACCTCCAGGTAAATCTCCTCTGCACCTTCTCCGGGTAAATCTCCTCTGCACCTCTCCCGGTATATCTCCACAGCACCTTCTCCGAGTAAATGTCCTCTGCACCTTCTCCGGGTAAATCTCCTCTGCACCTTCTCCGTGTAAATCCCCTCTGCACCTTCTCCGAGTAAATCCCCTCTGCACCTTCTCCGAGTAAATCTCCTCTGCACCTTCTCCGGGTAAATCTCCTCTGCCCCTTCTCCAGGTATACCTCCTCTGCACCTTCTCCAGGTAAATCTCCTCTGCATCATCTCCGGGTAAATCTCCTCTGTACCTTCTCCCAGGAAATCACCTCTGCACCTTCTCCTTGTAAATCACCTCTGCACCTTCTCCGGGTAAATCTCTTCTGAACCTTCTCCGGGTAAATCTCCTCTGCACCTTCTCCGAGTAAATCACCTCTGCACGTTCTCCGGGTAAATCTCCTCTGCACCTTCTCCGTGTAAATCTCCTCTACACCTTCTCCTTGTAAATCTCCTCTGCCCCTTCTCCAGAAAATCTCCTCTGCACCTTCTCCGGGTAAATCTCCTCTGCACCTTCTCCGGGTAAATCTCCTCTGCACCTTCACCGGGTAAATCTCCTCTGCACCTTCTTCGAGTAAATCTCCTCTGCACCTTCTCCGGGTGAATCTCCTCAGTACCTTCTCCGGGTAAATCTCCTCTGCACCTTCTCCGAGTTAATCTCCTCTGCACCTTCTCCGAGTAAATCTCCTCTGCACCTTCTCCGGGTAAATCTCCTCTGCACCTTCTCCGGGTAAATCTCCTCTGCACCTTCTCCGAGTAAATCTCCTCTGCACCTTCTCCTTGTACATCTCCTCTGCCCCTTCACAAGGTAAATCTCCTCTGCACCGTCTCCGGCTAAATCTCCTCTGCACCTTCTCCGGGTAAATCTCCTCTGCACCTTCTCCGGGTAAATCTCCTCTGCAACTTCTCCAGGTAAATCTCCTCTGCACTTCTCCGGGTAAATCTCCTCTGCACCTTCTCCGGGTAAATCTCCTCTGCACCTTCTCCGGGTAAATCTCCTCTGCCCCTACTCCAGGTAAATCTCCTCTGCACCTTCTCCAGTGAAATCTCCTTTGCACCTTTTCCAGGTAACTCTCCTCTGCACCTTCTCCGAGTAAATCTCCTCTGCACCTTCTCCAAGTAAATCTCCTCTGCAGCTTCTCCAGGAAAATCTCCTCTGCCCCTTCTCCAGAAAATCTCCTCTGCACCTTCTCCACGTAAATCTCCACTGCACCTTCTCCGTGTAAATCCCCTCTGCAGCACCTCCAGGTAAATCTCCTCTGCACCTTCTCCGGGTAAATCTCCACTGCACCTTCTCCGTGTAAATCTCCTCTGCACTTTCTCCAGGTAAATCTCCTCTGCACCTTCTCCGAATGAATCCCCTCTGCAGCACCTCCAGGTAAATCTCCTCTGCACCTTCTCCGGGTAAATCTCCTCTGCACCTTCTCCCGGCATATCTCCACAGCACCTTCTCCTAGTAAATCTCCTCTGCACCTTCTCCGAGTAAATGTCCTCTGCACCTTCTCCGGGTAAATCTCCTCTGCACCTTCTCCGTGTAAATCCCCTCTGCACCTTCTCCGAGTAAATCTCCTCTGCACCTTCTCCGGGTAAATCTCCTCTGCCCCTTCTCCAGGTATACCTCCTCTGCACCTTCTCCAGGTAAATCTCCTCTGCATCATCTCCGGGTAAATCTCCTCTGTACCTTCTCCCAGGAAATCACCTCTGCACCTTCTCCTTGTAAATCACCTCTGCACCTTCTCCGGGTAAATCTCTTCTGAACCTTCTACAGGTAAATCTCCTCTGCACCTTCTCCGTGTAAATCTCCTCTACACCTTCTCCTTGTAAATCTCCTCTGCCCCTTCTCCAGAAAATCTCCTCTGCACCTTCTCCGGGTAAATCACCTCTGCACGTTCTCCGGGTAAATCTCCTCTGCACCTTCTCCGTGTAAATCTCCTCTACACCTTCTCCTTGTAAATCTCCTCTGCCCCTTCTCCAGAAAATCTCCTCTGCACCTTCTCCGGGTAAATCTCTTCTGAACCTTCTCCGGGTAAATCTCCTCTGCACCTTCTCCGTGTAAATCTCCTCTACACCTTCTCCTTGTAAATCTCCTCTGCCCCTTCTCCAGAAAATCTCCTCTGCACCTTCACCGGGTAAATCTCCTCTGCAGCACCTCCAGGTAAATCTCCTCTGCACCTTCTCCGGGTAAATCTCCACTGCACCTTCTCCGGGTAAATCTCCACTGCACCTTCTCCGTGTAAATCTCCTCTGCACTTTCTCCAGGTAAATCTCCTCTGCACCTTCTCCGAATAAATCCCCTCTGCAGCACCTGCAGGTAAATCTCCTCTGCACCTTCTCCTAGTAAATCTCCTCTGTACCTTCTCCGAGTAAATGTCCTCTGCACCTTCTCCGGGTAAATCTCCTCTGTACCTTCTCCGAGTAAATGTCCTCTGCACCTTCTCCGGGTAAATCTCCTCTGCACCTTCTCCGTGTAAATCCCCTCTGCACCTTCTCCGAGTAAATCCCCTCTGCACCTTCTCCGAGTAAATCTCCTCTGCACCTTCTCCGGGTAAATCTCCTCTGCCCCTTCTCCAGGTATACCTCCTCTGCACCTTCTCCAGGTAAATCTCCTCTGCATCATCTCCGGGTAAATCTCCTCTGTACCTTCTCCCAGGAAATCACCTCTGCACCTTCTCCTTGTAAATCACCTCTGCACCTTCTCCGGGTAAATCTCTTCTGAACCTTCTCCGGGTAAATCTCCTCTGCACCTTCTCCGAGTAAATCACCTCTGCACGTTCTCCGGGTAAATCTCCTCTGCACCTTCTCCGTGTAAATCTCCTCTACACCTTCTCCTTGTAAATCTCCTCTGCCCCTTCTCCAGAAAATCTCCTCTACACCTTCTCCTTGTAAATCTCCTCTGCCCCTTCTCCAGAAAATCTCCTCTGCACCTTCTCCGGGTGAATCTCCTCTGCACCTTCTCCGAGTAAATCTCCTCTGCCCCTTCTCCAGAAAATCTCCTCTGCACCTTCTCCGGGTGAATCTCCTCAGTACCTTCTCCGGGTAAATCTCCTCTGCACCTTCTCCGAGTAAATCTCCTCTGCACCTTCTCCGGGTAAATCTCCTCTGCCCCTACTCCAGGTAAATCTCCTCTGCACCTTCTCCAGCGAAATCTCCTTTGCACCTTTTCCAGGTAACTCTCCTCTGAACCTTCTCCGAGTAAATCTCCTCTGCACCTTCTCCGTGTAACTCTCCTCTGCACCTTCTCCGAGTAAATCTCCTCTGCACCTTCTCCGAGTAAATCTCCTCTGCACCTTTTCCAGGTAAATCTCCTCTGCACCTTCTCTGGGTAAATCTCCTCTGCACCTTCTCCAAGTAAATCTCCTCTGCAGCTTCTCCAAGTAAATCTCCTCTGCACCTTCTCCGGGTAAATCTCCTCTGCACCTTCTCCGGGTAAATCTCCTCTGCACCTTCTCCGAGTAAATCTCCTCTGCACCTTCTCCGGGTAAATCTCCTCTGCACCTTCTCCAGGTAAATCTCCTCTGTCCCTTCTCCGGGTAAATCACCTCTGCACATTCTCCGGGTAAATCTCCTCTGCACCTGCTCCGTGTAAATCTCCTCTGCACCTTCTACAGGTAAATCTCCTCTGCACCTTCTCCAAGTAAATCGTCCCTGCCCCTTCTCCGGGTTAATCTCCTCTGCACCTTCTCCGAGTAAATCTCCTCTGCACCTTCTCCAGGTAAATCTGCTCTGCACCTTCTCCAGGTAAATCTCCTCTGCACCTTCTCCGAGTAAATCTCCTCTGCAACTTTTCCAGGTAAATCTCCTCTGCACCTTCTCCGGGTAAATCTCCTCTGCACCTTCTCCGAGTAAATCTCCTCTGCAACTTCTCCAGGTAAATCTCCTCTGCACCTTCTCCAGGTAAATCTCCTCTGCACCTTCTCCGAGTAAATCTCCTCTGCAACATCTCCAGGTAACTCTCCTCTGCACGTTCTCCAAGTAAATCTCCTCCGCAACTTCTCCAAGTAAATCTCCTCTGCACCTTCCCCGAGTAAATCTCCTCTGCACCTTCTCCGAGTAAATCTCCTCCGCACCTTCTCCGGGTAAATCTCCTCTGCACCTTCTCCGAGTAAATCTCCTCTGCACCTTCTCCGAGTATATCTCCTCTGCACCTTGTCCAGGTAAATCTCCTCGGCACCTTCTCCTGGTAAATCTCCTCTGCACCTTCTCCGAGTAAATCTCCTCTGCACCTTCTCCGGGTGAATCTCCTCAGTACCTTCTCCGGGTAAATCTCCTCTGCACCTTCTCCGAGTTAATCTCCTCTGCACCTTCTCCGAGTAAATCTCCTCTGCACCTTCTCCGGGTAAATCTCCTCTGCACCTTCTCCGGGTAAATCTCCTCTGCACCTTCTCCGAGTAAATCTCCTCTGCACCTTCTCCTTGTACATCTCCTCTGCCCCTTCTCCAGGTAAATCTCCTCTGCACCGTCTCCGGGTAAATCTCCTCTGCACCTTCTCCGGGTAAATCTCCTCTGCACCTTCTCCGGGTAAACCTCCTCTGCAACTTCTCCAGGTAAATCTCCTCTGCACTTCTCCGGGTAAATCTCCTCTGCACCTTTTCCGGGTAAATCTCCTCTGCACCTTCTCCAGTGAAATCTCCTTTGCACCTTTTCCAGGTAACTCTCCTCTGCACCTTCTCCGAGTAAATCTCCTCTGCCCCTTCTCCAAGTAAATCTCCTCTGCAGCTTCTCCAAGAAAATCTCCTCTGCACCTTCTCCAGGAAAATCTCCTCTGCCCCTTCTCCGAGTAAATCTCCACTGCACCTTCTCCAGGTAAATCTCCTCTGCACCTTCTCCGGGTAATTCTCCTCTGCACCTTCTCCGGGTAAATCTCCTCTGCACCTTCTCCGGGTAAATCTCCTCTGCCCCTACTCCAGGTAAACCTCCTCTGCACCTTCTCCAGTGAAATCTCCTTTGCACCTTTTCCAGGTAACTCTCCTCTGCACCTTCTCCGAGTAAATCTCCTCTGCACCTTCTCCAAGTAAATCTCCTCTGCAGCTTCTCCAAGAAAATCTCCTCTGCACCTTCTCCAGGTAAATCTCCTCTGCACCTTCTCCGGGTAATTCTCCTCTGCACCTTCTCCGTGTAAATCTCCTCTGCACCTTCTCCAGGTAAATCTCCTCTGCACCTTCTCCGAGTAAATCTCCTCTGTCCCTTCTCCGGGTAAATCTCCTCTGCAACTTCTCCAGGTAAATCTCCTCTGCACCTTCTCCAGGTAAATCTCCTCTGCACCTTCTCCGGGTAATTCTCCTCTGCACCTTCTCCGTGTAAATCTCCTCTGCACCTTCTCCAGGAAAATCTCCTCTGCCCCTTCTCCGAGTAAATCTCCTCTGCACCTTCTCCAGGTAAATCTCCTCTGCACCTTCTCCGGGTAATTCTCCTCTGCACCTTCTCCGTGTAAATCTCCTCTGCACCTTCTCCAGGTAAATCTCCTCTGCACCTTCTCCGAGTAAATCTCCTCTGTCCCTTCTCCGGGTAAATCTCCTCTGCAACTTCTCCGAGTAAATCGCCTCTGCACCTTCTCCAGGTAAATCTCCTCTGCACCTTCTCCGAGTAAATCTCCTCTGTCCCTTCTCCGGGTAAATCTCCTCTGCAACTTCTCCGAGTAAATCGCCTCTGCACCTTCTACAGGTAAATCTCCTCTGCACCTTCTCCGGGTAAATCTCCTCTGCACCTTCTCCGTGTAAATCTCCTCTGCACCTTCTTCGTGTAAATGTCCTCAGCACCTTCTCCAGCTGAATCTCCTCTGCACCTTCTCCGAGTAAATCTCCTCTGCAGCTTCTTCATGTAAATCTCCTCTGCACCTTCTCCGTGAAAAATCTCCTCTGCACCTTCTCCAGGTAAATCTCCTCTCCATCATCTCCGGGTAAATCTCCTCTGTACCTTCTCCCAGGAAATCACATCTGCACCTTCTCCCAGTAAATCACCTCTGCACCTTCTCCGGGTAAATCTCTTCTGAACGTTCTCCGGGTAAATCTCCTCTGCACCTTCTCCGAGTAAATCACCTCTGCACCTTCTCCGTGTAAATCTCCTCCACACCTTCTCCTTGTAAATCTCATCTGCCCCTTCTCCAGAAAATCTCCTCTGCACCTTCTCCGGGTAAATCTCCTCTGCACCTTCTCTGGGTAAATCTAATCTGCACCTTCTCCGGGTAAATCTCCTCTGCACCATCTCCTGGTAAATCTCCTCTGCACTTCTCCAGG
The DNA here is from genome assembly GCF_047496885.1 of Scyliorhinus torazame. Lineage (NCBI taxonomy): Eukaryota > Metazoa > Chordata > Chondrichthyes > Carcharhiniformes > Scyliorhinidae > Scyliorhinus > Scyliorhinus torazame. Next base: position 266,242,106 of record NC_092715.1, on the reverse strand, counting down.
TAAATCTCCTCTGCACCTTCTCCAGCGAAATCTCCTTTGCACCTTTTCCAGGTAACTCTCCTCTGAACCTTCTCCGAGTAAATCTCCTCTGCACCTTCTCCGTGTAACACTCCTCTGCACCTTCTCTAAGTAAATCTCCTCTGCACCTTCTCCAAGTCAATCTCCTCTGCACCTTCTCCGGGTAAATCTCCTCTGCACCTACTCAAGGTAAATCTCCACTGCACCTTCTCCGAGTAAATCTCCTCTGCACCTTTTCCAGGTAAATTTCCTCTGCACCTTCTCTGGGTAAATCTCCTCTGCACCTTCTCCAGGTAAATCTCCTCTGCACCTTCTCCGAGTAAATCTCCTCTGCACCTTCTCCAGGTAAATCTCCTCTGCACCTTCTCCGAGTAAATCTCCTCTGCACCTTCTCCAGGTAAATCTCCTCTGCACCTTCTCCGAGTAAATCTCCTCTGCACCTTCTCCGGGTAAATCTCCTCTGCACATTCTCCAGGTAAATCTCCTCTGTCCCTTCTCCGGGTAAATCACCTCTGCACATTCTCCGGGTAAATCTCCTCTGCACCTGCTCCGTATAAATCTCCTCTGCACCTTCTCCAAGTAAATCGTCTCTGCCCCTTCTCCGGGTAAATCTCCTCTGCACCTTCTCCGAGTAAATCTCCTCTGCACCTTCTCCAGGTAAATCTCCTCTGCACTTTCTCCAGGTAAATCTCCTCTGCACCTTCTCCGAGTAAATCTCCTCTGCAGCTTCTCCAGGTAAATCCCCTCTGCACCTTCTCCGGGTAAATCTCCTCTGCACCTTCTCCGAGCAAATCTCCTCTGCAGCTTCTTCATGTAAATCTCCTCTACACCTTCTCCATGTAAATCTCCTCTGCACCTTCTCCAGGTAAATCTCCTCTGCACCTTCTCCGAGTAAATCTCCTCTGCAACATTTCCAGGTAAATCTCCTCTGCACCTTCTCCGAGTAAATCTCCTCTGCAACTTCTCCAGGTAAATCTCCTCTGCACCTTCTCCGAGTAAATCTCCTCTGCAACATTTCCAGGTAACTCTCCTCTGCACCTTCTCCAAGTAAATCTCCTCTGCACCTTCTCCAAGTCAATCTCCTCTGCACCTTCTCCGGGTAAATCTCCTCTGCACCTACTCAAGGTAAATCTCCACTGCACCTTCTCCGAGTAAATCTCCTCTGCACCTTTTCCAGGTAAATCTCCTCTGCACCTTCTCCGAGTAAATCTCCTCTGCGACTTCTCCAGGTAAATCTCCTCTGCACCTTCTCCGAGTAAATCTCCTCTGCAACATTTCCAGGTAACTCTCCTCTGCACCTTCTCCAAGTAAATCTCCTCTGCACCTTCTCCAAGTCAATCTCCTCTGCACCTTCTCCGGGTAAATCTCCTCTGCACCTTCTCTGGGTAAATCTCCTCTGCACCTTCTCCAAGTAAATCTCCTCTGCACCTTCTCCAAGTAAATCTCCTCTGCACCTTCTCCGGGTAAATCTCCTCTGCACCTTCTCCGGGTAAATCTCCTCTGCACCTTCTCCAGGTAAATCTCCTCTGTTCCTTCTCCGGGTAAATCTCCTCTGCACCTTCTCCGAGTAAATCTCCTCTGCACCTTCTCCGGGTAAATCTCCTCTGCACCTTCTCCAGGTAAATCTCCTCTGTCCCTTCTCCGGGTAAATCACCTCTGCACATTCTCCGGGTAAATCTCCTCTGCACCTGCTCCGTGTAAATCTCCTCTGCACCTTCTGCAGGTAAATCTCCTCTGCACCTTCTCCAAGTAAATCGTCCCTGCCCCTTCTCCGGGTTAATCTCCTCTGCACCTTCTCCGAGTAAATCTCCTCTGCACCTTCTCCAGGTAAATCTCCTCTGCACTTTCTCCAGGTAAATCTCCTCTGCACCTTCTCCGAGTAAATCTCCTCTGCAGCTTCTCCAGGTAAATCCCCTCTGCACCTTCTCCGGGTAAATCTCCTCTGCACCTTCTCCGAGCAAATCTCCTCTGCAGCTTCTTCATGTAAATCTCCTCTGCACCTTCTCCATGTAAATCTGCTCTGCACCTTCTCCAGGTAAATCTCCTCTGCACCTTCTCCGAGTAAATCTCCTCTGCAACTTTTCCAGGTAAATCTCCTCTGCACCTTCTCCGGGTAAATCTCCTCTGCACCTTCTCCGAGTAAATCTCCTCTGCAACTTCTCCAGGTAAATCTCCTCTGCACCTTCTCCAGGTAAATCTCCTCTGCACCTTCTCCGAGTAAATCTCCTCTGCAACATCTCCAGGTAACTCTCCTCTGCACCTTCTCCAAGTAAATCTCCTCCGCAACTTCTCCAAGTAAATCTCCTCTGCACCTTCCCCGAGTAAATCTCCTCTGCACCTTCTCCGAGTAAATCTCCTCTGCACCTTCTCCGAGTAAATCTCCTCCGCACCTTCTCCGGGTAAATCTCCTCTGCACCTTCTCCGAGTAAATCGCCTCTGCACCTTCTCCAGGTAAATCTCCTCTGCACCTTCTCCGAGTAAATCTCCTCTGTCCCTTCTCCGGGTAAATCTCCTCTGCAACTTCTCCGAGTAAATCTCCTCTGCACCTTCTCCGGGTGAATCTCCTCAGTACCTTCTCCGGGTAAATCTCCTCTGCACCTTCTCCGAGTTAATCTCCTCTGCACCTTCTCCGAGTAAATCTCCTCTGCACCTTCTCCGGGTAAATCTCCTCTGCACCTTCTCCGGGTAAATCTCCTCTGCACCTTCTCCGAGTAAATCTCCTCTGCACCTTCTCCTTGTACATCTCCTCTGCACCGTCTCCGGGTAAATCTCCTCTGCACCTTCTCCGGGTAAATCTCCTCTGCACCTTCTCCGGGTAAACCTCCTCTGCAACTTCTCCAGGTAAATCTCCTCTGCACTTCTCCGGGTAAATCTCCTCTGCACCTTTTCCGGGTAAATCTCCTCTGCACCTTCTCCAGTGAAATCTCCTTTGCACCTTTTCCAGGTAACTCTCCTCTTCACCTTCTCCGAGTAAATCTCCTCTGCCCCTTCTCCAAGTAAATCTCCTCTGCAGCTTCTCCAAGAAAATCTCCTCTGCACCTTCTCCAGGAAAATCTCCTCTGCCCCTTCTCCGAGTAAATCTCCTCTGCACCTTCTCCAGGTAAATCTCCTCTGCACCTTCTCCGGGTAATTCTCCTCTGCACCTTCTCCGGGTAAATCTCCTCTGCACCTTCTCCGGGTAAATCTCCTCTGCCCCTAGTCCAGGTAAACCTCCTCTGCACCTTCTCCAGTGAAATCTCCTTTGCACCTTTTCCAGGTAACTCTCCTCTGCACCTTCTCCGAGTAAATCTCCTCTGCACCTTCTCCAAGTAAATCTCCTCTGCAGCTTCTCCAAGAAAATCTCCTCTGCACCTTCTCCAGGAAAATCTCCTCTGCCCCTTCTCCGAGTAAATCTCCTCTGCACCTTCACCAGGTAAATCTCCTCTGCACCTTCTCCGGGTAATTCTCCTCTGCACCTTCTCCGTGTAAATCTCCTCTGCACCTTCTCCAGGTAAATCTCCTCTGCACCTTCTCCGAGAAAATCTCCTCTGTCCCTTCTCCGGGTAAATCTCCTCTGCAACTTCTCCGAGTAAATCGCCTCTGCACCTTCTACAGGTAAATCTCCTCTGCACCTTCTCCGGGTAAATCTCCTCTGCACCTTCTCCGTGTAAATCTCCTCTGCACCTTCTTCGTGTAAATGTCCTCAGCACCTTCTCCAGCTGAATCTCCTCTGCACCTTCTCCGAGTAAATCTCCTCTGCAGCTTCTTCATGTAAATCTCCTCTGCACCTTCTCCGTGAAAAATCTCCTCTGCACCTTCTCCAGGTAAATCTCCTCTCCATCATCTCCGGGTAAATCTCCTCTGTACCTTCTCCCAGGAAATCACCTCTGCACCTTCTCCCAGTAAATCACCTCTGCACCGTCTCCGGGTAAATCTCCTCTGCACCTTCTCCGAGTAAATCACCTCTGCACCTTCTCCGGGTAAATCTCCTCTGCACCTTCTCCGTGTAAATCTCCTCTACACCTTCTCCTTGTAAATCTCATCTGCCCCTTCTCCAGAAAATCTCCTCTGCACCTTCTCCGGGTAAATCTCCTCTGCACCTTCTCTGGGTAAATCTAATCTGCACCTTCTCCGGGTAAATCTCCTCTGCACTTCTCCGGGTAAATCTCCTCTGCACCTTCTCCGGGTAAATCTCCTCTGCCCCTACTCCAGGTAAATCTCCTCTGCACCTTCTCCAGCGAAATCTCCTTTGCACCTTTTCCAGGTAACTCTCCTCTGAACCTTCTCCGAGTAAATCTCCTCTGCACCTTCTCCGTGTAACACTCCTCTGCACCTTCTCCAAGTAAATCTCCTCTGCACCTTCTCCAAGTCAATCTCCTCTGCACCTTCTCCGGGTAAATCTCCTCTGCACCTACTCAAGGTAAATCTCCACTGCACCTTCTCCGAGTAAATCTCCTCTGCACCTTTTCCAGGTAAATTTCCTCTGCACCTTCTCTGGGTAAATCTCCTCTGCACCTTCTCCAAGTAAATCTCCTCTGCAGCTTCTCCAAGTAAATCTCCTCTGCACCTTCTCCGCGTAAATCTCCTCTGCACCTTCTCCAGGTAAATCTCCTCTGCACCTTCTCCGAGTAAATCTCCTCTGCACCTTCTCCGGGTAAATCTCCTCTGCACATTCTCCAGGTAAATCTCCTCTGTCCCTTCTCCGGGTAAATCACCTCTGCACATTCTCCGGGTAAATCTCCTCTGCACCTGCTCCGTATAAATCTCCTCTGCACCTTCTCCAGGTAAATCTCCTCTGCACCTTCTCCAAGTAAATCGTCTCTGCCCCTTCTCCGGGTAAATCTCCTCTGCACCTTCTCCGGGTAAATCGCCTCTGCACCTTCTCCGAGTAAATCTCCTCTGCACCTTCTCCTTGTAAATCTCCTCTGCCCCTTCTCCAGGTAAATCTCCTCTGCACCTTCTCCGGGTAAATCTCCTCTGCACCTTCTCCGGGTAAATCTCCTCTGCACTTTCTCCAGGTAAATCTCCTCTGCAGCTTCTCCAGGTAAATCCCCTCTGCACCTTCTCCGGGTAAATCTCCTCTGCACCTTCGCCGAGCAAATCTCCTCTGCAGCTTCTTCATGTAAATCTCCTCTGCACCTTCTCCATGTAAATCTCCTCTGCACCTTCTCCAGGTAAATCTCCTCTGCACCTTCTCCGAGTAAATCTCCTCTGCACCTTCTCCGAGTAAATCTCCTCTGCAACTTCTCCAGGTAAATCTCCTCTGCACCTTCTCCAGGTAAATCTCCTCTGCACCTTCTCCGAGTAAATCTCCTCTGCAACTTCTCCAGGTAAATCTCCTCTGCACCTTCTCCAGGTAAATCTCCTCTGCACCTTCTCCGAGTAACTCTCCTCTGCACCTTCTCCAAGTAAATCTCCTCCGCACCTTCTCCAAGTAAATCTCCTCTGCACCTTCCCCGAGTAAATCTCCTCTGCACCTTCTCCGGGTAAATCGCCTCTGCACCTTCTCCGGGTAAATCTCCTCTGCACCTTCTCCGAGTAAATCTCCTCTGCACCTTCTCCGAGTATATCTCCTCTGCACCTTGTCCAGGTAAATCTCCTCGGCACCTTCTCCTGGTAAATCTCCTCTGCACCTTCTCCGAGTAAATCTCCTCTGCACCTTCTCCGGGTGAATCTCCTCAGTACCTTCTCCGGGTAAATCTCCTCTGCACCTTCTCCGAGTTAATCTCCTCTGCACCTTCTCCGAGTAAATCTCCTCTGCACCTTCTCCGGGTAAATCTCCTCTGCACCTTCTCCGGGTAAATCTCCTCTGCACCTTCTCCGAGTAAATCTCCTCTGCACCTTCTCCTTGTACATCTCCTCTGCCCCTTCACAAGGTAAATCTCCTCTGCACCGTCTCCGGCTAAATCTCCTCTGCACCTTCTCCGGGTAAATCTCCTCTGCACCTTCTCCGGGTAAATCTCCTCTGCAACTTCTCCAGGTAAATCTCCTCTGCACTTCTCCGGGTAAATCTCCTCTGCACCTTCTCCGGGTAAATCTCCTCTGCACCTTCTCCGGGTAAATCTCCTCTGCCCCTACTCCAGGTAAATCTCCTCTGCACCTTCTCCAGTGAAATCTCCTTTGCACCTTTTCCAGGTAACTCTCCTCTGAACCTTCTCCGAGTAAATCTCCTCTGCACCTTCTCCAAGTAAATCTCCTCTGCAGCTTCTCCAAGAAAATCTCCTCTGCACCTTCTCCAGGAAAATCTCCTCTGCCTCTTCTCCAGGTAAATCTCCTCTGCACCTTCTCCGGGTAAATCTCCTCTGCACCTTCTCCGGGTAAATCTCCTCTGCACCTTCTCCGGGTAAATCTCCTCTGCACCTTCTCCAGGTAAATCTCCTCTGCACCTTCTCCAAGTAAATCTGCTCTGCACCTTCTCCGGGTAAATCTCCTCTGCACCTACTCCGAGTAAATCTCCTCTGCACCTTCTCCGGGTAAATCTCCTCTGCACCTTCTCCGAGTAAATCTCCTCTGCACCTTCTCCGTATAACTCTCCTCTGCACCTTCTCCAAGTAAATCTCCTCTGCACCTTCTCCAAGTAAATCTCCTCTGCACCTTCTCCAGGTAAATCTCCTCTGCACCTACTCAAGGTAAATCTCCTCTGCACCTTCTCCGAGTAAATCTCCTCTGCACCTTTTCCAGGTAAATCTCCTCTGCACCTTCTCCGAGTAAATCTCCTCTGCACCTTTTCCAGGTAAATCTCCTCTGCACCTCCTCCGGGTAAATCTCCTCTGCACCTTCTCCGTGTAAATCACCTCTGCACCTTCTCCGAGTAAATCTCCTCTGCACCTTCTCCAGGTAAATCTCTTCTGCACCTTCTCCGGGTAAATCTCCTCTGCACCTTCTCCGAGTAAATCGCCTCTGCACCTTCTCCGGGTAAATCGCCTCTGCACCTTCTCCGAGTAAATCTCCTCTGCACCTTCTCCTTGTAAATCTCCTCTGCCCCTTCTCCAGGTAAATCTCCTCTGCACCTTCTCCGGGTAAATCTCCTCTGCACCTTCTCCGGGTAAATCTCCTCTGCACCTTCTCCAGGTAAATTTCCTCTGCCCCTTCTCCAGGTAAATCTCCTCTGCACCTTCTCCGAGTAAATCTCCTCTGCACCTTCTCCAGGTAAATCTCCTCTGCACCTTCTCCGGGTAATTCTCCTCTGCACCTTCTCCGTGTAAATCTCCTCTGCACCTTCTCCAGGTAAATCTCCTCTGCACCTTCTCCGAGTAAATCTCCTCTGCGCCTTCTCCGAGTAACTCTCCTCTGCACCTTCTCCAAGTAAATCTGCTCTGCACCTTTTCCAGGTAAATCTCCTCTGCACCTTCTCCAGGTAAATCTCCTCTGCACCTTCTCCGAGTAAATCTCCTCTGCACCTACTCAAGGTAAATCTCCTCTGCACCTTCTCCGAGTAAATCTCCTCTGCACCTTTTCCAGGTAAATCTCCTCTGCACCTCCTCCGGGTAAATCTCCTCTGCACCTTCTCCGTGTAAATCACCTCTGCACCTTCTCCGAGTAAATCTCCTCTGCACCTTTTCCAGGTAAATCTCTTCTGCACCTTCTCCGGGTAAATCTCATCTGCACCTTCTCCGAGTAAATCATCTCTGCACCTACTCCGGGTAAATCGGCTCTGCACCTTCTCCGAATAAATCTCCTCTGCACCTTCTCCTTGTAAATCTCCTCTGCCCCTTCTCCAGGTAAATCTCCTCTGCACCTTCTCCAGGTAAATCTCCTCTGCACCTTCTCCGGGTAAATCTCCTCTGCACCTTCTCCAGGTAAATTTCCTCTGCCCCTTCTCCAGGTAAATCTCATCTGCACCTTCTCCGAGTAAATCTCCTCTGCACCTTCTCCGGGTAAATCTCCTCTGCCCCTACTCCAGGTAAATCTCCTCTGCACCTTCTCCAGTGAAATCTCCTTTGCACCTTTTCCAGGTAACTCTCCTCTGAACCTTCTCCGAGTAAATCTCCTCTGCACCTTCTCCAAGTAAATCTCCTCTGCAGCTTCTCCAAGAAAATCTCCTCTGCACCTTCTCCAGGAAAATCTCCTCTGCCTCTTCTCCAGGTAAATCTCCTCTGCACCTTCTCCGGGTAAATCTCCTCTGCAACTTCTCCGGGTAAATCTCCTCTGCACCTTCTCCAGGTAAATCTCCTCTGCACCTTCTCCAAGTAAATCTGCTCTGCACCTTCTCCGGGTAAATCTCCTCTGCACCTACTCCGAGTAAATCTCCTCTGCACCTTCTCCCAGTAAATCACCTCTGCACCTTCTCCGAGTAAATCTCCTCTGCACCTTCTCCGTATAACTCTCCTCTGCACCTTCTCCAAGTAAATCTCCTCTGCACCTTCTCCAAGTAAATCTCCTCTGCACCTTCTCCAGGTAAATCTCCTCTGCACCTACTCAAGGTAAATCTCCTCTGCACCTTCTCCGAGTAAATCTCCTCTGCACCTTTTCCAGGTAAATCTCCTCTGCACCTTCTCCGAGTAAATCTCCTCTGCACCTTTTCCAGGTAAATCTCCTCTGCACCTCCTCCGGGTAAATCTCCTCTGCACCTTCTCCGTGTAAATCACCTCTGCACCTTCTCCGAGTAAATCTCCTCTGCACCTTCTCCAGGTAAATCTCTTCTGCACCTTCTCCGGGTAAATCTCCTCTGCACCTTCTCCGAGTAAATCGCCTCTGCACCTTCTCCGGGTAAATCGCCTCTGCACCTTCTCCGAGTAAATCTCCTCTGCACCTTCTCCTTGTAAATCTCCTCTGCCCCTTCTCCAGGTAAATCTCCTCTGCACCTTCTCCGGGTAAATCTCCTCTGCACCTTCTCCGGGTAAATCTCCTCTGCACCTTCTCCAGGTAAATTTCCTCTGCCCCTTCTCCAGGTAAATCTCCTCTGCACCTTCTCCGAGTAAATCTCCTCTGCACCTTCTCCAGGTAAATCTCCTCTGCACCTTCTCCGGGTAATTCTCCTCTGCACCTTCTCCGTGTAAATCTCCTCTGCACCTTCTCCAGGTAAATCTCCTCTGCACCTTCTCCGAGTAAATCTCCTCTGCGCCTTCTCCGAGTAACTCTCCTCTGCACCTTCTCCAAGTAAATCTGCTCTGCACCTTTTCCAGGTAAATCTCCTCTGCACCTTCTCCAGGTAAATCTCCTCTGCACCTTCTCCGAGTAAATCTCCTCTGCACCTACTCAAGGTAAATCTCCTCTGCACCTTCTCCGAGTAAATCTCCTCTGCACCTTTTCCAGGTAAATCTCCTCTGCACCTCCTCCGGGTAAATCTCCTCTGCACCTTCTCCGTGTAAATCACCTCTGCACCTTCTCCGAGTAAATCTCCTCTGCACCTTTTCCAGGTAAATCTCTTCTGCACCTTCTCCGGGTAAATCTCATCTGCACCTTCTCCGAGTAAATCATCTCTGCACCTACTCCGGGTAAATCGGCTCTGCACCTTCTCCGAATAAATCTCCTCTGCACCTTCTCCTTGTAAATCTCCTCTGCCCCTTCTCCAGGTAAATCTCCTCTGCACCTTCTCCAGGTAAATCTCCTCTGCACCTTCTCCGGGTAAATCTCCTCTGCACCTTCTCCAGGTAAATTTCCTCTGCCCCTTCTCCAGGTAAATCTCATCTGCACCTTCTCCGAGTAAATCTCCTCTGCACCTTCTCCGGGTAATTCTCCTCTGCACCTTCTCCGTGTAAAGCTCCTCTGCAACATCTCCAGGTAAATCTCCTCTGCACCTTCTCCGAGTAAATCTCCTCTGCCCCTTCTCCGGGTAAATCTCCTCTGCAACTTCTCCGAGTAAATCTCCTCTGCACCTTCTACAGGTAAATTTCCTCTGCACCTTCTCCGGGTAAATCTCCTCTGCACCTTCCCCGTGTAAATGTCCTCAGCACCTTCTCCAGCTAAATCTCCTCTGCACCTTCTCCGAGTAAATCTCCTCTGCAACTTCTCCAGGTAAATCTCCTCTGCACCTACTCCGGGTAAATCTCCTCTGCACCTTCTCCGAGTATATCTCCTCTGCACCTTGTCCAGGTAAATCTCCTCGGCACCTTCTCCTGGTAAATCTCCTCTGCACCTTCTCCGAGTAAATCTCCTCTGCACCTTCTCCGGGTGAATCTCCTCAGTACCTTCTCCGGGTAAATCTCCTCTGCACCTTCTCCGAGTTAATCTCCTCTGCACCTTCTCCGAGTAAATCTCCTCTGCACCTTCTCCGGGTAAATCTCCTCTGCACCTTCTCCGGGTAAATGTCCTCTGCACCTTCTCCGAGTAAATCTCCTCTGCACCTTCTCCTTGTACATCTCCTCTGCCCCTTCACAAGGTAAATCCCCTCTGCACCGTCTCCGGCTAAATCTCCTCTGCACCTTCTCCGGGTAAATCCCCTCTGCACCTTCTCCGGGTAAATCTCCTCTGCAACTTCTCCAGGTAAATCTCCTCTGCACTTCTCCGGGTAAATCTCCTCTGCACCTTCTCCGGGTAAATCTCCTCTGCACCTTCTCCGAGTAAATCTCCTCTGCCCCTACTCCAGGTAAATCTCCTCTGCACCTTCTCCAGTGAAATCTCCTTTGCACCTTTTCCAGGTAACTCTCCTCTGCACCTTCTCCGAGTAAATCTCCTCTGCACCTTCTCCAAGTAAATCTCCTCTGCAGCTTCTCCAAGAAAATCTCCTCTGCACCTTCTCCAGGAAAATCTCCTCTGCCCCTTCTCCGAGTAAATCTCCTTTGCACCTTCTCCGAGTAAATCTCCTCTGCACCTTCTCCAGGTAAATCTCCTCTGCACCTTCTCCGGGTAATTCTCCTCTGCACCTTCTCCGTGTAAATCTCCTCTGCACCTTCTCCAGGTAAATCTCCTCTGCACCTTCTCCGAGTAAATCTCCTCTGCCCCTTCTCCGGGTAAATCTCCTCTGCAACTTCTCCGAGTAAATCGCCTCTGCACCTTCTACAGGTAAATCTCCTCTGCACCTTCTCCGGGTAAATCTCCTCTGCACCTTCTCCGTGTAAATCTCCTCTGCACCTTCTCCGTGTAAATGTCCTCAGCACCTTCTCCAGCTGAATCGCCTCTGCACCTTCTCCAAGTAAATCTCCTCTGCAGCTTCTTCATGTAAATCTCCTCTGCACCTTCTCCGTGAAAAATCTCCTCTGCACCTTCTCCGGGTATATCTCCTCTGCACCTTCTCCGAGTAAATCTCCTCTGCAACTTCTCCAGGTAAATCTCCTCTGCACCTTCTGCAGGTAAATCTCCTCTGCACCTTCTCCGAGTAAATCTCCTCTGCACCTTCTCCGAGTAAATCTCCTCTGCACCTTCTCCGAGTATATCTCCTCTGCACCTTCTCCAGGTAAATCTCCTCTCCATCATCTCCGGGTAAATCTCCTCTGTACCTTCTCCCAGGAAATCACCTCTGCACCTTCTCCCAGTAAATCACCTCTGCACCTTCTCCGGGTAAATCTCTTCTGAACCTTCTCCGGGTAAATCTCCTCTGCACCTTCTCCGAGTAAATCACCTCTGCACCTTCTCCGAGTAAATCTCCTCTGCACCTTTTCCAGGTAAATCTCTTCTGCACCTTCTCCGGGTAAATCTCATCTGCACCTTCTCCGAGTAAATCACCTCTGCACCTACTCCGGGTAAATCGGCTCTGCACCTTCTCCGAGTAAATCTCCTCTGCACCTTCTCCTTGTAAATCTCCTCTGCCCCTTCTCCAGGTAAATCTCCTCTGCACCTTCTCCAGGTAAATCTCCTCTGCACCTTCTCCGGGTAAATCTCCTCTGCACCTTCTCCAGGTAAATTTCCTCTGCCCCTTCTCCAGGTAAATCTCCTCTGCACCTTCTCCGAGTAAATCTCCTCTGCAACTTCTCCAGGTAAATCTCCTCTGCACCTTCTCCAGGTAAATCTCCTCTGCACCTTCTCCGAGTAAATCTCCTCTGCGCCTTCTCCGAGTAACTCTCCTCTGCACCTTCTCCAAGTAAATCTGCTCTGCACCTTTTCCAGGTAAATCTCCTCTGCACCTTCTCCAGGTAAATCTCCTCTGCACCTTCTCCGAGTAAATCTCCTCTGCACCTACTCAAGGTAAATCTCCTCTGCACCTTCTCCGAGTAAATCTCCTCTGCACCTTTTCCAGGTAAATCTCCTCTGCACCTCCTCCGGGTAAATCTCCTCTGCACCTTCTCCGAGTAAATCACCTCTGCACCTTCTCCGAGTAAATCTCCTCTGCACCTTTTCCAGGTAAATCTCTTCTGCACCTTCTCCGGGTAAATCTCATCTGCACCTTCTCCGAGTAAATCACCTCTGCACCTACTCCGGGTAAATCGGCTCTGCACCTTCTCCGGGTAAATCTCCTCTGCCCCTTCTCCAGGTAAATCTCCTCTGCACCTTCTCCAGGTAAATCTCCTCTGCACCTTCTCCGGGTAAATCTCCTCTGCACCTTCTCCAGGTAAATTTCCTCTGCCCCTTCTCCAGGTAAATCTCCTCTGCACCTTCTCCGAGTAAATCTCCTCTGCAACTTCTCCAGGTAAATCTCCTCTGCACCTTCTCCGGGTAAATCTCCTCTGCACCTGCTCCGAGTAAATCTCATCTGCAACTTCTCCGAGTGTGGTTGTGTGTATTGGGGGTCATGTGGGACTGGAAGCCCTAATGTCATTGGCTGACAGATCCCGGGTCCTGGTTGGTCGTTGACCTCATACTTCGCCCTGAAGGCGAAGTATAAGAAGCCTGTGCCTTCCCCCGCAGGCCAGTTTACTATCGGGCTGCTGGGGAACAGACACGCTTAATAAAGCCTCATCGACTTCACTCTATTTGTCTCACGGAGTCTTTGTGCGCCACACCGAGTAAATCTCCTCGGCAAATTCTCCAGGTAAAGCTCCTCTGCACCTTCTCCGAGTAAATCTCCTCTGCACCTTCTCCGAGTAAATCTCCTCCTCACCTTCTCCGGGTAAATCTCCCCTGCACCTTCTCCGAGTAGATCTCCTCTCCACCTTCTCCGGGTAAATCTCCTCTGCACCTTCTCCGAGTAAGTGTCCTCTGCACCTTCTCCGGGTAAATCTCCTCTGCAACTTCTCCGTGTAAATCTCCTCTGCACCTTCCCCAAGTAAATCTCCTCTGCACCTTCTCCGGGTGAATCTCCTCTGCACCTACTCCCAGTAAATCACCTCTGCACCTTCTCCGGGTAAATCTCCTCTGCACCTTCTCCGAGTAAATCTCCTCTGCACCTTCTCCGGGTAAATCTCCTCTGCACCTTCTCCGGGTAAATCTCCTCTGCACCTTCTCCGAGTAAATCTCCTCTGCAACTTCTCCAGGTAAATCTCCTCTGCACCTTCTCCGGATAAATCTCCTCTGCACCTTCTCCGAGTAAATCTCCTCTGCAACTTCTCCAGGTAAATCTCCTCTGCACCTTCTCCAGGTAAATCTCCTCTGCACCTTCTCCGAGTAAATCTCCTCTGCAACATCTCCAGGTAACTCTCCTCTGCACCTTCTCCAACTAAATCTCCTCCGCACCTTCTCCAAGTAAATCTCCTCTGCAACTTCTCCGAGTAAATCTCCTCTGCACATTCTCCGAGGAAATCTCCTCTGCACCTTCTCCGAGTAAATCTCCTCCTCACCTTCTCCGGGTAAACCTCCTCTGCACCTTCTCCGAGTAAATCTCCTCTGCACCTTCTCCGAGTAAATCTCCTCTGCACCTTGTCCAGGTAAATCTCCTCGGCACCTTCTCTGGGTAAATCTCCTCTGCACCTTCTCCGAGTAAATCTCTTCTGAACCTTCTCCGGGTGAATCTCCTCAGTACCTTCTCCGGGTAAATCTCCTCTGCACCTTCTCCGAGTAAATCTACTCTGCACCTTCTCCGAGTAAATCTCCTCTACACCTTCTCCTTGTAAATCTCCTCTGCCCCTTCTCCAGAAAATCTCCTCTGCACCTTCTCCGGGTAAATCTCCTCTGCACCTTCTCCGGGTAAATCTCCTCTGCACTTCTCCGGGTAAATCTCCTCTGCACCTTCTCCGGGTAAATCTCCTCTGCACCATCTCCTGGTAAATCTCCTCTGCACTTCTCCGGGTAAATCTCCTCTGCACCTTCTCCGGGTAAATCTCCTCTGCACCTTCTGCAGCGAAATCTCCTCTGCACCTTTTCCAGGTAACTCTCCTCTGCACCTTCTCCGAGTAAATCTCCTCTGCACCTTCTCCGGGTAAATCTCCTCTGCACCTACTCAAGGTAAATCTCCTCTGCACCTTCTTCGAGTAAATCTCCTCTGCAGCTTCTCCGAGTAAATCTCCTCTGCACCTTCTCTGGGTGATTCTCCTCTGCACCTTCTCCAAGTAAATCTCCTCTGCAGCTTCTCCAAGTAAATTTACTCTGCCCCTTCTCCGGGTAAATCTCCTCTCCACCTTCTCCGAGTAAATCTCCTCTGCACCTTCTCCAGGTAAATCTCCTCTGCACATTCTCCAGGTAAATCTCCTCTGCACCTTCTCCAGGTAAATCTCCTCTGCACCTTCTCCGTGGAAATCCCCTCTGCACTTTCTCCAGGTTAATCTCCTCTGCACCTTCTCCGAGTAAATCTCCTCTGCAGCTTCTTCAGGTAAATCTCCTCTGCACCTTCTCCGAGCAAATCTCCTCTGCACCTTCTCCGTGTAATTCTCCTCTGCACCTTCTCCAGGTAAATCTCCTCTGCACCTTCTCCGTGGAAATCCCCTCTGCACTTTCTCCAGGTTAATCTCCTCTGCACCTTCTCCGAGTAAATCTCCTCTGCAGCTTCTTCAGGTAAATCTCCTATGCACCTTCTCCAGGTAAATCTCCTCTGCACCTTCTCCGGGTAAATCTCCTCTGCACCTTCTCCGAGTAAATCTCCTCTGCAACCTCTCCAGGTAAATCTCCTCTGCACCTCCTCCGGGTAAATCTCCTCTGCACCTTCTCCGAGTAAATCTCCTCTGCAACTTCTCCAGGTAAATCTCCTCTGCACCTTCTCCAGGTAAATCTCCTCTGCACCTTCTCCGAGTAAATCTCCTCTGCAACATCTCCAGGTAACTCTCCTCTGCACCTTCTCCAAGTAAATCTCCTCTGCACCTTCTCCAAGTAAAACTCCTCTGCACCTTCTCCGAGTAAATCTCCTCTGCACCTTCTCCGAGTAAATCTCCTCTGCACCTTCTCCGAGTAAATCTCCTCCTCACCTTCTCCGGGTAAATCTCCTCTGCACCTTCTCCGAGTAAATCTCCTCTGCACCTTCTCCGAGTATATCTCCTCTGCACCTTGTCCAGGTAAATCTCCTCGGCACCTTCTCCGAGTAAATCTCCTCTGTACCTTCTCCGGGTGAATCTCCTCAGTACCTTCTCCGGGTAAATCTCCTCTGCACCTTCTCCGAGTAAATCTCCTCTGCACCTTCTCCGAGTAAATCTCCTCTGCACCTTCTCCGGGTAAATAACCTCTGCACCTTCTCCGAGTAGATCTCCTCTGCACCTTCTCCGGGTAAATCTCCTCTGCACCTTCTCCGGGTAAATCTCCTCTGCACCTTCTCCTTGTACATCTCCTCTGCCCCTTCTCCAGGTAAATCTCCTCTGCACCGTCTCCGGGTAAATCTCCTCTGCACCTTCTCCGAGTAAATCTCCTCAGCACCTTCTCCGGGTAAATCTCCTCTGCACCTTCTCCGGGTAAATCTCCTCTGCAACTTCTCCAGGTAAATCTCCTCTGCACTCCTCCGGGTAAATCTCCTCTGCATTTTCTCCAGGTAAATCTCCTCTGCACCTTCTCCGAGTAAATCTCCTCTGCAACATCTCCAGGTAACTCTCCTCTGCACCTTCTCCAAGTAAATCTCCTCCGCACCTTCTCCAAGTAAATCTCCTCTGCACCTTCTCCGAGTAAATCTCCTCTGCACCTTCTCCGAGTAAATCTCCTCTGCACCTTCTCCGAGTAAATCTCCTCTGCACCTTGTCCAGGTAAATCTCCTCGGCACCTTCTCCGGGTAAACCTCCTCTGCACCTTCTCCAGGTAAATCTCCTCTGCACCTTCTCCGGGTAAACCTCCTCTGCACCTTCTCCGAGTAAATCTCCTCTGCACCTTCTCCGAGTAAATCTCCTCTGCACCTTGTCCAGGTAAATCTCCTCGGCACCTTCTCCGGGTAAACCTCCTCTGCACCTTCTCCAGGTAAATCTCCTCTGCACCTTCTCCGGGTAAACCTCCTCTGCACCTTCTCCGAGTAAATCTCCTCTGCACCTTCTCCGAGTAAATCTCCTCTGCACCTTCTCCGAGTTAATCTCCTCTGCACCTTCTCCGAGTAAATCTGCTCTGCACCTTCTCCGAGTAAATCTCCTCTACACCTTCTCCTTGTAAATCTCCTCTGCCCCTTCTCCAGAAAATCTCCTCTGCACCTTCTCCGGGTAAATCTCCTCTGCACCTTCTCCGGGTAAATCTAATCTGCACCTTCTCCGGGTAATCCTCCTCTGCACCATCTCCTGGTAAATCTCCTCTGCACTTCTCCGGGTAAATCTCCTCTGCACCTTCTCCGGGTAAATCTCCTCTGCCCCTACTCCAGGTAAATCTCCTCTGCACCTTCTCCAGCGAAATCTCCTCTGCACCTTTTCCAGGTAACTCTCCTCTGCACCTTCTCCGTGTAACTCTCCTCTGCACCTTCTCCAAGTAAATCTCCTCTGCACCTTCTCCAAGTCAATCTCCTCTGCACCTTCTCCGGGTAAATCTCCTCTGCACCTACTCCAAGTAAATCTCCTCCGCACCTTCTCCAAGTAAATCTCCTCTGCACCTTCTCCGAGTAAATCTCCTCTGCACCTTCTCCGAGTAAATCTCCTCTGCACCTTCTCCGAGTAAATCTCCTCTGCACCTTTTCCAGGTAAATCTCCTCTGCACCTTCTCTGGGTGAATCTCCTCTGCACCTTCTCCAAGTAAATCTCCTCTGCAGCTTCTCCAAGTAAATCTCCTCTGCCCCTTCTCCGGGTAAATCTCCTCTGCACCTTCTCCGAGTAAATCTCCTCTGCACCTTCTCCAGGTAAATCTCCTCTGCACCTTCTCCGTGTAAATCTCCTCTGCACCTTCTCCGAGCAAATCTCCTCTGCACCTTCTCCGTGTAATTCTCCTCTGCACCTTCTCCAGGTAAATCTCCTCTGCACCTTCTCCACGTAAATCTCCCCTGCACCTTCTCCGAGTAAATCTCCTCTGCAACCTCTCCAGGTAAATCTCCTCTGCACCTTCTCCAGGTAAATCTCCCCTGCACCTTCTCCGAGTAAATCTCCTCTGCAACTTCTCCAGGTAAATCTCCTCTGCACCTTCTCCAGGTAAATCTCCTCTACACCTTCTCCGAGTAAATCTCCTCTGCACCTTCTCCGAGTAAATCTCCTCTGCACCTTCTCCGAGTATATCTCCTCTGCACCTTGTCCAGGTAAATCTCCTCGGCACCTTCTCCGAGTAAATCTCCTCTGCACCTTCTCCGAGTAAATCTCCTCTGCACCTTCTCCGGGTAAATAACCTCTGCACCTTCTCCGAGTAAATCTCCTCTGCACCTTCTCCGGGTAAATCTCCTCTGCACCTTCTCCGGGTAAATCTCCTCTGCACCTTCTGCGAGTAAATCTCCTCTGCACCTTCTCCTTGTACATCTCCTCTGCCCCTTCTCCAGGTAAATCTCCTCTGCACCGTCTCCGGGTAAATCTCCTCTGCACCTTCTCCAGGTAAATCTCCTCTGCACCTTCTCCGGGTAAATCTCCTCTGCATCTTCTCCAGGCAAATCTCCTCTGCACTTCTCCGGGTAAATACCCTCTGCACCTTCTCCGGGTAAATCTCCTCTGCACCTTCTCCGGGTAAATCTCCTCTGCCCCTACTCCAGGTAAATCTCCTCTGCACCTTCTCCAGCGAAATCTCCTTTGCACCTTTTCCAGGTAACTCTCCTCTGCACCTTCTCCGAGTAAATCTCCTCTGCACCTTCTCCAAGTAAATCTCCTCTGCAGCTTCTCCGAGAAAATCTCCTCTGCACCTTCTCCGGGTAAATCTCCTCTGCACCTTCTCCAGGTAAATCTCCTCTGCCCCTTCTCCGGGTAAATGTCCTCTGCACCTTCTCCGAGTAAATCTCCTCTGCACCTTCTCCAGGTAAATCTCCACTGCACCTTCTCCGGGTAATTCTCCTCTGCACCTTCTCCGTGTAAATCTCCTCTGCACCTACTCCAGGTAAATCTCCTCTGCACCTTCTCCGAGTAAATCTCCTCTGCCCCTTCTCCGGGTAAATCTCCTCTGCAACTTCTCCGAGTAAATCTCCTCTGCACCTTCTCCGAGTAAATCTCCTCTGCACCTTCTCCGAGTAAATCTCCTCTGCACCTTCTCCGAGTAAATCTCCTCTGCACCTTCTCCGAGTAAATCTCCTCCTCACCTTCTCCGGGTAAACCTCGTCTGCACCTTCTCCGAGTAAATCTCCTCTGCACCTTCACCGAGTAAATCTCCTCTGCACCTTGTCCAGGTAAATCTCCTCGGCACCTTCTCCGGGTAAATCTCCTCTGCACCTTCTCCGAGTAAATCTCCTCTGCACCTTCTCCGAGTAAATCTCCTCTGCACCTTCTCCGGGTAAATCTCCTCTGCAACTTCTCCGAGTAAATCTCCTCTGCACCTTCTCCGAGTAAATCTCCTCTGCACCTTCTCCGAGTAAATCTCCTCTGCCCCTTCTCCGGGTAAATCTCCTCTGCAACTTCTCCGAGTAAATCTCCTCTGCACCTTCTCCGAGTAAATCTCCTCTGCACCTTCTCCGAGTAAATCTCCTCTGCACCTTCACCGAGTAAATCTCCTCTGCACCTTGTCCAGGTAAATCTCCTCGGCACCTTCTCCGGGTAAACCTCCTCTGCACCTTCTCCGAGTAAATCTCCTCTGCACCTTCTCCGAGTAAATCTCCTCTGCACCTTCTCCGAGTTAATCTCTTCTGCACCTTCTCCGAGTAAATCTGCTCTGCACCTTCTCCTTGTAACTCTCCTCTGCCCCTTCTCCAGAAAATCTCCTCTGCACCTTCTCCGGGTAAATCTCCTCTGCACCTTCTCCGGGTAAATCTAATCTGCACCTTCTCCGGGTAAATCTCCTCTGCACCATCTCCTGGTAAATCTCCTCTGCACCTTCTCCGGGTAAATCTCCTCTGCACCTTCTCCGGGTAAATCTCCTCTGCCGCTACTCCAGGTAAATCTCCTCTGCACCTTCTCCAGCGAAATCTCCTCTGCACCTTTTCCAGGAAACTCTCCTCTGCACCTTCTCCGTGTAACTCTCCTCTGCACCTTCTCCAAGTAAATCTCCTCTGCACCTTCTCCAAGTCAATCTCCTCTGCACCTTCTCCGGGTAAATCTCCTCTGCACCTACTCAAGGTAAATCTCCTCTGCACCTTCTCCAAGTAAATCTCCTCTGCACCTTTTCCAGGTAAATCTCCTCTGCACCTTCTCTGGGTAAATCTCCTCTGCACCTTCTCCAAGTAAATCTCCTTTACAGCTTCTCCAAGTAAATCTCCTCTGCCCCTTCTCCGGGTAAATCTCCTCTGCCCCTACTCCAGGTAAATCTCCTCTGCACCTTCTCCAGCGAAATCTCCTTTGCACCTTTTCCAGGTAACTCTGCTCTGCACCTTCTCGGAGTAAATCTCCTCTGCACCTTCTCCAAGTAAATCTCCTCTGCAGCTTCTCCGAGAAAATCTCCTCTGCACCTTCTCCGGGTAAATCTCCTCTGCACCTTCTCCAGAAAATCTCCTCTGCCCCTTCTCCGGGTAAATCTCCTCTGCACCTTCTCCGAGTAAATCTCCTCTGCACCTTCTCCAGGTAAATCTCCACTGCACCTTCTCCGGGTAATTCTCCTCTGCACCTTCTCCGTGTAAATCTCCTCTGCACCTACTCCAGGTAAATCTCCTCTGCACCTTCTCCGAGTAAATCTCCTCTGCCCCTTCTCCGGGTAAATCTCCTCTGCAACTTCTCCGAGTAAATCTCCTCTGCACCTTCTCCGAGTAAATCTCCTCTGCACCTTCCCCGAGTAAATCTCCTCTGCACCTTCTCCGAGTAAATCTCCTCTGCACCTTCTCCGAGTAAATCTCCTCCTCACCTTCTCCGGGTAAACCTCCTCTGCACCTTCTCCGAGTAAATCTCCTCTGCACCTTCTCCGAGTAAATCTCCTCTGCACCTTGTCCAGGTAAATCTCCTCGGCACCTTCTCCGGGTAAATCTCCTCTGCACCTTCTCCGGGTAAACCTCCTCTGCACCTTCTCCGAGTAAATCTGCTCTGCACCTTCTCCTTGTAAATCTCCTCTGCCCCTTCTCCAGAAAATCTCCTCTGCACCTTCTCCGGGTAAATCTCCTCTGCACCTTCTCCGGGTAAATCTAATCTGCACCTTCTCCGGGTAAATCTCCTCTGCACTATCTCCTGGTAAATCTCCTCTGCACTTCTCCGGGTAAATCTCCTCTGCACCTTCTCCGGGTAAATCTCCTCTGCACCTTCTCCAGCGAAATCTCCTCTGCACCTTTTCCAGGTAACTCTCCTCTGCACCTTCTCCGTGTAACTCTCCTCTGCACCTTCTCCAAGTAAATCTCCTCTGCACCTTCTCCAAGTCAATCTCCTCTGCACCTTCTCCGGGTAAATCTCCTCTGCACCTACTCAAGGTAAATCTCCTCTGCACCTTCTCCGAGTAAATCTCCTCTGCACCTTTTCCAGGTAAATCTCCTCTGCACCTTCTCTGGGTAAATCTCCTCTGCACCTTCTCCAAGTAAATCTCCTCTACAGCTTCTCCGTGTAAATCCCCTCTGCAGCTTCTTCAGGTAAATCTCCTCTGCACCTTCTCCGGGTAAATCTCCTCTGCACCTTCTCCGAGCAAATCTTTTCTGCACCTTCTCCGTGTAATTGTCCTCTGCACCTTCTCCGAGTAAATCTCCTCTGCACCTTCTCCGAGTAAATCTCCTCTGCACCTTCTCCGAGTTAATCTCCTCTGCACCTTCTCCGAGTAAATCTGCTCTGCACCTTCTCCGAGTAAATCTCCTCTACACCTTCTCCTTGTAAATCTCCTCTGCCCCTTCTCCAGAAAATCTCCTCTGCACCTTCTCCGGGTAAATCTCCTCTGCACCTTCTCCGGGTAAATCTAATCTGCACCTTCTCCGGGTAAATCTCCTCTGCACCTTCTCCGGGTAAATCTCCTCTGCACCTTCTCCGGGTAAATCTCCTCTGCCCCTTCTCCAGGTAACTCTCCTCTGCACCTTCTCCGTGTAACTCTCCTCTGCACCTTCTCCAAGTAAATCTCCTCTGCACCTTCTCCAAGTCAATCTCCTCTGCACCTTCTCCGGGTAAATCTCCTCTGCACCTACTCAAGGTAAATCTCCTCTGCACCTTCTCCGAGTAAATCTCCTCTGCACCTTTTCCAGGTAAATCTCCTCTGCACCTTCTCTGGGTGAATCTCCTCTGCACCTTCTCCAAGTAAATCTCCTCTGCAGCTTCTCCAAGTAAATCTCCTCTGCCCCTTCTCCGGGTAAATCTCCTCTGCACCTTCTCCGAGTAAATCTCCTCTGCACCTTCTCCAGGTAAATCTCCTCTGCACCTTCTCCGGGTAAATCTCCTCTGCACCTTCTCCGAGCAAATCTCCTCTGCACCTTCTCCGTGTAATTCTCCTCTGCACCTTCTCCAGGTAAATCTCCTCTGCACCTTCTCCAGGTAAATCTCCCCTGCACCTTCTCCGAGTAAATCTCCTCTGCAACCTCTCCAGGTAAATCTCCTCTGCACCTCCTCCGGGTAAATCTCCTCTGCACCTTCTCCGAGTAAATCTCCTCTGCAACTTCTCCAGGTAAATCTCCTCTGCACCTTCTCCAGGTAAATCTCCTCTACACCTTCTCCGAGTAAATCTCCTCTGCACCTTCTCCGAGTAAATCTCCTCTGCACCTTCTCCGAGTATATCTCCTCTGCACCTTGTCCAGGTAAATCTCCTCGGCACCTTCTCCGAGTAAATCTCCTCTGCACCTTCTCCGAGTAAATCTCCTCTGCACCATCTCCGGGTAATAACCTCTGCACCTTCTCCGAGTAAATCTCCTCTGCACCTTCTCCGGGTAAATCTCCTCTGCACCTTCTCCGGGTAAATCTCCTCTGCACCTTCTGCGAGTAAATCTCCTCTGCACCTTCTCCTTGTACATCTCCTCTGCCCCTTCTCCAGGTAAATCTCCTCTGCACCGTCTCCGGGTAAATCTCCTCTGCACCTTCCCCAGGTAAATCTCCTCTGCACCTTCTCCGGGTAAATCTCCTCTGCACCTTCTCCAAGTAAATCTCCTCTGCACCTTCTCTAAGTCAATCTCCTCTGCACCTTCTCCGGGTAAATCTCCTCTGCACCTACTCAAGGTAAATCTCCTCTGCACCTTCTCCAAGTAAATCTCCTCTGCACCTTTTCCAGGTAAATCTCCTCTGCACCTTCTCTGGGTAAATCTCCTCTGCACCTTCTCCAAGTAAATCTCCTCTGCAGCTTCTCCGAGAAAATCTCCTCTGCACCTTCTCCGGGTAAATCTCCTCTGCACCTTCTCCGAGTAAATCTCCTCTGCACCTTCTCCAGGTAAATCTCCACTGCACCTTCTCCGGGTAATTCTCCTCTGCACCTTCTCCGTGTAAATCTCCTCTGCACCTACTCCAGGTAAATCTCCTCTGCACCTTCTCCGAGTAAATCTCCTCTGCCCCTTCTCCGGGTAAATCTCCTCTGCAACTTCTCCGAGTAAATCTCCTCTGCACCTTCTCCGAGTAAATCTCCTCTGCACCTTCCCCGAGTAAATCTCCTCTGCACCTTCTCCGAGTAAATCTCCTCTGCACCTTCTCCGAGTAAATCTCCTCCTCACCTTCTCCGGGTAAACCTCCTCTGCACCTTCTCCGAGTAAATCTCCTCTGCACCTTCTCCGAGTAAATCTCCTCTGCACCTTGTCCAGGTAAATCTCCTCGGCACCTTCTCCGGGTAAATCTCCTCCTCACCTTCTCCGGGTAAACCTCCTCTGCACCTTCTCCGAGTAAATCTCCTCTGCACCTTCTCCGAGTAAATCTCCTCTGCACCTTCACCGAGTTAATCTCCTCTGCACCTTCTCCGAGTAAATCTGCTCTGCACCTTCTCCGAGTAAATCTCCTCTACACCTTCTCCTTGTAAATCTCCTCTGCCCCTTCTCCAGAAAATCTCCTCTGCACCTTCTCCGGGTAAATCTCCTCTGCACCTTCTCCGGGTAAATCTAATCTGCACCTTCTCCTGGTAAATCTCCTCTGCACTTCTCCGGGTAAATCTCCTCTGCACCTTCTCCAGGTAAATCTCCTCTGCCCCTACTCCAGGTAACTCTCCTCTGCACCTTCTCCGTGTAACTCTCCTCTGCACTATCTCCTGGTAAATCTAATCTGCACCTTCTCCGGGTAAATCTCCTCTGCACCTTCTCCGAGTAAATCTGCTCTGCACCTTCTCCGGGTAAATCTCCTCTGCACCTACTCAAGGTAAATCTCCTCTGCACCTTCTCCGAGTAAATCTCCTCTGCACCTTTTCCAGGTAAATCTCCTCTGCACCTTCTCCAAGTAAATCTCCTCTACAGCTTCTCCGTGTAAATCCCCTCTGCAGCTTCTTCAGGTAAATCTCCTCTGCACCTTCTCCGGGTAAATCTCCTCTGCACCTTCTCCGAGCAAATCTTTTCTGCACCTTCTCCGTGTAATTGTCCTCTGCACCTTCTCCAGGTAAATCTCCTCTGCACCTTCTCCAGGTAAATCTCCTCTGCACCTTCTCCGAGTAAATCTCCTCTGCAACCTCTCCAGGTAAATCTCCTCTGCACCTCCTCCGGGTAAATCTCCTCTGCACCTTCTCCGAGTAAATCTCCTCTGCAACTTCTCCAGGTAAATCTCCTCTGCACCTTCTCCAGGTAAATCTCCTCTGCACCTTCTCCGAGTAAATCTCCTCTGCACCTTCTCCGAGTAAATCTCCTCTGCACCTTCTCCGAGTATATCTCCTCTGCACCTTGTCCAGGTAAATCTCCTCGGCACCTTCTCCGAGTAAATCTCCTCTGCACCTTCTCCGAGTAAATCTCCTCTGCACCTTCTCCGGGTAAATAACCTCTGCACCTTCTCCGAGTAAATCTCCTCTGCACCTTCTCCGGGTAAATCTCCTCTGCACCTTCTCCGGGTAAATCTCCTCTGCACCTTCTCCAAGTAAATCTCCTCTGCACCTTCTCCTTGTACATCTCCTCTGCCCCTTCTCCAGGTAAATCTCCTCTGCACCGTCTCCGGGTAAATCTCCTCTGCACCTTCTCCGGGTAAATCTCCTCTGCATCTTCTCCAGGTAAATCTCCTCTGCACTTCTCCGGGTAAATCTCCTCTGCCCCTACTCCAGGTAAATCTCCTCTGCACCTTCTCCAGCGAAATCTCCTTTGCACCTTTTCCAGGTAACTCTCCTCTGCACCTTCTCCGAGTAAATCTCCTCTGCACCTTCTCCAAGTAAATCTCCTCTGCAGCTTCTCCGAGAAAATCTCCTCTGCACCTTCTCCGGGTAAATCTCCTCTGCACCTTCTCCAGGTAAATCTCCTCCGCCCCTTCTCCGGGTAAATCTCCTCTGCACCTTCTCCGAGTAAATCTCCTCTGCACCTTCTCCAGGTAAATCTCCACTGCACCTTCTCCGGGTAATTCTCCTCTGCACCTTCTCCGGGTAAATCTCCTCTGCAACTTCTCCGAGTAAATCGCCTCTGCACCTTCTACAGGTAAAACTCCTCTGCACCTTCTCCGGGTGAATCTCCTCTGCACCTTCTCCGTGTAAATGTCCTCAGCACCTTCTCCAGCTAAATCTCCTCTGCACCTTCTCCGAGTAAATCTCCTCTGCAACTTCTCCAGGTAAATCTCCTCTGCACCTTCTCCGGGTAAATCTCCTCTGCACCTTCTCCGGGTAAATCTCCTCTGCACCTTCTCCGAGTAAATCTCCTCTGCAACTTCTCCAGGTAAATCTCCTCTGCACCTTCTCCAGGTAAATCTCCTCTGCACCTTCTCCGAGTACATCTCGTCTGCACCTTCTCCGGGTAAATCTCCTCTGCACCTTCTCCAGGTAAATCTCCTCTGCACCTTCTCTGGTAAATGTCCTCAGCACCTTCTCCAGGCATATCTCCTCTGCATCTTCTCCGAGTAAATCTCCTCTGCAACTTCTCCAGATAAATCTCCTCTGCACCTTCTCCGGGTAAATCTCCTCTGCACCTTCTCCGAGTAAATCTCCTTTGCACCTTCTCCAAGTAAATCTCCTCTGCACCTTCTCCGTGTAAATCTCCTCTGCAACTTCTCCAGCTAAATCTCCTCTGCACCTTCTCCGAGTAAATCTCCTCTGCGCCTTCTCCGGGTAAATCTCCTCTGCACCTTCTCCGAGTAAATCTCCCCTGCAAATTCTCCAGGTAAATCTCCTCTACACCTTCTCCGAGTAAATCTGCTCTGCACCTTCTCAGAGTAAATCTCCTCTGCACCTTCTCCGGGTAAATCTCCTCTGCACCTTCTCCGGGTAAATCTCCTCTGCACCTTCTCCGGGTAAATCTCCTCTGCACCTTCTCCGAGTAAATCTCCTCTGCACCTTCTCCGGGTAAATCTCCTCTGCACCTTCTCCGGGTAAATCTACTCTGCACCTTCTCCGAGTAAATCTCCTCTGCACCTTCTCCGAGTAAATCTCCTCCTCACCTTCTCCGGGTAAATCTCCTCTGCACCTTCTCCGAGTAAATGTCCTCTGCACCTTCTCCGTGTAAATCTCCTCTGCCCCTTTTCCAGGTAAATCTCCTCTGCACCTTCTCCAGGTAAATCTCCTCTGCCCCTTTTCCAGGTAAATCTCCTCTGCACCTTCTCCAGGTAAATCTCCTCTGCACCATCTCCGGTTAAATCTCCTCTGCACCTTCTCCCCGTAAATCACCTCTGCACCTTCTCCGGGTAAATCTCCTCTGCACCTTCTCCGAGTAAATCTCCTCTGCACCTTCTCCTGATAAATCTCCTCTGCACCTTCTCCAGATAAATCTCCTCTGCACCTTCTCCAGGTAAATCTCCTCTGCACCTTCTCCAGGTAAATCTCCTCTGCACCTTCTCCGGCTAAATCTCCTCTGCACCTTCCCCGAGTAAACCTGCTCTGCACCTTCTCCGAGTAAATCTCCTCTGCACCTTCTCTCGGTAAATCTCCTCTGCACCTTCTCCAGATAAATCTCCTCTGCACCTTCTCTAGATAAATCTCCTCTGCACCTTCTCCAGGTAAATCTCCTCTGCACCTTCTCCAGATAAATCTCCTCTGCACCTTCTCCGGGTAAATCTCCTCTGCACCTTCTCCAGATAAATCTCCTCTGCACCTTCTCCGGGTAAATCTCCTCTGCCCCTTCTCCGAGTAAATCTCCTCTGCATCTTCTCCTTTTAAATCTCCTCCGCACCTTCTCCGGGTTAATCTCCTCTGCACCTTCTCCGAGTAAATCTCCTCTACACCTTCTCCGAGTCAATCTCCTCTGCACCTTCTCCGAGTAAATCTCCTCTGCACCTTCTCCAAGTAATTCTCCTCTGCACCTTCTCCAGGTAAATCTCCTCTGCACCTTCTCCGAGTAAATCCCCTCCTCAACTTCTCCGGGTAAGTCTCCTCTGCCCCTTCTCCAGGTAAATCTCATCTACACCTTCTCCAGGTAAATCTCCTCTGCACCTTCTCCGGGTACATCTCCTCTGCACCTTCTCCGTGTAAATCTCCTCTGCACCTTCTCCGGGTAAATCTCCTCTGCACCTTCCCCGAGTAAATCTCCTCTGCACCTTCTCCAGGTAAATCTCCTCTGCACCTTCTCCAGGTAAATCTGCCCTGCACCTTCTCCGGGTAAATCTCCTCTGCACCTTCTACGAGTAAATCTACTCTGCACCTTCTCCGGTGTTGCTCTTATTAGCCTTAGTTTTATTAGCTCTGATTATGTCACCTTTGCTCACGAGTCGCCAGATATCTTTCTGATACCGCCACGTTGTTTAAGCTCAAGTAATGATTAATAATGCAGCACACCGCTTAGTAAGAGTTAAATCAACGCTCATTTATTATATACAGCAATTAATACTTATACAATAATCCTACTTCTAGACTACTACCTACCACTAAAGGCCAATACCTAACTTTGGTGATGGCCCACCAGGTCAGGGAAACAAATGGTCTATCGAATTGGGTCTGGCTTGCGGGATTCAAAAAGGCTGGTACGAGTCGATAGTCTGGAGCACCTATCTGGTAGCGATCGCTGGAGTAAGACTTAATTGTTTCTTTGTCGTAGGGTCTTGAAGGTTGCGAGCAAGAGAAGAAGGGTCGATCTGGACTTGGCCCTATTTTTATAGTCCCTAGGGGCTTCCCGCCTCTCGGGGCGGACCTTGATCCTGGTTCCAAGTGATTGGACTTGATCCCAATCACTTGGTTCGATATGCTCCAATAATGGGGCGATTCCTTGATCCGGGGGTGGTCGTCCACCTTCCTTTGTCACGGCCACTGCTGGCGCCGAAAAGTCTGGATCGGCTTTATGTTGCTAATATGTAGCAATTGTTCCCGGGGATGGATGCTTAGTATGCAGATCGCTGGGTTGTTGTGCTGTTAATGGCTGCAGGTATCGGTCTGGGCCGACTTCCCCAGAGCCGAATACACTGTTTTGCCTGCAGTTGTCCGTTTGAGTCCTGTTGGCTGATTTTCCCATCAGCCTCTTTCGTTCGCTTTTTTAGATCGGGGTTTGACCATTCTAATCGGGAATCAGCCATTTTAGGTGGCTACACTGGGTAAATGTCATCTGCACCTTCTCCAAGTAAATCTCCTCTGCACCTTCTCCAGGTAAATCTCCTCTGCACCTTCTCCAGGTAAATACCCTCTGCACCTTCTCCAGGTAAATCTCCTCTGCACCATCTCCGAGTAAATCTCCCCTGCACCTTCTCCAGGTAAATCTCCTCTGCACCTTCTCCGAGTAAATCTCCTCTGCACCTTCTCCAGGTAAATACCCTCTGCACCTTCTCCAGGTAAATCTCCTCTGCACCTTCTCCAGGTAAATCTCCTCTGCACCTTCTCCGAGTAAAGCTCCTCTGAACCTTCTCCGAGTAAAGCTCCTCTGCACCTTCTCCCGGTAAATCTCCTCTGCACCTTCTCCGGGTAAATCTCCTCTGAACCTTCTCCAAGTAAATCTCTTCTGCATCTTCTCCGGGTAAATCTCCTCTGCACCTTCTCCGGGTAAATCTCCTCTGAACCTTCTCCAGGTAAATCTCCTCTGCACCTTCTCCCGGTAAATCTCCTCTGCACCTTCTCCGGGTAAATCTCCTCTGCCCCTTCTCCGGGGTAAATCTCCTCCGCGCCTTCTCCGGGTAAATCTCCTCTGAACCTTCTCCAGGTAAATCTCCTCTGCACCTTCTCCCGGTAAATCTCCTCTGCACATTCTGCGGGTAAATCTCCTCTGCACCTTCTCCGGGGTAAATCTCCTCCGCGCCTTCTCTGGGTAAATCTCCTCTGCACCTTCTCCGAGTAAATCTCCTCTGCACCTTCTCCAGGTAAATACCCTCTGCACCTTCTCCAGGTAAATCTCCTCTGCACCTTCTCCGGGTAAATCTCCTCTGCACCGTCTCCGGGTAATTCTCCTCTGCACCTTCTCCGAGTAAAGCTCCTCTGAACCTTCTCCGAGTAAAGCTCCTCTGCACCTTCTCCCGGTAAATCTCCTCTGCACCTTCTCCGGGTAAATCTCCTCTGAACCTTCTCCAAGTAAATCTCTTCTGCACCTTCTCCCGGTAAATCTCCTCTGAACCTTCTCCAAGTAAATCTCTTCTGCATCTTCTCCGGGTAAATCCCCTCTGCACCTTCTCCCGGTAAATCTCCTCTGAACCTTCTCCAAGTAAATCTCTTCTGCATCTTCTCCGGGTAAATCTCCTCTGAACCTTCTCCGGGTAAATCTCCTCTGCACCTTCTCCAGGTAAATCTCCTCTGCACCTTCTCCCGGTAAATCTCCTCTGAACCTTCTCCAAGTAAATCTCTTCTGCATCTTCTCCGGGTAAATCCCCTCTGCACCTTCTCCGGGTAAATCTCTTCTGCATCTTCTCCGGGTAAATCCCCTCTGAACCTTCTCCAGGTAAATCTCCTCTGCACCTTCTCCCGGTAAATCTCCTCTGCACCTTCTCCGAGTAAATCTCCTCTGCACCTTCTCCGGGGTAAATCTCCTCCGCGCCTTCTCTGGGTAAATCTCCTCTGCACCTTCTCCGAATAAATCTCCTCTGCTTCTTCTCCTGGTTCTCCCAGGCCAGCAGAGGCTCCTGGGTGGTCGAGCTCTGGGCAATGTGGTAACCTGGCATTCCCGCTTGTACCTGGACAGCTTGGCACTGCTACCTGGCACCTTGGCAATGCCAGCCTGGAACCTTGGTACAGCCAACAGGGCACCCTGGCCGTGCCAGGATGTCTGGGTGACAATGCCAGGCTGGCAGCGCCATGGTGCCCAGATGCCAGGTTGACACTGCCAGGTATTGGGCCCGTGGATGGCCTCCTCTTCTGAGGTGGGGTTGCCCACTGGCCCCCTAACAAGAAAGCTGGGGCGTTGGGGGCCCAGAGATCGGGGAGTTCGGGGTGGTATTTTAAAATGGTGCCCCAAACTCTTTCTGGAAATGACGGTAAACGCGGTCTTGGCAGGGCGTACCTCGCGGGGGTCAGGAAAAAAGGGTCCTGTTTGATAATGGGGTCTACCCGCCCCCCCCCCCCCCCCACTATTAACCTGCTAAACATGCCCAAAACAGGGCTCTGATTTCTCCCCGTTAATTCACGTCCGCGGTTGTGATGGAGAGTCTAACGGGCGGGAGGGAAGTTGGCGGTCTGCTTGGATTTCCAATGGAAACCCAGGAGAGGCAGTTTCATGGATGTCCTGCAGAAATTAATGACAGGACAACTTTTAATTGTTTACAACAGGTTTCCTGCCCAGCTGCTGACCAGATGGGTCAATATCCTGGAACCCCCTCCCTGACAGCACAGTGGGTGTGCCTCCACCACCTGGACTGCAGCGGTTCCAGCTGGCGGCTCACCCCCACCTTGTCAAGGGCATTTAGGGATGGGCAATAAATGCTGGCCTCGTTGGTGACACCCTCATCCCGTGAATAAATAATAAAAAAACAAGGTGGATAGGCTGTCTGTCAGGTGGGAAAGAAGCTGAGAGGAGTTTGCCAAATAAATTGGATAACCATTTGGGAGGACAGGGTGGATTGAACATCATAAGGAGAGGTCAGCGATTGTAAGGGTCAAAGATCATGGAGAGGAGTCAGAAATTGGGGGTATGGTCAGATATTGCTGGGGCTCAGGTATTTCGAAGACAAAGATTGGATGTTGCAGGGAGGATTTGGATATTGTAAGCGGTGGGAGTTCATTGGTGAATCAGAGATTGTGGTGATATTGGAGATCACAGAGGGTTGGCCATTGCATGGTTAGGTATGGAGGATTGCTTGTTGGGACAGTGCAGGGTTGGGGGAAATGGTCCTGCTCCTCCTGGTCCACAAGCAGCGCTCCCAAGGCTCTTGTGTCATGGATCCGTTCCCTGTCACCTCCTTTCACCTGTCAAAAATACACAAGATGGGTTCTCTGCAAACAAAAGGAACATGTTCAAGCCTTGTAACCTTTTTGAATTACCCAGGGGCCTCGGGTAGTCAATAGTTCCCTGCCATTTGTTTCTATGGGGACACCTTAGCCAATCAGAGTCGACTTGCCAACTATCAGCAGCCTTTTCTCCTGTCGTATAAATTGTTGTGATCGTTTGAAATTTGGCATTCTTGTGTTTGTCCTGATGAGTGTAAGATGAAAAGCTTCAGCAACAAGTCTCTCTTTTCAGCAATATTGAGAAAGGAATAGAAGGATAATGTTTTCTTTCACCTACACGATTCAGACTCGTCTGACTTACAAAAGTTGATAAAGTGAGAAGAAGGGGTGGATTTTTAATTTATTCTTTCATGCGATGTACGTGTCACCGGCAAAGTCAGCTTTTGTTGTTCATCCCTAATTACCCTTGGACTGAGTGGCTTGCAAGGCCATTAAGAGTCAACCACATTGATGTGAGTCTGGAGTCACATATAGGCCAGACCAGGTAAGGACGGCAGATTTCCTTCCCTCAAGGACGTTAGTGAACAGATGGGTTTTTACAACAATCAATGGTAGCTTCTTAGTCACCATTACTGAGACTAACTTCTAAATCCAGATTTATTGAATTCAATTTTTGAATTCCACCAGCTGCCGTGATGGGATTTGAACCCAAGTCTCCAGAGCATTAGCCTGTGTGTCTGGAGCACTACCGCACCACATAGACTCTCTCCACCACAGGAACTATGAAGACCAGCATTGACCAGTAAACCCGTTGTGATTTTGTGCAATAGCACTTTGTTAAACATGCCGTGTAAAAGAAGAGTTTGAGGGTCAAGTCTTCAAAGCTGTTTTAAATGTGGTTGTTTTGTTGCCCAGATTGGACGATTGGTAATTGGTCAGGATGGGATCCTGTCCACACCAGCTGTCTCCTGCATCATCAGGAAGATAAAGGCCATTGGAGGAATCATTCTCACAGCGAGCCATAACCCCGGAGGCCCAGGTGGAGATTTTGGAGTGAAGTTTAATGTGGCCAATGGAGGTGAGTCTCACCAGATACAGTCTGTCATTCAGGAGGTGGTGCGTAAGAAGACAGATGCAGACATGGGGCTAGAATAGAAACAGATGAAATATCCTACAAAACATGTGTTTTAAAATTTAGCATTTCATGTTATAATGAAAACAGAACGATCCCAAGACACTCCATAAATGTGTTATTGGATGAAACTTGTGCAGTTAAATGGTTGCCTCCTGTTCCAATGATTCTTTGCTCCTAAAAAATCTATTCCTAGTCGATTTATATCACCATAAATCATAAAGACAGGCGTCAAAAAAATCTAAGGAACAGCAATGAGTTTTTAAATCAACAAAATGCTCTTCGGATAATTCCATGTTCCCGTATTTCCAGAGGGAGTTGTGTCTGCAAACACTGGGATTGCAGATTTTCCATCTTATTTCTGGCTCAGCTTTTCCCTTCAAGCGCAAACAGCTTCCCCATCGAGAGCTTGGAATCAGGAGAAAACCCTGTCCTGTTGAGCATGGAACTGTGTGATTTCCTGAGTGAGTGGGCTGCATTCACAGGAAGGTTTTTTCCGACACAAATGTCAGATATTAGATTCGTCATGGTTAAGACGGAAGCCAGCAAGTCCATTAAGAGGTTCACTGATGTTGTCCTGGAATGAATATCACATCAGATAACCAATTGGCATCTTTCACACATTTATTATTCTAAATGACAAACTAAATGAATGTATTTCCGTTGTGCACACTTCTAACAAAACTTCAACATTATTCCTCATAGTGACGAGCTTGCTGGGAGTGTCAGCTCATTATAGTGATGGACAGGATAGTTGACAATTAACTGAAAGACCAACAATATCACAACACAGCGCAATACATTTCTAACATGTGAATGTATGAATTCGGATCAGACCACTCGGCCCCTCGAGCCTGTTCCACCATTCAATAAGATTGTGGGTGGCCTGATTGGAACTTCCCGCCGAACCCTGATAACC
Organism: Scyliorhinus torazame; assembly: GCF_047496885.1. Lineage (NCBI taxonomy): Eukaryota > Metazoa > Chordata > Chondrichthyes > Carcharhiniformes > Scyliorhinidae > Scyliorhinus > Scyliorhinus torazame. The sequence continues at coordinate 266,209,596 of NC_092715.1, read as the reverse complement.
TTTCACGCCCTTGTTAATGAAGAACCTTGGGCGTCATTCTCCGACCCCCCGCCGGGTCGGAGAATGGCCGTTGGCCGCCGTGAATCCCGCCCCCGCCCCCGCCAAAGTCTCCGAGGGGAGAAAAGTCGGCGGGGCGTTAATGGCGCCGCTGCCGCGGAGAATGTCACGGGTCTGCGCAAGGCAGCCGATTTTCGGCCTGCCGATATTCCCCCTTCCGGATGGGCCGAAGTCCCGTCGACGTGATGACCGTTCACGTCGACGTCAATCAAACCTCCTTTTCATCGGCGTGACCCGGTGCTCCAGGCTCACGCCGACCAGCGAGGAGGTGAGTGACGGCCTGGGGGGTTGGCTCTGGGCAGGAAATGGCGTGGCCGCAGACTGATTGCCTGAGGAGAGGTGTGTCTCGGGGTGTGTGTGTGTGCGGCGGGGGCGGGGGGTGGTTAGAGTAGGCTGGGCTCCGGGGGAGTGCCGGGAGGGGGTCCGTGCCGGGGTGGAGGTTGGGGGTTGGGGAGGGGGTCCGTGCCGGGGTGGAGGTTGGGGGGGGGTCCGTGCTGGGGTGGAGGTTGGGGGTTGGGGAGGGGGTCCGTGCCGGGGTGGAGGTTGGGGGTTGGGGAGGGGGTCCGTGCCGGGGTGGAGGTTGGGGGGGGGGTCCGTGCCGGGGTGGAGGTTGGGGAGGGGGTCCGTGCTGGGGTGGAGGTTGGGGGGGGGGTCCGTGCCGGGGTGGAGGTTGGGGGTTGTGGAGGGGGTCCGTGCCGGGGTGGAGGTTGGGGGGGGGGGGGTCCGTGCTGGGGTGGAGGTTGGGGGTTGGGGAGGGGGTCCGTGCCGGGGTGGAGGTTGGGGGGGGGGTCCGTGCTGGGGTGGAGGTTGGGGGTTGGGGAGGGGGTCCGTGCCGGGGTGGAGGTTGGGGGTTGGGGAGGGGGTCCGTGCCGGGGTGGAGGTTGGGGGGGGGGTCCGTGCCGGGGTGGAGGTTGGGGAGGGGGTCCGTGCCGGGGTGGAGGTTGGGGAGGGGGTCCGTGCCGGGGTGGAGGTGGGGGGGGGGTCCGTGCCGGGGTGGAGGTTGGGGAGGGGGTCCGTGCCGGGGTGGAGGTTGGGGAGGGGGTCCGTGCCGGGGTGGAGGTTGGGGGTTGTGGAGGGGGTCCGTGCCGGGGGGGAGTTTGGGGGGGGGGGTCCGTGCTGGGGTGGAGGTTGGGAGTTGGGGAGGGGTTCCGTGCCGGGGTGGAGGTTGGGGGGGGTTCCGTGCTGGGGTGGAGGTTGGGGGTTGGAGAGGGGGTCCGTGCTGGGGTGGAGGTTGGGGGTTGGGGAGGGGGTCCGTGCCTGGGTGGAGGTTGGGGAGGGGGTCCGTGCCGGGGTGGAGGTTGGGGGTTGGGGAGGGGGTCCGTGCCGGGGTGGAGGTTGGGGGGGGTCCGTGCTGGGGTGGAGGTTGGGGGTTGGGGAGGGGGTCCGTGCTGGGGTGGAGGTTGGGGGTTGGGGAGGGGGTCCGTGCCGGGGTGGAGGTTGGGGAGGGGGTCCGTGCCGGGGTGGAGGTTGGGGGTTGGGGAGGGGGTCCGTGCCGGGGTGGAGGTTGGGGGTTGGGGAGGGGTTCCGTGCCGGGGTGGAGGTTGGGGGTTGGGGAGGGGGTCCGTGCTGGGGTGGAGGTTGGGGGTTGTGGAGGGGGTCCGTGCCGGGGTGGAGGTTGGGGGGGGGGTCCGTGCTGGGGTGGAGGTTGGGGGTTGGGGAGGGGTTCCGTGCCGGGGTGGAGGTTGGGGGGGGGTCCGTGCTGGGGTGGAGGTTGGGGGTTGGGGAGGGGGTCCGTGCTGGGGTGGAGGTTGGGGGTTGGGGAGGGGGTCCGTGCCGGGGTGGAGGTTGGGGAGGGGGTCCGTGCCGGGGTGGAGGTTGGGGGGGGGTGGTCCGTGCCGGGGTGGAGGTTGGGGAGGGGGTCCGTGCCGGGGTGGAGGTTGGGGAGGGGGTCCGTGCCGGGGTGGAGGTTGGGGGTTGTGGAGGGGGTCCGTGCCGGGGTGGAGGTTGGGGGGGGGGGGTCCGTGCTGGGGTGGAGGTTGGGGGTTGGGGAGGGGTTCCGTGCCGGGGTGGAGGTTGGGGGGGGGTCCGTGCTGGGGTGGAGGTTGGGGGTTGGGGAGGGGGTCCGTGCTGGGGTGGAGGTTGGGGGTTGGGGAGGGGGTCCGTGCTGGGGTGGAGGTTGGGGGTTGGGGAGGGGGTCCGTGCCGGGGTGGAGGTTGGAGGTTGGGGGGGGGGTCCGTGCTGGGGTGGAGGTTGGGGCGGGGGGGGGGTCCGTGCCGGGGTGGGTGATGGGAGGGCAAATGAGTTGGTCCACCTGGCCAGGTGCCAGCCTCCAACAGTTGGACCCATGCGGTCCATGCCACCTGGCTGGGGGGAGGAGGGGATATGGGCAATGATGACATGTCGTCGTTCCCCTCCCCCCCACCAGGTCGTCATGTTTTCAGATCATCCAGCGATGTTGGCCGCCGTGGTGGCAGCCGCTCATGTCTATGTTGCCCTGGATGAGGAGGAGGAGGAGGAGGAGGAGCGTGCCAGAGAGGCGGCGCAGGCTGCCGCAGAGGGGCAGGCGGCAGCCGCCCAGGCTGGAGGGACACCTGACCGACAGGACGAGGAGGGGGAGGAGGACGTCGCGGCCCCACGGCAACGGAGGCACCCGAGGGCGCCCCGTGTGTACCGGCCCCGGCAGTCATACCAGGACCTCACGGACCGGGAATGCAGGAGGAGACTCCGGATGAGCCGGGAAACCGTGGCACACATCTGCCACCTGCTGGCACACCTGTCACCGCGTGGCACTGGCGGGGGACACCCTCTCCCCGTGTCCGTCAAGGTTACGGTGGCCCTGAACTTTTATGCAACGGGGTCATTCCAGGCACCGAGTGGGGACCTGTCCGGCATATCGCAGACATCGGTGCATCGGTGCATCCGGGCAGTGACAGATGCCCTTTATGCCATGGCGCACCGCTACATCCGCTTCCCCGTGGACCGGGCCAGCCAAGATGCCCGGGCCGTGGGCTTCTCTGCCATTGCCGGGTTCCCCATGGTCCAGGGCGCGATCGATGGGATGCACGTCGCCGTGCGGCCACCTGCAGATAACAGGGCCGTGTTCACTAATAGGAAGGGGACCTATTCGATGAACGTACAGGTGGTCTGCGACCACCGCATGATGATCCTGCACGTCTGCGCCCGTTACCCAGGCAGTGTACACGACTCATTCGTGTTGTCGCGGTCATCCATCCCCGGCATGTACGAGGGACGCCATCCCCGGCTGAGGGGCTGGTTGCTGGGCGACAGGGGCTACCCATTGCGATCGTGGCTGATGACGCCTATACGGAGGCCACGCAATGAGGCGGAGAACTGCTACAATGATGCCCATGTAGCGACAAGGGGAGTGATCGAGAGGTGCTTTGGCGTGCTGAAGATGCGTTTCAGGTGCCTGGACCTCTCTGGGGGCGCCCTCCAGTATCGGTCAGATAGGGTCGGCCGCATCATTGTGGTGTGCTGCGTCCTGCACAACATAGCCCAGCAGAGGGGCGATGTGCCGCAGGCAGAGGAGGGCGGAGTGGAGGAGCAGCAGGAAGAGGCCCAGTCCTCCCCAGATGAGGGGGATGGGGGCAATGGTCAGGGCAGACGGGGTAGACACAGACGGGTGGCTGTCCACCGTTACCGGCTGGCCCAGCGGGCACGGGACAGACTGATAGACGCCCGCTTCACTGACTAGATGGGCGTGGGAATCGGGTAGTATGGCCACAGACCGCACACCATGACAACAGCCGACCACCCACACCCCCCACCCATCCATCCACCCAGCACCATCACCCCCCTCCCCAACCCCACACACCCCACCCGCATGCACACCACCCCCCCACTCCCAATTGCCGATCCACCGGCGGCACAACGGGCCGGGCTCACCCAGTTGCGGGTGGACGCGTGTCTATCGCAGGCCATGGAGAATGATGACAGCCCGCCTCCGATGAGCTCCTGGCTCTACATCGTTGGACTATGTCTGACCCATGGCCACAGTACCACCATCCACCCGGACCATCCCTGCATGCGGCTGTGACACTGCAGCGCACGGTCCCGTCCTCTGCCCGGGGGATGTTGATGGCGGCCCAGGGGGAAGGGGGCAGACTCACCTGGGGCTGAGGTAAGACCACCCCTCACACACACACTTGCGCTCAACGTACATGACACCCCCGCACACTTTGGACAGAGCACAAAGGCAGCTTCGGTAGGTGTAACATTGACTTTAATAACCAAAGGAGTTCATGCACGTGCCCTAGCGCCTAAAACTCATCTGTGCCCTGCACCCGTGCCAACTTACTCAGTGTCTAATTGTTTGGCCTTACGGGCCCTTTGACTACATCTACGTGGTTCCCCAGACGGTACAGCAGAACTGGAGGTGGACTCCTGTGATTCCTGCCCTCTGACACTGGATCCCTTTGGCGGCCGTTTCCTGGGGCGTCCTGGCCTAGATGGGCCAGGCTGCGGCCCGGGCGACTGGGATGGCGAGCTGCCAGCCTGTCCTGCCCGTTGCCCACCCGATGCACCTGGGACGGAAGGGGTGGAGTCCGAGGTGTCGCGGTGTACCGGGACCTCCCCTACAGAGGGAGCCGGGACGGACCACACCACCTCCTCCTCCCTCGGGGTGCCCGATGGCCCCCAGGCCTCTACATGGGTGGGGGATGCGAACGGACTGGCCATCCGACGCGCCCCCGACATCTGGCGCTGCCAGTCCTGGAGGCCCGTGCTGGTATCGACAGGGGTCTGCAGGTTTGCAGCCATGGAGCCCAGGGGGTTGTCGAACCCTGTCTGCGACAGTGCGACGCCAGCTCGCACATGGCCACTGGCGCCGATGCCCTCAGCGATGGCCTGCTGAGACTGGGCCATGGCCTGCAGAGACTGGGCCATGGCATGCTGAGACTGGGCCATGGCCTGCAGAGACTGGGCTATGGCCTGCTGAGACTGGGCCATGGCCTGCTGAGACTGGCTATGGCGTTGAGCGCCTCTGCCATCTGGCGCTGGCACTGGCTCATGGCCTCCTGTGAGAGGGCAGCCATTTCCTGGGCCACAGACGCCGCCTGCACGGAAGGCCCCAGGCCTCGCAAACCGTTCCCCATGTCTGACACCGTCGCACCCATTGCCTCCACCGCGGACGCCACCCGTGCGGTGTCAGCCTGGGTGGCACGCATGACCGGGACCACTCCCAGCTCCTGGACGCGGGTGGACTCCTCCACCTGCGACCGCAGCCGCCGCAAGCCACCCGTCACCCTATTCGCTCGTCGGTGGTTGCATCGGATCTATGTGTGGGTGTGGTAACTGCAGGAACCCGGGATCCATCTGGGCGGCAGATGTTCGCTTGGCCTGGGCTGCCCTCCGACCGCCCGGTCCCTCTGCTGCTCCTACCTCCACCTGCTGTACCGGGATGGCTGTGTTGTGCGCACCAGTGAGTGTACCAGACGCCTCATCACTAAAGTGCCCAACCGTGGTGAGTGTTTCTGCGATGGTGGAGGGTGTTGGTGACAGCAGTGGCGTTGTGTCGTGCTCTTCGTCCCACTCTGAGTCCATGGCACTTTGGGGTGGGGGTTCGTCTCCACCCATCCACTCTGAGTCACTGTCCGGTATTTCGTCTTCCCGGGTAGGGGTGTCCTGGGTAGTGCTGTCCCGGGTAGTGCTGTCCCGGGTAGGGGTGTCCTGGGTAGTGGTGTCCCGGGTAGGGGTGTCCTGGATAGTGGTGTCCTGGGTAGTGGTGTCCTGGCTCGGATGTGACGGGGGCCTGTGGCTGCCCCCCTCATCGCTGGGTGGTCGCTCCCGCACGTGACGGGGGTGTCGTCTCCCTGTTGCTCCAGGTCTCTCCGTCTCCCGTGGTCTCCGAGGGGCATCCTGCGGGCGTCGCATGCTGGAGGGTTCGGGTCTCTCCGTCTCCCGTGGTCTCCGAGGGGCATCCTGCGGGCGTCGCATGCTGGAGGGTGCGGGTCTCTCCGTCTCCCGTGGTCTCGGAGGGGCATCCTGCGGGCGTCGCATGCTGGAGGGTGCGGGTCTCTCCGTCTCCCGTGGTCTCCGAGGGGCATCCTGCGGGCGGTCTGCATCTGCGGGGATGGGTGCCTGGACGTTTGGTCCTGCGATACACAATGAAGCATGCATGGTTAGACATCAGGCAGTGATCAGGTGATACGGGAGAGGGGGATATAGGGGAGGGGGGATATGGGGACGGGCTGTTGGTGGCTCACTTGCTCGTGGGGCCCCGACCTCTGCATCAGCAACCTCCCGGTCGTCAGGTCCGCCAGCCAGTTCCAGGGCCCTTTCCTCGTGTTCGGTCAGTGGCCTCTCATCAGCGGGCCCTCCTCCAGTCCTCACATGCTCCCTATTGTTGTGTGCGCGCTTCTCCTGGGGGGGGGGGGGTGGTGGCAGGGGTAAAAGGCAACAGTGTTAGGCAGGTATATGAATGCACGCCATCGGTTGCGCGTGCATTGCAGAGGTTAAGGTTAGGGCTGGATTCACTTGGGGATATGGGGGAGGGGGGATATGGGGGAGGGGGGATATGGGGGAGGGGGGATATGGGGGATATGGGGAGGGGGGATATGGGGGAGGGGGGATATGGGGGATATGGGGGAGGGGGGATATGGGGGATATGGGGGAGGGGGGAATATGGGGGATATGTGGGAGGGGGGATATGGGGGAGGGGGATATGGGGAATATGGGGGAGGGGGGATATGGGGGAGGGGGATATGGGGGAGGGGGGATATGGGGGAGGGGGGATATGGGGGAGGGGGGGATATGGGGAATATGGGGGAGGGGGGATATGGGGGATATGGGGGAGGGGGGAATATGGGGGATATGGTGGAGGGGGGATATGGGGAGGGGGGATATGGGGGATATGGGGGATATGGGGGAGGGGGGAATATGGGGGATATGGTGGAGGGGGGATATGGGGGAGGGGGGGATATGGGGGATATGGGGGAGGGGGGGATATGGGGGAGGGGGGGATTTGGGGGAGAGGGGATATGGGGGATATGGGGGAGGGGGGATATGGGGGATATGGGGGAGGGGGGATATGGGGGAGGGGGGATATGGGGGATATGGGGGAGGGGGGGATATGGGGGAGGGGGGATATGGGGGAGGGGGGATTTGGGGGAGAGGGGATATGGGGGATATGGGGGAGGGGGGATATGGGGGATATGGGGGAGGGGGGATATGGGGGAGGGGGGATATGGGGGATATGGGGAGGGGGGATATGGGGGATATGGGGGAGGGGGGGATATGGGGTAGGGGGGATATGGGGGATATGGGGGAGGGGGGATATGGGGGAGGGGGGATATGGGGGAGGGGGGATATGGGGGAGGGGGGGATATGGGGGAGGGGGGATATGGGGGATATGGGGAGGGGGGGATATGGGGGAGGGGGGGATATGGGGGAGGGGGGATATGGGGGAGGGGGGGATTTGGGGGAGAGGGGATATGGGGGACGCTCACCCTGCCTGCTCTGACGAGGTCGTTCACCTTCTTGTGGCACTGGGTGCCTGTCCGTGGTGTCAGGGCCACAGCGGTGACGGCCTCTGCCACCTCCCTCCACATACGCCGGCTGTGGCGTGGGGCAACTCTGCGGCCGTGCCCGGGATACAGGGCGTCCCTCCTCTGCTCCACCGCATCCAGGAGCGCCTCCACATCGCGTGACTCGAACCTCGGGGCTGAGCGACGGCCAGCCATCAAGTCGGGTGTTGCGGTCGGCTGTTCCGGTCGGGTGGGGGGGAGCTGCGCGGCCTTATGAGCCGTCACGCCGTGCAGCGCGTATGACGCTGCACGGCGTGAACCACTGCGCAAGCGCGGATCCCGTTACGTCGCTGCTAGCCCATTTCGGGCCGCAGACTATCGGCCCATTTTTATGACGTGACGCAAGTGGGATTTGCGCCGTTTTTTGCGCCGATCGGCGGAGTTTCCGCCGATAACGGAGAATTTCGCCCCTTATCTCGCTTTGCCTTAAAAATATTCAAAGTTGAAAGCAGACTGAGGCAGGCCAGCAGCACGGTTCAATTCCCGTACCAGCCTCCCCGAACAGGCGCAGGAATGTGGCGACTAGGGGCTTTTCACAGTAACTTCATTTGAAGCCTACTTGTGACAATAAGCCATTTTCATTTCTTATTTTTAAACAGTGACCCCTTAGTTCTAGATTCTCCCACAAGAGGAAACATCCTCTCCACACCCACCTTGTCAACACCCCTCGGGATCGCAAAGGTTTCACTCAAGTTGCCTCTTACTCCTGTAAACTCCAGTGGATACGAGTTTAACTTCTCCAGTCTTTCCTCAAAAGCCCATTCTTGGCATCCAACCGAAATGCCCGCTCGGTTTCTCTCTCTACACACGCCAGCGTTCTCTCTTTTTTATTTCAAATTCCAAGCATCCACAACAGAGCGTTTCAGCTCACCCAAAACTCTGCCGGCCGTATCCTAACTCGAGCCCATGGAATCATGGGGACCGTGACAGCGTGCCTATTAAGTTGGATGAGTGACAGGAACCATTTTTTGGGGGGTGAACTGTTATTGATTAGACTGGAGAAAGGTGCACAGGATGGTTCCCCAGGGGGTCAGAACTGGGCTCATTGCTTTTCATGATCTATATTAATGACCTGTCTGGGGGGGTGCAGGTGACACAAATCTTGGAAGAGTTGTGAATTGCATGGAGGACAACGATAGACCTCAATGAGACATAGTCAAGGATGACGGACACGTGAAACTTTAATGCTGAGAAATGTTAAGTGATGCATCTTGGCAGGAAGAATACAGAGAGACAATCTAAGATAAAGGGTATAATTCTGAAGTGGGGTGGGGGTGGGGGTGAAGCAGGAACAGAGAGGCCTGGGGACAAACTGTGGAAGGTGGCAGAGCAGCTGACAAAGTAGTTAATAAGATTTATGGGGTGCTTGGCATTAGAAATGGAGGCATACGGTTAAAAATCAAAGACGTTATGGTGAACCTTTATGGTTCGGTCTCAACTGGAATATTTTGTCCAATTTTGAGCACCAAAGTTTAGGAAGGTGTGCGTAGAGGGTGCAGAAAATATTCCAGAGAACTTTCCCGGGGATGAGGAACTTCAGTGACGCAGACAGACCGGAGACGCCGGGGTAGTTTTCCTTGGAGGAGGCTGAGAGGAAATTAGATCGAGGTGTTCACAATCATGAGGGGTCTGGAGAGAGAAGTTGGAGAGTCAGGAGCCAAGAAACAGAGGACACTGATTTCAGGTGAATGGTAGAGGAAGCAAAGGTGACACGAGGATTAACTGTTTTACGCAGCGGGTGGTTAGGCTGTGGAAGGCACTGCCTGAGAGTGTGGTGGAGGCCGGCTCAATCAGGGCTTTCAAGAAGGACTTGCGGAATTATATGAAGAAAAAATGGTTGCCAGGTTACGGGGGGGGGGGGGAGGCAGGGAAGTTGAAGTTGGGGTTAGCAGCGTTGCCCTTGGTGAGAGTCAGCACAGAAACACCGGGACAAATGACCTCCTTCTGTACTGTAACCGTTCTGTGATTCAACGTCCCATTTACCTATTAGCCGTGCGCTCGCTCATTTGCATTGGCTCCCAATCCGGCAACTCTTGGATTGTAAAATTCTGGCCCTTGTTTTCAAATTCCTTCACGGTCTCGCCCTTCCCTATCTCTGTAACTCCCTCCAGCCCAACCACCCTCCACAATGTCTCCACTTCTGCAAATCCGTTCTCTTGCGTATTCCTGATTTTAAAGGCTCTGTCATTGGTGGTGGTGCTGTCAGCTGCTCATTTCCTGAGCTCTGGAATCCCCCCCTCTCCACCTCACGTTTGTAGGCACTCCTTAAAATCCATCTCCTTGACTCGGCCTTTGGAAACGCGCCATGGTATCTTCTTCCCGTCGTGATGCCAGATTTTGTTTGATGATTATTGAATGGTGCTATACGAATGCAAATTTTGTCGCTGGTCCAGTGCAGTACCGAGCGAGCGCTGCACTGCCGCTTTTCAGATGAGACGTCAAAACAACGCTCCATCTCCCCTGTCATGTAGACATAAAAGATCCCATCAGACACTGTTTTATAGGGTAGTACGGTGGCACAGTGGCTAGCACTGCTGCCTCATGGCGCTAGGGGCCTGGGGTCGATTCCGGCTTCGGGTGACTGTCTGTGCGGAGTCTGCACATTCTCCCCGTGTCTGTGTGGGTTTCCTCCGGGTGCTCCGGTTTCCTCCCACAGTCCAAAGTTGTGTAGGTTAGGTTACAGGGTTTTGGAGTAGGCGGGGAACTGGACCTGTTAGAGTGTTCTTTCAGATAGCCAGTGCAGGACCGATCAGCCTCCTTCTGCACTGTTGGGATTCTGCGATTTTATGATTCTAAGAGCAGTGGGCTTCTTTCTACTGTCACAGCCAACATTAATTCCTCAACCGACATCACTAAAACAGATGGTCAGGTCGTTATCGCTGTGTGAAAATTGGTTGCTGTGTTTCCCACATTATAATAATAATAATCTTTATTGTCACAAGTAGGCTTACATTGACACTGCAATGAAGTTACTCTGAAAATCCCCTAGTCGCCACACTCCGGCGCCTGTTCGGGTACACAGAGGGAGAATTCAGACTGTCTAATTCACCGAACAGCACGTCTTTCGGGACTTGTGGGAGGAAACCAGAGCACCCGGAGGAAACCCACACAGACACGGGGAGAACGTGTAGACTCCACACAGACAGTGACCCAAGTCGGGAATCGAACCTGGAACCATGGAGCTGTGAAGCCACAGTGCTAACCACTGTGCTGCCGTGCCGCCCATACATTACAAGAGAAGCTCCATTTCAAAGTACTTTATGGGTTGTAAGGTGCTTTACGACATCCTGAGTTGGCAAAGATCACTGTACAATTGCTAATCTTTCAAGACTTTAATTATTTTCAGTGCTGCCATTTAAGCGGAAAACAATGTTGTTACCATGTAGCCAGCTAAATTACTGTTTTAAATTATTGTTGCGAGCCGCTTTAGTTTAAAAATAAAATGCCCCTGAGCTTATCCACGTCTTTTCAGAATGTGATCCCCCCATTGACGTACTGTTTGCGACAATGTTAACTTGATTGGCCAATCACTAGGAGAGTAAGGGATTGGTCGAACAGTCCAGTCAGCAAAGAACAGGGGCGTCATTTTCCGACCCCCCAGCGGGTCGGAGAATGGCCGTTGGCCGCCGTGAATCCCGCCCCCGCCGGTTGCCAAAGCCTCCGAAGGGAGAAAAGTCGGCGGGGCGTTAATGGCGCCGCTGACGTCGGAGAATGGCACGGGTCTGCGCAAGGCATCCGATTTTGGGGCTGCCGATATTCTCCCTTCCGGATGGGCCGAAGTCCCGTCGACGTGATGACCGTTCACGTCGACGTAAATCAAACCTCCTTTTCATCGGCGTGAACCTGTGTTCCAGGATCACGCCGACCAGCGTGGAGGTGAGTGACGGCCTGGGGGGTTGGCCGCTGGGCAGGCGATGGCGTGGCCGCAGTCTGAATGTGTGGGGAGAGGTGTGTCTCGGGTTGTGTGTGTGTCTGTGTGCGGCGGGGGGGGGTGGTTAGAGTGGGCTGGGCTCCGGGGGAGTGCCGGGAGGGGGGTCAGTGCCGGGGAGGGGGATGGGGGGACCGTGCCGGGGAGGAGGATGGGGATGGGGGGTCCGTGCCGGGGAGGAGGTTGGGGGGGTCCGTGCCGGGGTGGGGGATAGGGGGTCCGTGCCGGGGAGGGGGATGGGGGGTCCGGGCCGGGGAGGGGGATGGGGGGTCCGTGCCGGAGAGGAGGTTGGGGGGTCCATGCCGGGGAGGGGGATGGGGGGTCCGTGCCGGGGAGGGGGTTGGGGGTCCGTGCCGGGGAGGAGGTTGGGGGGGGTCCGTGCCGGGGAGGGGGATGGGGGGTCTGTGCCGGGGAGGGGGATGGGGGGTCCGGGCCGGGGAGGGGGATGGGGGGTCCGGGCCGGGGAGGAGGTTGGGGGGGTCCGTGCCGGGGAGGGGGATGGGGGTCCGTGCCGGGGAGGGGGATGGGGGGTCCGGGCCGGGGAGCGGGATGGGGGGTCCGTGCTGGGGAGGAGGTTGTGGTCCGTGCCGGGGAGGGGGTTGGGGGGCCCGGGCCGGGGAGGAGGTTGGGGGGACTGTGCCGGGGAGGGGGATGGGGGGTCCGTGCCGGGGAGGAGGTTGGGGGGGCCTGTGCCGGGGAGGGGGATGGGGGGTCCGTGCCAGGGAGGAGGTTGGGGTCCGTGCCGGGGAGGGGGATGGGGGGTCCGTGCCGGGGAGGGGGATGGGGGGTCCGGGCCGGGAGGGGGGTGGGGGGTCCGTGCCCGGTAGGAGGGTGGGGTCCGTGCCGGGGAGGGGGATGGGGGGTCCGGGCCGGGGAGGAGGTTGGAAAGTCCGTGCCGGGGAGGGGGATGGGGGGTCCGTGCCGGAGAGGAGGTTGGGGTCCATGCCGGGAGTGGGATAGGGGGTCCGTGCCGGGGAGGAGGTTGGGGTCCGTGCCGGGGAGGGGGATGGGGGGGGGCCGTGCCGGGGAGGGGGATGGGGGGTCCGTGCCGGGGAGGGGGGGTGCGAGGGCAAGTGAGTTGGTCCACCTGGCCAGGTGCCAGCCTCCAACAGTTGGACCCATGCGGTCCATGCCACCTGGCTGGGGGGAAGGAGGGGATATGGGCAATGATGACATGTCATCATTCCCCCCCCCCCCAACCAGGCCGTCATGTTTTCCGATCATCCAGCGATGTTGGCCGCCGTGGCGGCAGCCGCTAATGTCCATGTTGCCCTGGATGAGGAGGAGGAGGAGGAGCGTGCCAGAGAGGCGGCGCAGGCTGCCGCAGAGGGGCAGGCGGCAGCCACCCAGGCTGGAGGGACACCAGACCGACAGGATGAGGAGGGGGAGGAGGACGTCGCGGCCCCACGGCAACGGAGGCACCCGAGGGCGCCCCGTGTGTACCGGCCCCGGCAGTCATACCAGGACCTCACGGACCGGGAATGCAGGAGGAGACTCCGGATGAGGCGGGAAACCGTGGCACACATCTGCCACCTGCTGGCACACCTGTCACCGCGTGGCACTGGCGGGGGACACCCTCTCCCCGTGTCCGTCAAGGTTACGGTGGCCCTGAACTTTTATGCAACGGGGTCATTCCAGGCACCGAGTGGGGACCTGTCCGGCATATCGCAGACATCGGTGCATCAGTGCATCCGGGCAGTGACAGATGCCCTATATGCCATGGACACCGCTACATCCGCTTCCCTGTGGACCGGGCCAGCCAAGATGCCCGGGCCATGGGCTTCTCTGCCGTGGCCGGGTTCCCCATGGTCCAGGGCGCGATTGATGGGATGCACGTCGCCGTGCGGCCACCTGCAGATAACAGGGCCGTGTTCACCAATAGGAAGGGGACCTATTCGATGAACGTACAGGTGGTCTGCGACCACCGCATGATGATCCTGCAAGTCTGCGCCCGTTACCCAGGCAGTGTACACGACTCATACGTGTTGTCGCGGTCATCCATCCCCAGCATGTACGAGGGACGCCATCCACGGCTGAGGGGCTGCGATCATGGCTGATGACGCCTATACGGAGGCCACGCAATGAGGCGGAGAACCGCTACAATGATGCCCATGTACCGACAAGGGGAGCGATAGAGAGGTGCTTTGGCGTGCTGAAGATGCGTTTCAGGTGCCTGGACCTCTCTGGGGGCGCCCTCCAGTATCGGTCAGATAGGGTCGGCCGCATCATTGTGGTGTGCTGCGTCCTGCACAACATCGCCCAGCAGAGGGGCGATGTGCCCGCAGGCAGAGGAGGGCGGAGTGGAGGAGCAGCAGGAAGAGGCGCAGTCCTCCCCAGATGAGGGGGATGGGGGTAATGGTCAGGGCAGACGGGGTAGACACAGGCGGGTGGCTGTCCACCGTTACCGGCTGGCCCAGCGGGCACGGGACAGACTGATAGCCGCCCGCTTCACTGACTAGATGGGCGTGGGAATCGGGTAGTATGGTCACAGACCGCACACCATGGCAACAGCCGACCACCCACACCCCCCACCCATCCACCCACCCAGCACCCTTACCCCCCTCCCCAACCCCACCCATCCCACTCGCATGCACACCCCCCCCCCCATTGCCGATCCACCTGCGGCACAACGGCCGGGCTCACACAGTTGCGGGTGGACGCGTGTCTATCGCAGGCCATGGAGGATGATGACAACCCGCCCTGCGGTGAGCTCCTGGCTCCACATCGTTGGACTATGTCTGACCCATGGCCACAGTACCACCATCCACCCGGACCATCCCTGCATGCGGCTGTGACACTGCAGCGCACGGTCCCGTCCTCTGCCCGGGGGGATGTTGATGGCGGCCCAGGGGGAAGGGGGCAGACTCACCTGGGGCTGAGGTAAGACCACCCCTCACACACACACTTGCGCTCAACGTACATGACACCCCCGCACGCTTTGGACAGAGCACAAAGGCAGCTTCTGTAGGTGTAACATTGACTTTAATAACCAAAGGAGTTCATGCACGTGCCCTAGCCCCTAAAACTCATCTGTGCCCTGCACCCGTGCCAACTTACTCAGTGTCTAATTGTTTGGCCTTACGGGCCCTTTGACTACGTCTACGTGGTTCCCCAGACGGTACAGCAGAACTGGAGGTGGACTCCTGTGATTCCTGCCCTCTGACACTGGATCCCTTTGGCGGCCGTTTCCTGGGGCGTCCTGTCCTAGATGGGCCAGGCTGCGGCCCGGGCGACTGGGATGGAGAGCTGCCAGCCTGTCCTGCCCGTTGCCCACCCGATGCACCTGGGACGGAAGGGGGGGAGTCCGAGGTGTCGCGGTGTTCCGGGACCTCCCCTACAGGGGGAGCCGGGACGGACCACACCACCTCCTCCTCCCTCGGGGTGCCCAATGGCCCCCAGGCCTCTACATGGGTGGGGGATGCGAACGGACTGGCCATCCGACGCCCCCCCGACATCTGGCACTGCCAGTCCTGGAGGCCCGTGCTGGGATCGACAGGGGTCTGCAGGTTTGCAGCCATGGAGCCCAGGGGGTTGGCAAACCCTGTCTGTGACAGTGCGACGCCGACTCGCACATGGCCACTGGCGCCGATGCCCTCAGCGATGGCCTGCAGAGACTGGGCCATGGCCTGCAGAGACTGGGCCATGGCCTGCTGAGACTGGGCTATGGTGTTGAGCGCCTCTGCCATCTGGTGCTGGCACTGGCTCATGGCCTCCTGTGAGAGGGCAGCCATGTCCTAGGCCACAGACGCCGCCTGCACGGCCTCGCAAACCGTTCCCCATGTCTGACACCGTCGCACCCATTGCCTCCACTGCGGATGCCACCCGTGCGGTGTCGGCCTGGGTGGCACGCATGACCGGCACCACTTCCAGCTCCTGGACGCGGGTGGACTCCTCCACCTGCGACTGCAGCCGCCGCAAGCCGGCCGTCACCCTCTTCGCTCGTCTCCGGGTCGGTGGTTGCATCGGATCTATGTGTGGGTGTGGAAACTCCAGGAACCCGGGATCCATCTGGGCGGCAGATGTTCGCTTGGGCTGGGCTGCCCTCCGACTGCCCGGCCCCTCTGCTACTCCTACCTCCACCTGCTGTACCGGGACGGCTGTGTTGTGCGCACCAGTGAGTGTACCAGACGCCTCATCACTAAAGTGCCCAACCGAGGTGAGTGTTTCTGCGATGGTGGAGGGTGTTGGTGACAGCAGTGGCATTGTGTCGTGCTCTTCGTCCCACTCTGAGTCCATGGCACTTTGGGGTGGGGGTTCGTCTCCACCCATCCACTCTGAGTCACTGTCCGGTATTTTGTCTTCCTGGGTAGTGCTGTCCAGGGTAGGGGTGTCCTGGGCAGTGCTGTCCCGGGTAGTGGTGTTCTGGGTAGTGGTGTCCTGGGTAGTGGTGTTCTGGGTAGTGGTGTCCTGGGTAGTGGTGTCCTGGGTAGTGGTGTCCTGGGTAGTGGTGTCCTGGGTAGTGGTGTCCTGGCTCGGATGTGACGGGGGCCTGTGGCTGCCCCCCTCATCGCTGGGTGGTCGCTCCCGCACGTGACGGGGGTGTCGTCTCCCTGTTGCTCCAGGTCTCTCCGTCTCCCGTGGTGTGCGAGGGGCATCCTGCGGGCGTCGCTTGCTGGAGGGTCCGGGTCTCTCCGTCTCCCGTGGTCTCCGAGGGGCATCCTGCGGGCGGTCTGCATCTGCGGGGATGGGTGCCTGGACGTTTGGTCCTGCGATACACAATGAAGCATGCATGGTTAGACATCAGGCAGTGATCAGGTGATATGGGGGAGGGGAATATAGGGGAGGGGGCTATGGGGGAGGGGGGGATATGGGGGATATGGGGGAGGGGGGGATATGGGGGAGGGGGGATGTGGGGGATATGGAGGAGGGGGATATGGGGAGGGGGGATATGGGGGAGGTGGGATATGGGGAGGGGGGATATGGGGGAGGGGGGATATGGGGAGGGGGGTATGGGGGAGGGGATATGGGGAGGGGGGATATGGGGGAGGGGGGATATGGGGAGGGGGGTTATGGGGAGGGGGGATATGGGGAGGGGGGGAGGGGGGATATAGGGGAGGGGGATATGGGGGAGGGGGGATATGGGGGAGGGGGGGATATGGGGAGGCTCACCCTGCCTGCTCTGACGAGGTCGTTCACCTTCTTGTGGCACTGGGTGCCTGTCCGTGGTGTCAGGGCCACAGCGGTGACGGCCTCTGCCACTTCCCTCCACAGACGCCGGCTGTGGCGTGGGGCAACTCTGCGGCCGTGCCCGGGATACAGGGCGTCCCTCCTCTGCTCCACTGCGTCCAGGAGCGCCTCCACATCCCGTGACTCGAACCTCGGGGCTGAGCGGCGGCCAGCCATCCAGTCGGGTGTTGCGGTCGGGTGTTCCGGTCGGGTGGGGGGGAGCAGCGCGGCCTTATGAGCCGTCACACCGTGCGGCGCGTATGACGCTGCACGGCGTCAACCACGTGCGCAAGCGCGGATCCCGTTACGTCGCTGCTAGCCCATTTCGGGCCGGAGATTTTCGACCCATTTTTCCGACGTGACGCAAGTCGGATTTGCGCCGATCGGCGGCCTTTGCGCCGATAACGGAGAATTTCGCCCCAGATTTTTGGTATTTCATTAAATTTCTCCGTTAAGAAATTAAGAAAATTAACTGGATGGACATGAAAATAGGATTGTTCCAGAGTCTGTTTTTGGCAACATCTTGCACTCATATAGCACCTTTAATGTAACAAATTATCCAAAGGCACAAGTGCCAAACAAGTCCTGACGTCAAGCCACATAAGCAACTAACAGAACAGGTTTGTCAAAAAGGTAGATGATAAGGAGCGACCTCAAGGAAAAGGGGGCAGTGGGGAAGCGGAGAGGTGGGGGGGGGGGGGGGGATTCCAAAGCTGCAACATCTTCTGCCAGTGGTAGAGCGACTAAAATTGGGGTTCCGCAAGAGGCCAGAATTGCCGCAAAGATCTCAGTGAAACTCCAACTGAGGCTCAATCCAAAAAAAAAAAACCCATTAGTTCTTCAAAAGCCCAGAATCTCTGCTCTGAAACTGAGCAGGAAGGACTACACCACCTTAGGAGCTAGTACGTCCCTTACAGTACAAAGTTAGATTTTCATTCTTGTTCTCCCAACCCTAATCATTGACTGATCCATTTTCTCATTTCGACCCTGGACGTTTACTGTCCATCCATTACTTTTAACTGCTTGTGCCTCTCGCCTTTGTTTTCGCAGGCCCAGCTCCTGAGTCGGTGACGGAGAAGATCTACCAGATTAGTAAAACTGTGGAAGAGTTTGCCACCTGTCCCGATCTGAGAATAAACCTTTCTCGACTGGGCAGGCAAGAATTTGACCTGGAGAACAAGTTCAAACCCTTCAGAGGTATTTTGTGGCTTTTGTCTACACCCGACAACCAACTCCACACCTCATCCAAAAGCAAAAGTACTGCATTTTTGAATTTAATTTCCATTGTAGACTTGTCCAAGGTGTCACCTTTGTGGGAGGAATCTCACTGAGCGTTCTAAACCTGCCTCATTTCAAAAGAGAATTGAAGTAGCTTTGGGATTCCGGAGGCACAAACAGCTTCTCCCTTTTCCATCCGAAGAATTTAAATCAGCTCATTCTTAGAAAGGTTGCCGTGGTTCAGGAAAATAACATTCTTGTACAGAAGCAGAGGTGTGCTTAGCAAATCCAAGATGGTCAACAGGGAAGGGCAGATTGTCTGCTGTTTTGGCACTAAAGATTGTTGTTTGTTGGAATATCTGAGTGGTGCACGCTTTCTCAAGGACTTGTATTTCCGTGCTGATTGGGCCAGGATTTAAACTGTTGACCCTGGCTCAGTTGGCAGCTCTTGCATCTTGGAGTCTGAAGACTGTGGGTTCAAGTCATGGGGTGGGGTGAAGATGGGGACAATGTGACGGTAGGGGTCCCAAGGCGCCCGGGGACGAGATTATTTTTGTGAGTTTCATAGATTTACGGCGCAGAAGGAGGCCACAGGGGCTGTTTAGCACAGGGCTAAATCGCTGGCTTTGAAAGCAGACCAAGGCAGGCCAGCAACATGGTTTAATTCCCGTAACAGCCTCCCCGAACAGGCGCCGGCATGTGGCGACTAGGGGCTTTTCACAGTAACTTCATTTGAAGCCTACTTGTGACAATAAACGATTTTCATTCATTCATTTCAATTGGCCCATCGAGCCTACACCGGTCCTTGGAAAGAGCACCCTACCCAAGCCCACACCTCCACCCTATCCCTGTAACCCTACCCCACCTTTTTTGGACACTAAGGGCAATTTTGCGCGGCCAATCCACCTGACCTGCACATCTTTGGACTGTGGGAGGAAACCGGAACACCCGGAGGAAACCCACGCAGACACGGGGAGAACGTGCAGACTCCGCACAGACAGTGACCCAAGCCGGGAATCGAACCCGGGACCCTGGAGCGGTGAAGCAACTGTGCTAACCACTGTGCTACCGTGCTGCCCACTCCTTCCTGGTCGACTAAATTAAAATATGACTGACAGGATAATGGGGTTAAATTATGCGGATGGGCTGCACTTGTAGGCAGTTATGACCTCAAGGATAGCAGATTGAGGAGTTGGTGGGATAAAGAGAGGGAAGGTATTTCCTCTGGTGTGGGGAGTTCAGAACAAGGGGGCAGAACCTCAGGGGAGCAGACCAGGACGTTCAAGGGTGATGTCAGGAAGCGCTTCCTCAGCGCTAGGAGCGGAGTGGAATTCTGGAACTCTCTCTCCCTCTCCAAAAAGCTCTTGAGTCTGGGGGCCAACGGAAAATTTCAAAACTGAGATTGATGGATGTTTGACAGGTGTACGGAACCAAGGTGTGTAGTTGGAGCGACAAAAGAGATGGAATTGAATGGTGGAACGTGATAGTGGGGCTGAATCGTCTCCTAATTCTGCGAGGCGAGAAGGTCCCCTCGCTTCTAATACATGTTGAACTGGCCTAACTGAGCACATCGAAACCCGATCTTTTCCAATGTAAAATATCCTATTTGCGTCAATGAACAGCGAGTTCCATAATAAAAGGAGCCTCTTTCCTGGAACAGGTAGTGCTTTGGGCACCTGTGGGGGCTTTTCAAAATAGGGTTGGCGTTAACTGGACAGTGAGGTCAATGGCCCCATTCTGAGGTCGTTCCCCCTCAGTTAATGCGTGTGTGTGTTTGTGTGTGTGTGTGTTGCAAGGGGCTCCCGAGGGTTGAAAGGTCACATACCTCTGTCTCCCACTGGGCCCGTACTTCCTTGACGCAGTAACAAGTAGACCTGAAACGAGACAGCTGCAGTCAATTGGCCGCTCACATGCTCAGGAGTGACAGATCTCCATCAAAGCCTGCTACTGATTGGAACCCCAGACTGGTGCCTCTAAGCAAGGGCTGGTGAACTGACCCGAACGCACTCATGGGGACTACTCTGCGTCATAACAGACAATTCCTGAAATACTTGTCTTTCACTGGGGGACGGTTCTGCTTCTTGTGAACCAGATGTGCGGAAACCTGCTACAAGGCTGATTTTAAAACATTGCATTTTCTCAAAATCCTAATTATTTGAAGTTGTAGCTCCTGAAAGCATTTGAGGATTTGAAAAAAAATTAGCTTCTGAGAGCTATGACCTAAACTGAAATTCATTTCTATGAGATCTTAATCCTTCCTGTAGGTTTCGAGATATGTATCTGCAGGAAGTTTTAAATTTTAAAATATTCTTTCTGCTCTGCCTATTTCATTTTTTTCTCTCTTTTATTTTCTCCATTCCCCCTTCCTGTCTCTTTCTTCTCCACTTTGTTTCTTTTATTTCTCATCCAAATCTTGTTTCCTCTTTTTCTCTCTGATTCCCCCCATCAATTTGGACCGGAGGACTTGTGCTAAATTTTGATGTTTGTGGGAGGATGTTTACAATGGTGTTGGAGCGCGGTCGATGGCCGTGGGTGATGGTCCGCACCTCTCACCAGCAAAACTGATCTATCTGGGCAGCACGGTAGCACAAGTGGATAGCACTGTGGTTTCATAGCTCCAGGGTCCCAGGTTCGATTCCCCGCTGGGTCACTGTCTGTGCGGAGTCTGCACGTTCTCCCCGTGTCTGCGTGGGTTTCCTCCGGGTGCTCCGGTTTCCTCCCACAGTCCAAAGATGTGCAGGTTAGGTGGATTGGCCATGATAAATTGCCCTGAGTGACCAAAAAAGGTGAGGAGGGGTTATTGGGTTACGGGGATAGGGTGGAAGTGAGGGCTCAGTGGGTTAGTGCAGTCTCGATGGGCCGAATGGCCTCTTTCTGCACTGTATATTCTGTGTTCTATCTCAACCTGACATCCTGACCACAGTAACCTCCTCCAGGCCTACAACCCTCTGCGAGCCCTGTCCTCCTCCAAGTGCAGCCCTGTGCCCATCACTGATCCCCTTCACCCCACTCTTAGCAGTCATGCTTTCAGATGCCTTGACTCCAAGACCTAGAATTCCGCCCCTAAATGTCTCTGCTTCCTCCATTTACCCACAAGATACTCCTTAAAACCTACCTCTCTGGCCAAGATATTGGTACACTCTCTTAATATCTCCTTATGTGACTCGGTGTGGAATTTTGTTTAATTTCACTGCTTTGAAATAGTGGCCCAAGAACCTTTTATGTCCACGTGAGAAGGCAGACAGGGTCTCGGTTTACCACTCTAACAGTGCGGCACTCTCTCAGTGCTGCACCAGGGCCATTAGTGTTAATTTTGTGTTTAAGTTGTTGGAGTGGAACTTCAACATCATGGTATGGAAGTGAGAGTGTTCCCACTCAGTCATGTCTGCTGCCTAGTTGGTTTGGTTATAGAATCCCTACAGTGCAGAAGGAGGGCCATCCAGCCCATCGAGTCTGCACCTACCCCCTGAAAGAGCACCTCATCCAGGTCCACTCCCCCACCCATATCGCCCTATCATCATAATCTAAGTTGCACATTTTATATTTTTTATTCATTTATGGGGTGTGGGCGTCGCTGGTTAGGCCGGCATTTATTGCCCATCCCCAGTTGCCCTTCAGAAGTTGGCAGGTGAGCTGCCTTCTTGAACCGCTGCAGTCCTTCAGGTGTAGGTACACCCACTGTGCTGTTAGGGAGGGAGTTCCAGGATGTTGCCCCAGCGACAGCGAAGGAACAGCGATATATTTCCAAGTCAGGGTGGTGAGTGACTTGGAGCGGAATCTCCAGGGGGTGGAGTTCCCAGGTATCTGCTGCTCTTGTCCTTCTGGACGGTAGTGGTCGTGGGTTTGGAAGGTGCTGTCGAAGGAACCTTGGAGAGTTACTGCAGGGCATCTTGTAGATGGTACACACGGCTCATGGCTACCACTGTTCTTTGGTGGTGGAGGGTTTGAATGTTTGTGGATGGGGGAGCAATCAAGCGGGTTGCTTTGTCCTGGATGGTGTTGGGCTTCTTGAGTGTTGTTGGCGCTGCGCTCATCCAGGCAAGTGGAGAGTATTCCATTACACTCCTGACTTGAGCCTTGTAGATGGTTGACAGGCTTTGGGGGGGTCAGGAGGTGAGTTACTCGCCGTAGGATTCCTAGCCTTCTTTGGACGCGAAGGGCACATTTTTGAGCATAGCCATTCCACCAAACCCACACAGACACGGGGGGAAAGTGCAAACTCCACATAGACAGGCACCCAGGTCCCTAAGGCTGTGAGGCAGCAGTGCTAACCACTGTGCCATTGTGCTGCCCTCAATCAGCACAATAGCAATGTATTGGGTGTTCCCTTTCGCGTTTAATAGCTTCAAGTTGATACAGATTCAATGGGCTGAATGGCCTCCTTCTGTGTCACCTTCTGTGTCATAATGATTCTATAATTTGCGAATGGAATTTTGCCCTTCATTGCTAGAGGGATGGAGTTTAAGACTAGGGCGGTTATGCTGCAATTGTATAAGGTGTTAGTGAGGCCACACCTGGAGTATTGTGTTCAGTTTTGGTCTCCTTACTTGAGAAAGGACGTACTGGCGCTGGAGGGTGTGCAGAGGAGATTCACTAGGTTAATCCCAGATCTGAAGGGGTTGGATTACGAGGAGAGGTTGAGTAGACTGGGACTGTACTCGTTGGAATTTAGAAGGATGAGTGGGGATCTCATAGAAACATATAAAATTATGAAGGGAATAGATTGGATAGATGCGGGCAGGTTGTTTCCACTGGCGGGTGAAAGCAGAACTAGGGGGCATAGCCTCAAAATAAGGGGAAGTAGATTTAGGACTGAGTTTAGGAGGAACTTCTTCACCCAAAGGGTTGTGAATCTACGGAATTCCTTGCCCAGTGAAGCAGTAGAGGCTCCTTCATTAAATGTTTTTAAGATAAAGATAGATAGTTTTTTGAAGAATAAAGGAATAAAGGGTTATGGTGTTCGGGCCGGAAAGTGGAGCTGAGTCCACAAAAGATCAGCCATGATCTCATTGAATGGCGGAGCAGGCTCGAGGGGCCAGATGGCCTACTCCTGCTCCTAGTTCATATGTTCCTATAACATATCTACTTCGCTCCATTTTCAATTTGCCAGATAACTAACAAGGCTTTACAAAGGAAATATCTCCGAGAGATCTGTTATATCATCGATCCTGCAGTGAAGATGTGAGCAATCTCCAAAGTTTGTTCAAGTGTTGAGGCAGCTGCAGAGGAAGTCCCACTTGTCAAACTGACAGTAGTAATCTTAGAAAATAAGTAAATAATGGTAGAAATAACTGAGTAGAAACTTTGACTGATCTGCGACCCTGTATACTTGGGATGATTGAGGCTGCACAGGTGTAGGATTCAGCTGTTTGCATTGTACGTGCATCACCCGCTGTCCAGTTTGCAAACTAAATTAACATGTCAGGCAAGAGTACAGCATCTGGAATTGGTTGCATGTAGCTTTGATGTTATTGACTGTTCTTTAGGTTTCACATCTTTGGTTTACAGGGTACTACCAGGGGGGCCGGTTTAGTTCAGTGGGCTTGACGGCTGCTTTGTGATGCAGAGCGAGGCCCACAGCGTGGGTTCAATTCCCGTACCAGCTGAGGTTACTCATGAGGGTCCCGTCTTCTCAACCCCCTTGCCTGAAGTGTGGTGATCCTCAGGTTAAACCACCACCAGTCAGCTCTCCCCCCTCAAAGGGAGAAAGCAGCCTATGGTCATCTGGGACTATGGCAACTTTACTATTTCATACAGACCAGCCAACCCAACAATTCTGGGTTGGTGTTTATATTGCACATGAGTTTCCATCTACCTCTTCTCATCCTTTACGGCACGTCTTTCTGTTTTCTTTTCTCTCATCTACTTAACCGAAAACATCTGGGGCGTGATTCTTCGTCCCTCTGTGTACTAGGGGCTTTTCACAGTAACTTCATTGCAGTGTTAATGTAGGGCGACTTGTGACAATAAAGATTATTATTATTAAGAAATGGAGCACAATTTGAAGAGCTTTTGCGAACCAGTGCAATTGGAGGAATCTCCCAATATTGACCTCGGGAGTGGGGCCAGTGATGTGGGTGGTAGGCACTCGACAAGTGGTTTGGGGCGTAACTGACTTACGTCTGAAAAGTTCCTGAACCTTTGTGCTACTTTGGTGGAGAGAATTGATATGACAGCAGGAAAAACCAGGAACTCAATCCCCACAAGCTTGCACATTGTGTGTCCACCCCTCAACCATGATATCAATTCACAATATACTGGCAGGGTGCATGTTATATCCGTATAGAGTCCCGCATGAAATTAATTTCAGCCGTTTTATTCCAAGTTTGGAGCTGTGAGTAGGTTCAAGGCATAACCTTGCTCAATATTTGTTAATAAATTGCTAATTTAGTTCAGATGGCTGATATAAAAGTCGCCATGACGCAGGATGAATACTCCACAAGGCAGGATTAAGGCAAAGCTGTGTTTGGCTTTATTAAGCCTGACCAGGGAGAGCTTGTTGCTGACACTTTTCCAAAAAGGAAAAGTGTTCCATTGCGTGGCCATGACATCCATTATTAAAAACAGAGAATGCTGAATGTACTCAGCAGCTCTGGCGCCATCTGTGGAGAGGGGCACAGAGCTAATGTTTCAGGTTGATGATTGTTGTTCGAAAATGGATAAGGTTGGAGATGTAACAGAGGCAGAGAAAGGAGGGGAGGGGAGAAGAGCAAAAGGGAAGGTCAGTGATAGGCTGGAACGCAGGAGAGATTAAAGGATAAATAGGGACAATGGTTCGATGCAAAAGGGGTAAAAAATTGGACAAGGAAAGAAACAAATGATGGGTCTAGAGGGAGCGATAATGACAACAGTAAAATCCTCACTGGTAACTGCTACCCAGAAAATGGAGATAGATGTTCTGATCTGAAATTGCTGAACTCACTGTTGAGAGCAGAAGGTTGCAGAGTGTCCAATTGAAAGATGTGGGGCAGGATTCTTGGTCCCGACGCACCCGTTTTCTGGACGGACGTGCCCCTGACGGCAGCGGGATTCTCCATCTCGGCCGCCGGCCAATGGGGTTTCCCATTGTGGGCACCCCCAGGCTGTTGGGAAATCCGCAGGCGTGAGTGCGCTGCCGGCTAAACGGAGGAGCCCGCCGACGGACAATCCAGCCCGAGGCGTGGTCGTTCTTCGAGCTTACATTGAGCTGTGGTGGTATGTATTAGGCGTCATGTGGGACTGTGAAGCCGTGATGCTATTGGCTGACAGATCCCGGGTCCTGGTTGGCTGTTGACTCCTGGCTCCGCCCTGAAGGCGGAGTATAAGATCCCGAGCTTCTCCCCGCTGCTCCATTCTGTTGCTGAACTGCTGGGGACAAGTCTCGCTTAATAAAGCCTCATTGACTTCATCTCTACTCGTCTCTCTCGTAAGCCATTGTGCATAAAACCTCCAATATCTCAAACTTTTTCCAGTTCTGGTGAAAGGCCAACGACCTGAATTATTAACTGTGTTTCCCCCCACAGAAGCTGCCTGATCTGCTGAGTGTTTACAGCACTTGTTTCTGTTTTTATTTCAGGTTTTCAGCATCTGCAGCTTTTTTGGCCTTTATGGCAACACAGATAAAGAGAAAATGACGGAGTAATGCAATTGTTCAGCTTTGGAGTAATAAGTAACTGGCATTATGACAGTGAGAAGATTCACCATTCAACACCCCATGTTGTTGTATGGTCAACAAGGAAATACTGCTTGGGCGGCAAGGTGGCGCAGTGGTTAGCACTGCTGCCTCACGGCGCCGAGGGCCCGGATTCGATGCCGGTGGAGTTTGCACATTCTCCCCGTATCTACGTGGGTCTCACCACTACAACCCAATGATGTGCAGAGTAGGTGGATTGGCCACACTAAATTGCCCCTTAATTAGAAAAAAACAAGGAAATAATGCTAACAGTATATTTATCGTGTCTGTAAAGTAATGATAGGCCCCAAGAAAACCATTGCAGTGTCTCAAACTCAGCAGTCCGGATACTGGCAATGACTGTAAAACGGGCATTTTTTAAGCCGCTATGCGTAAATTTTAATTATTATTGAAAGAGTGGGGGGCAGCACGGTGGCACGCCTCACGGCGCTGAGGTCCCAGGTTCGATCCCGGCTCTGGTCACTGTCCGTGTGGAGTTTGCACATTCTCCCCGTGTTTGCGTGGGTTTCGCCCCCACAACCCAAAGATGTGCAGGGTGGGTGGATTGGCCGCGCTAAATTGCCCCTTAATTGGAAAAAATGAATTGGGTCCTCTGAATTAAAAAAAAAAATTATTGAAAGAGTAAAATACCTTTTGTAAAAGACTGCTTTGTTCAGCTCAGTGCTGCTTTGGCACGGTGGCACACGGACTCCTTATGGGCTTCACTCGCCTGTCTATTCACGCGCTCTGAGTTGCCCTAGTGACCCTTGAACCGATCTGATCTGATTTGAAGCACCCGACCCGGAAACTGGCAGGATTCGAAATCCAGCATGGACCTGCTCCCAGGTTTGTCGCTTCTGAGACACTGAAACCTGTGCAGAGCAGAATGTGACGCCTCGCCACACAATGAGGCATGAGGTCAGATGCCCGAAAGCTTGGTCACAGAGTTTGGATTTAAAAACTGTCTCCAAGGGGGGAGAGAAAAGGAGAGAGGCGGAGAGGTTTAGGGAGGAAATTCTAGAGCTGAGGACCCAGGCAGCTGAAGGCACATCTGCCAATGGTGAGAGAAATAAAATCAGGGTGCTGGAGAGGCCAGAGGTAAGAGGAGAATTATAGTGGAGAAAGAATCATACCCAACCACTCTCATACACCTCAGACAGGCTGGTTTAGAGAACATTGGCAGAGGTCATTGAATTTCTCAGCTTTAGGGCCTTTATGGCCGATAGAGGAGAATGGGAATAAAGAGAGAACTTTAAATAAAGATTTCACATCATAAGATAAGATGGTTTGCTTCTTTCAAAACTCGGAACAGAAAAACATTTTTAACAACTTTTGTGCGATTATCTGCACAGAAAATGCAATTCATTCCTTTGGAAATGTGACAGTTCTAGTGAACATGGTCCTCTTAAAACCGGACACATGTTGTTACTTGAACACATTGTTATCGACCTTGTATTCTTCAAGATTTACTCTGATGAATTCAGTTGACGAATGTGAGCTAAGTTTCATAAACTGAGGGGAAGGGAAGAGAATGGTTTGATCACTCCTCTCAGTAACATAATGACAGCTTTTTCTAATTACTTTCGGCTACAATGGGACTCCACTGCTGCAAACTCTGGCACACATCATTGATCCTTTTAACCCTATCTTTCAGAGTTATTTTCCTTTGCTCGGTCCCCTCTTGTACAGTTCCGGAAGGCTGATGATGGTTCATGAGCTGCACACAAGGGGGCCACTCGCAATGATCTGAGGGAATTATCGACCAGTAAGCCTAACATCGGTAGTGGGGAAAATTTTCGAATCCATTATCAAGGACTTTATAGTGGAACATTTAGAAAGCAGTGGCAGGATCAGTAAGCGTCAGCATGGATTGATGAAGGGGACATCATGCTTGACAAATCTGTTGGAATTCTTTGAAGATGTGACGAGTACAGTCGACAAGGGGGAGCCAGTCGATGTGGTACATTTGGACTTTCAGAAGGCGTTTGACAAAGTCCTGCATAAGAGATTATTGTGCAAGATTAAAGCGCATGGGATTGGGGGAAGTGTATTGTGGTGGATAGAAAACTACTTGGCAGAGAGGAAACAAAGAGTCGGAATTAATGGGTCCTTTTCAAATTGGCAGGCAGTAACTAGTGGGGTGCCACAGGGATTGGTGCTGGGACCCCAGCTATTCACAATATATATTAATGATTTGGATGAGGAAACAAAATGTAACATCTCAAAGTTTGCAGATGATACCAAACTAGGTACTCCGGTTTCCTCCCACAGTCCAAAGATGTGCAGGTTAGGTGGATTGGCCATGATAAATTGCCCTTAGTGTCCAAAATTGCCCTTAGTGTTGGGTGGGGTTACTGGGATAGGGTGGAGGTGTTGACCTTGGGTAGGGTGCTCTTTCCAAGAGCCGGTGCAGACTCAATGGGCCGAATGGCCTTCTGCACTGTAGGTTCTATGATTAATCTAGGACAAAGGTTCGGCACAACATCGTGGGCCGAAGGGCCTGTTCTGTGCTGTATTTTCTATGTTCTATGTTCAAGGTGGGAGGGTGAACTGTGACGAGGCTGCTGAGATCCTACAGCATGATCTGGACAGGTTGGGCGAGTGGGAAATCAATGGCAGATGCAGTATAATTTGGATAAGTGTGAGGTTATTCACTTTGGAAGCAAAAACAGGAAAGCAGATTACTACCTGAAAGGTTGTAAATTGGGAGAGGGGAGTGTGTAGCGGGACCTGGGTGTCCTTGTGCACCAGTCGCTGAAGGTAAGCATGCAGGTGCAGCAGACGGTAAAGAAGACTAATGGTATGTTGACCTTCATTACGAGATGTTTCGAGTATAGAAGCAGGGGTCTGTTGCTGTAATTATACAGGGTGTTGGTGAGGCCACACCTGGGATATTGTGTGCAGTTTTGGTCTCCTTTTCTGAGGAAGGATGTTCTTGCTCTCGAGGGAGTGCAGCGAAGGTTTACCAGACTGATTCCAGGGATGGCGGGACTGTCATATGAGGAGAGATTGACTAGGTTAGGATTGTTCTCGCTGGAGTTCAGAAGAATGAGGAGGATCTCATGGAAACTTATAAAATTCTAACAGGACTAGACAGGGTAGATGCAGGGAAGATGTTCCCAATGGTGGATGTGTCCAGAACCAGGGGTCACAGTCTGAGGATTCAGGGTAAACCATTTTGGACAGAGATGAGGAGACATTTCTTCACACCAAGAGTGGTGAGCCTGTGGAATTCATTACCACAGCAAGTAGTTGATGCTAAAACATTGAATATATTCAAGAGACACTTGGGGAGAATGGGATCAAAGGCTATGGGGAGAAAGCAGGATTAGGCTATTGAGTTGGATGATCAGCCATGATCGTGATAAATGGCAGAGCAGGCTCGAAGGGCCAAAAGGCCTCCTCCTGCTCCTATCTTCTATGATTATGTATCTATGTCTAATCAGTTCTTGATGATTTCCCTCTGCCTCCCCAGTTGAAATTGTGGACACAGTGGAGGTTTACCTCAACATGCTCAGAACCATTTTTGACTTCAGCGCTATCAAGGGATTACTAACTGGACCCAACCAACTGAAAATAAGGATAGACGCCATGCATGGAGGTAAGTACAATCATTATTTCTAATGGATTGACAATTGGTTCATAATACTCTGGGGTTTTTTTTGTTGTTGACCCGTTCAGTTGCGTAGTTGGGAGTGAATATAAATAATCCAAAATAAAATGAGTGTTATTCAATGGTTATTAAGGATGATGGGACTCGGTATTTATCTGGGGTGTCTCTCCACTCACCACAGTGGAAGTGACTATCAGGTCTCCATTTTGCTGTCACCCTACATCCTATCTACCTGAGACAGAGGCCTACCCCGACATGTTTCAGCCTCAGCGGGAGTACTACATCCAACTCTTGACAGCACACTTCCGGAAGGAGGCCTAGGCCTCGGAGAGGGTGTGAGGTGGACCGACAAGAACGGAACCAGGGATGAGGGACTTGAGTGGGGAGGCCAAAGAAGGTGGGGAATGTTCCCTTGAGAGCTCAGAAGGCAAAGAGGAGATTTCATAGAGGGGTTCAAAATCCTGAAAGGCTCAGATGGAATAAATAAGGAGAATTTGTTCCACATGGGCTAAAGGATTGATGGCCAGAGAGCGCAAATTTCAGGTGGTCAGCGAAAGAACCAGAAGTGACATGGGAGAAAAACTATTTGCACAATCTAACAAGCACTGACAGGGTGGT